>NW_022279652.1:0-323462 GCF_009193385.2 Nasonia vitripennis
TATCAATAGTTGAAATATTATTCTACAACCGGTCTGAGCGAAATATAATCTTGTAGTTTTCCAGAATATAATATATATTATCGAATATAAATATATCCTTTAGTTTCCTAGTAGTTCAGCAAATCCTACAAGCAGTCTGAGCGAATAGAAATATATCCTGTAGTTTTCCGGTAGTTGATCAATAGTCTACGTGCAGTCCGACAATAATAAAAATATATCCTATATTTTTCCAGTTGTTGAGCAATACTCCTCAAGCAGTCCGAAAAATAATAAAAATATATCCTGTAGTTTTCTAGTAGTTGAGCCATAGTCTACGAGCAGTCCGAAAATAATACGAATATATCCTTTAGTTTCCTAGTAGTTCAGCAATAGCCTACTAGCAGTCTCAGCAAATAGAAATATATCCTGTAGTTTTCCAGTCTACGAGCAGTCCAAGCGAATACTAAAATATCCTGTAGTTCTCCAGTAGTTGAGCAATAGCCTACCAACATTCCGAAAATCATAAAAATATATCCTGTAGCTTTCCGGTAGTTTATCAATAGTCTACGAGCAGCCCGAAAATAATAAAAATTTATCCTATAGTTTTCCACTAGTTGAATATTTTACTACAATCAGTCGGACCGAATATAAATATATCCTTTAGTTTGTCGGTAGTTGATCAATAGTCTACAAGCAGTCCGAAAATAATCAAAAAGTATCCCGTAGTTTTCCAGTAGTTGAGCAATAGCCTACAAGCCAGTCCGAGCGAAATACTAAAATATCCTGTAGTTCTCCAGTAGTTGAGCAATAGCCGACGACCATTCCGAAAATCATAAAAATATATCCTGTAGCTTTCCGGTAGTTGATCAATAGTCTACGTGCAGTCCGAAAATAATAAAAATATATCGTATATTTTTCCAGTTGTTTAGCAGTACTCCACAAGCAGTCCGAAAATAATAAAAATATATCCTGTAGTTCTCCAGTAGTTGAGCAATAGCCGACGACCATTCCGAAAATCATAAAAATATATCCTGTAGCTTTCCGGTAGTTGATCAATAGTCTACGAGTAGTCCAAGTATAATATAAGTCCGAATATAAATATATCCTTTAGTTTTCCGGTAGTTGAGCCATAGGTCTACGAGCAGTCCGAAAATAATAAAACTACATCCTATAGTTTTCCAGTAGTTGAATATTATCCTACAAGCAGTCTGAGCGAATTGAAAATATATCCTGTAGTTTTCCCAAGTAGATGACCAATAGTCTACGTTTTGTCCGAAAATAATAAAAATATATCCTGTAGTTTGCCAGTAGTTGAGGCATAGTCTACGAGCAGTCCGAAAATAATAAAAAAAATTATATCCTCTAGTTTTCGAGTAATTGAATATTATTCTACAACCAGTCTGAGCGATCATAAATATATTCTATAGTTTTCTGGTAGTTAATCAATAGTCTATGTTTTTTTCGAAAATAATACAAAGTATATTCTATAGTTTTCTGGTAGTTGAATCATAGTCTACGTGCAGTCCGAAAATAATAAAAATATATCCTATATTTTTTCAGTTGTTGAGCAATACTTCCTCAAGCAGTCCGAAAATAATAAAAAATATATCCTGTAGTTTTCTAGTAGTTGAGCCATAGTCTACGAGCAGTCCGAAAATAATACGAATATATCCTTTAGTTTCCTAGTAGTTTCAGCAATAGCCTACTAGCAGTCTCAGCAAATAGAAATATATCCTGTAGTTTTCCAGTCTACGAGCAGTGCAAGCGAATACTAAAATATCCTGTAGTTCTCCAGTAGTTGAGCAATAGCCTACCAACATTCCGAAAATCATAAAAATATATCCTGTAGCTTTCCGGTAGTTAATCAATAGTCTACGAGCAGCCCGAAAATAATAAAAATTTATCCTATAGTTTTCCACTAGTTGAATATTTTACTACAATCAGTCGGACCGAATATAAATATATCCTTTAGTTTGTCGGTAGTTGATCAATAGTCTACAAGCAGTCCGAAAATAATCAAAAAGTATCCCGTAGTTTTCCAGTAGTTGAGCAATAGCCTACAAGCAGTCCGAGCGAATACTAAAATATCCTGTAGTTCTCCAGTAGTTGAGCAATAGCCGACGACCATTCCGAAAATCATAAAAATATATCCTGTAGCTTTCCGGTAGTTGATCAATAGTCTACGAGTAGTCCAAGTATAATATAAGTCCGAATATAAATATATCCTTTAGTTTTCCGGTAGTTGAGCCATAGTCTACGTGCAGTCCGAATATAATAAAACCACATCCTATAGTTTTCCAGTAGTTGAATATTATCCTACAAGCAGTCTGAGCGAATAGAAATATATCCTGTAGTTTTCCGGTAGTTGATCAATAGTCTACGTGCAGTCCGAAAATAATAAAAATATATCCTATATTTTTCCAGTTGTTGAGCAATACTCCTCAAGCAGTCCGAAAATAATAAAAATATATCCTGTAGTTTTCTAGTAGTTGAGCCATAGTCTACGAGCAGTCCGAATATAATACAAAAATTATATCCAGTAGTTTTCAGGTAATTGAATATTATCCTACAACCAGTCTGAGCGAACATAAATATATTCGTTAGTTTTACGGTAGTTGATCAATAGTCAACGTGCAGTCCGAAAATAATAAAAATATGTACTGTAGTTTTCAAAGTTGTTGAAAATTAGTCTACGAGCAGTCCGAAAATAATAAAAATATATCATATAGTTTTTCCAGTAGTTGAATATTATTCTACAACCGGTCTGAGCGAATATAATCTTTGTAGTTTTCCAGAATATAATATATATTATCGAATATAAATATATCCTTTAGTTTCCTAGTAGTTCAGCAATATCCTACAAGCAGTCTGAGCGAATAGAAATATATTCTGTAGTTTTCCGGTAGTTGATCAATAGTCTACGTGCAGTCCGACAATAATAAAAATATATCCTATATTTTTCCAGTTGTTGAGCAATACTCCTCAAGCAGTCCGAAAATAATAAAAATATATCCTGTAGTTTTCTAGTAGTTGAGCCATAGTCTACGAGCAGTCCGAAAATAATACGAATATATCCTTTAGTTTCCTAGTAGTTCAGCAATAGCCTACTAGCAGTCTCAGCAAATAGAAATATATCCTGTAGTTTTCCAGTCTACGAGCAGTCCAAGCGAATACTAAAATATCCTGTAGTTCTCCAGTAGTTGAGCAATAGCCTACCAACATTCCGAAAATCATAAAAATATATCCTGTAGCTATCCGGTAGTTTATCAATAGTCTACGAGCAGCCCGAAAATAATAAAAATTTATCCTATAGTTTTCCAGTAGTTGAATATTATCCTACAAGCAGTCTGAGCGAATAGAAATATATCCTGTAGTTTTCCGGTAGTTGATCAATAGTCTACGTGCAGTCCGAAAATAATAAAAATATATCCTATATTTTTCCAGTTGTTGAGCAATACTCCTCAAGCAGTCCGAAAATAATAAAAATATATCCTGTAGTTTTCTAGTAGTTGAGCCATAGTCTACGAGCAGTCCGAATATAATACAAAAATTATATCCAGTAGTTTTCAGGTAATTGAATATTATCCTACAACCAGTCTGAGCGAACATAAATATATTCTATAGTTTTCTGGTAGTTGATCAATAGTCTACGTGCAGTCCGAAAATAATAAAAATATATCGTATATTTTTCCAGTTGTTTAGCAGTACTCCACAAGCAGTCCGAAAATAATAAAAATATATCCTGTAGTTATCCAGTAGTTGAGGCATAGTCTACGAGCAGTCCGAAAATAATACAAAAATTATATCCTCTAGTTTTCCAGTAATTGAATATTATTCTACAACCAGTCTGAGCGAACATAAATATATTCGTTAGTTTTACGGTAGTTGATCAATAGTCAACGTGCTGTCCGAAAATAATAAAAATATGTACTGTAGTTTTCAAGTTGTTGAAAATTAGTCTACGAGCAGTCCGAAAATAATAAAAATATATCATATAGTTTTCCAGTAGTTGAATATTATTCTACAACCGGTCTGAGCGAATATAATCTTGTAGTTTTCCAGAATATAATATATATTATCGAATATAAATATATCCTTTAGTTTCCTAGTAGTTCAGCAATATCCTACAAGCAGTCTGAGCGAATAGAAATATATCCTGTAGTTTTCCGGTAGTTGATCAATAGTCTACGTGCAGTCCGACAATAATAAAAATATATCCTATATTTTTCCAGTTGTTGAGCAATACTCCTCAAGCAGTCCGAAAATAATAAAAATATATCCTGTAGTTTTCTAGTAGTTGAGCCATAGTCTACGAGCAGTCCGAAAATAATACGAATATATCCTTTAGTTTCCTAGTAGTTCAGCAATAGCCTACTAGCAGTCTCAGCAAATAGAAATATATCCTGTAGTTTTCCAGTCTACGAGCAGTCCAAGCGAATACTAAAATATCCTGTAGTTCTCCAGTAGTTGAGCAATAGCCTACCAACATTCCGAAAATCATAAAAATATATCCTGTAGCTTTCCGGTAGTTTATCAATAGTCTACGAGCAGCCCGAAAATAATAAAAATTTATCCTATAGTTTTCCACTAGTTGAATATTTACTACAATCAGTCGGACCGAATATAAATATATCCTTTAGTTTGTCGGTAGTTGATCAATAGTCTACAAGCAGTCCGAAAATAATCAAAAAGTATCCCGTAGTTTTCCAGTAGTTGAGCAATAGCCTACAAGCAGTCCGAGCGAATACTAAAATATCCTGTAGTTCTCCAGTAGTTGAGCAATAGCCGACGACCATTCCGAAAATCATAAAAATATATCCTGTAGCTTTCCGGTAGTTGATCAATAGTCTACGTGCAGTCCGAAAATAATAAAAATATATCGTATATTTTTCCAGTTGTTTAGCAGTACTCCACAAGCAGTCCGAAAATAATAAAAATATATCCTGTAGTTCTCCAGTAGTTGAGCAATAGCCGACGACCATTCCGAAAATCATAAAAATATATCCTGTAGCTTTCCGGTAGTTGATCAATAGTCTACGAGTAGTCCAAGTATAATATAAGTCCGAATATAAATATATCCTTTAGTTTTCCGGTAGTTGAGCCATAGTCTACGAGCAGTCCGAAAATAATAAAACTACATCCTATAGTTTTCCAGTAGTTGAATATTATCCTACAAGCAGTCTGAGCGAATTGAAATATATCCTGTAGTTTTCCAGTAGATGACCAATAGTCTACGTTTTGTCCGAAAATAATAAAAATATATCCTGTAGTTTGCCAGTAGTTGAGGCATAGTCTACGAGCAGTCCGAAAATAATAAAAAAATTATATCCTCTAGTTTTCGAGTAATTGAATATTATTCTACAACCAGTCTGAGCGATCATAAATATATTCTATAGTTTTCTGGTAGTTAATCAATAGTCTATGTTTTTTTCGAAAATAATACAAATATATTCTATAGTTTTCTGGTAGTTGATCAATAGTCTACGTGCAGTCCGAAAATAATAAAAATATATCCTATATTTTTTCAGTTGTTGAGCAATACTCCTCAAGCAGTCCGAAAATAATAAAAATATATCCTGTAGTTTTCTAGTAGTTGAGCCATAGTCTACGAGCAGTCCGAAAATAATACGAATATATCCTTTAGTTTCCTAGTAGTTCAGCAATAGCCTACTAGCAGTCTCAGCAAATAGAAATATATCCTGTAGTTTTCCAGTCTACGAGCAGTGCAAGCGAATACTAAAATATCCTGTAGTTCTCCAGTAGTTGAGCAATAGCCTACCAACATTCCGAAAATCATAAAAATATATCCTGTAGCTTTCCGGTAGTTAATCAATAGTCTACGAGCAGCCCGAAAATAATAAAAATTTATCCTATAGTTTTCCACTAGTTGAATATTTTACTACAATCAGTCGGACCGAATATAAATATATCCTTTAGTTTGTCGGTAGTTGATCAATAGTCTACAAGCAGTCCGAAAATAATCAAAAAGTATCCCGTAGTTTTCCAGTAGTTGAGCAATAGCCTACAAGCAGTCCGAGCGAATACTAAAATATCCTGTAGTTCTCCAGTAGTTGAGCAATAGCCGACGACCATTCCGAAAATCATAAAAATATATCCTGTAGCTTTCCGGTAGTTGATCAATAGTCTACGAGTAGTCCAAGTATAATATAAGTCCGAATATAAATATATCCTTTAGTTTTCCGGTAGTTGAGCCATAGTCTACGTGCAGTCCGAATATAATAAAACCACATCCTATAGTTTTCCAGTAGTTGAATATTATCCTACAAGCAGTCTGAGCGAATAGAAATATATCCTGTAGTTTTCCGGTAGTTGATCAATAGTCTACGTGCAGTCCGAAAATAATAAAAATATATCCTATATTTTTCCAGTTGTTGAGCAATACTCCTCAAGCAGTCCGAAAATAATAAAAATATATCCTGTAGTTTTCTAGTAGTTGAGCCATAGTCTACGAGCAGTCCGAATATAATACAAAAATTATATCCAGTAGTTTTCAGGTAATTGAATATTATCCTACAACCAGTCTGAGCGAACATAAATATATTCTATAGTTTTCTGGTAGTTGATCAATAGTCTACGTGCAGTCCGAAAATAATAAAAATATATCGTATATTTTTCCAGTTGTTTAGCAGTACTCCACAAGCAGTCCGAAAATAATAAAAATATATCCTGTAGTTATCCAGTAGTTGAGGCATAGTCTACGAGCAGTCCGAAAATAATACAAAAATTATATCCTCTAGTTTTCCAGTAATTGAATATTATTCTACAACCAGTCTGAGCGAACATAAATATATTCGTTAGTTTTACGGTAGTTGATCAATAGTCAACGTGCAGTCCGAAAATAATAAAAATATGTACTGTAGTTTTCAAGTTGTTGAAAATTAGTCTACGAGCAGTCCGAAAATAATAAAAATATATCATATAGTTTTCCAGTAGTTGAATATTATTCTACAACCGGTCTGAGCGAATATAATCTTGTAGTTTTCCAGAATATAATATATATTATCGAATATAAATATATCCTTTAGTTTCCTAGTAGTTCAGCAATATCCTACAAGCAGTCTGAGCGAATAGAAATATATTCTGTAGTTTTCCGGTAGTTGATCAATAGTCTACGTGCAGTCCGACAATAATAAAAATATATCCTATATTTTTCCAGTTGTTGAGCAATACTCCTCAAGCAGTCCGAAAATAATAAAAATATATCCTGTAGTTTTCTAGTAGTTGAGCCATAGTCTACGAGCAGTCCGAAAATAATACGAATATATCCTTTAGTTTCCTAGTAGTTCAGCAATAGCCTACTAGCAGTCTCAGCAAATAGAAATATATCCTGTAGTTTTCCAGTCTACGAGCAGTCCAAGCGAATACTAAAATATCCTGTAGTTCTCCAGTAGTTGAGCAATAGCCTACCAACATTCCGAAAATCATAAAAATATATCCTGTAGCTTTCCGGTAGTTTATCAATAGTCTACGAGCAGCCCGAAAATAATAAAAATTTATCCTATAGTTTTCCAGTAGTTGAATATTATCCTACAAGCAGTCTGAGCGAATAGAAATATATCCTGTAGTTTTCCGGTAGTTGATCAATAGTCTACGTGCAGTCCGAAAATAATAAAAATATATCCTATATTTTTCCAGTTGTTGAGCAATACTCCTCAAGCAGTCCGAAAATAATAAAAATATATCCTGTAGTTTTCTAGTAGTTGAGCCATAGTCTACGAGCAGTCCGAATATAATACAAAAATTATATCCAGTAGTTTTCAGGTAATTGAATATTATCCTACAACCAGTCTGAGCGAACATAAATATATTCTATAGTTTTCTGGTAGTTGATCAATAGTCTACGTGCAGTCCGAAAATAATAAAAATATATCGTATATTTTTCCAGTTGTTTAGCAGTACTCCACAAGCAGTCCGAAAATAATAAAAATATATCCTGTAGTTATCCAGTAGTTGAGGCATAGTCTACGAGCAGTCCGAAAATAATACAAAAATTATATCCTCTAGTTTTCCAGTAATTGAATATTATTCTACAACCAGTCTGAGCGAACATAAATATATTCGTTAGTTTTACGGTAGTTGATCAATAGTCTACGCGCAGTCCGAAAATAATAAAAATATATCGTATATTCTTCCAGTTGTTGAGTACTCCACAAGCAGTCCGAAAATAATAAAAATGTATCCTGTAGTTATCCAGTAGTTGAGCCATAGTCTACGAGCAGTCCGAATATAATAAAAAAATTATATCCTGTAGTTTTCCGGTAATTGAATATTATTCTACAACCAGTCTGAGCGAACATAAATATATTCTATAGTTTTCTGGTAGTTAATCAATAGTCTATGTTTTTTTCGAAAATAATACAAATATATTGTATAGTTTTCTGGTAGTTGATCAATAGTCTACGTGCAGTCCGAAAATAATAAAAATATATCCTATATTTTTCCAGTTGTTGAGCAATACTCCTCAAGCAGTCCGAAAATAATAAAAATATATCCTGTAGTTTTCTAGTAGTTGAGCCATAGTCTACGAGCAGTCCGAAAATAATACGAATATATCCTTTAGTTTCCTAGTAGTTCAGCAATAGCCTACTAGCAGTCTCAGCAAATAGAAATATATCCTGTAGTTTTCCAGTCTACGAGCAGTGCAAGCGAATACTAAAATATCCTGTAGTTCTCCGGTAGTTGAGCAATAGCCTACCAACATTCCGAAAATCATAAAAATATATCCTGTAGCTTTCCGGTAGTTAATCAATAGTCTACGAGCAGCCCGAAAATAACAAAAATTTATCCTATAGTTTTCCACTAGTTGAATATTTTACTACAATCAGTCGGACCGAATATAAATATATCCTTTAGTTTGTCGGTAGTTGATCAATAGTCTACAAGCAGTCCGAAAATAATCAAAAAGTATCCCGTAGTTTTCCAGTAGTTGAGCAATAGCCTACAAGCAGTCCGAGCGAATACTAAAATATCCTGTAGTTCTCCAGTAGTTGAGCAATAGCCGACGACCATTCCGAAAATCATAAAAATATATCCTGTAGCTTTCCGGTAGTTGATCAATAGTCTACGAGTAGTCCAAGTATAATATAAGTCCGAATATAAATATATCCTTTAGTTTTCCGGTAGTTGAGCCATAGTCTACGTGCAGTCCGAATATAATAAAACCACATCCTATAGTTTTCCAGTAGTTGAATATTATCCTACAAGCAGTCTGAGCGAATAGAAATATATCCTGTAGTTTTCCGGTAGTTGATCAATAGTCTACGTGCAGTCCGAAAATAATAAAAATATATCCTATATTTTTCCAGTTGTTGAGCAATACTCCTCAAGCAGTCCGAAAATAATAAAAATATATCCTGTAGTTTTCTAGTAGTTGAGCCATAGTCTACGAGCAGTCCGAATATAATAAAAAAATTATATCCAGTAGTTTTCAGGTAATTGAATATTATCCTACAACCAGTCTGAGCGAACATAAATATATTCTATAGTTTTCCACTAGTTGAATATTTTACTACAATCAGTCGGACCGAATATAAATATATCCTTTAGTTTGTCGGTAGTTGATCAATAGTCTACAAGCAGTCCGAAAATAATCAAAAAGTATCCCGTAGTTTTCCAGTAGTTGAGCAATAGCCTACAAGCAGTCCGAGCGAATACTAAAATATCCTGTAGTTCTCCAGTAGTTGAGCAATAGCCGACGACCATTCCGAAAATCATAAAAATATATCCTGTAGCTTTCCGGTAGTTGATCAATAGTCTACGAGTAGTCCAAGTATAATATAAGTCCGAATCTAAATATATCCTTTAGTTTTCCGGTAGTTGAGCCATAGTCTACGAGCAGTCCGAAAATAATAAAACTACATCCTATAGTTTTCCAGTAGTTGAATATTATCCTACAAGCAGTCTGAGCGAATTGAAATATATCCTGTAGTTTTCCAGTAGATGACCAATAGTCTACGTTTTGTCCGAAAATAATAAAAATATATCCTGTAGTTTGCCAGTAGTTGAGGCATAGTCTACGAGCAGTCCGAAAATAATAAAAAAATTATATCCTCTAGTTTTCGAGTAATTGAATATTATTCTACAACCAGTCTGAGCGATCATAAATATATTCTTTAGTTGTACGGTATTTGATCAATAGTCTACGTGCAGTCCGAAAATAATAAAAATATATCGTATATTTTTCCAGTTGTTGAGTACTCCACAAGCAGTCCGAAAATAATAAAAATGTATCCTGTAGTTATCCAGTAGTTGAGCCATAGTCTACGAGCAGTCCGAATATAATAAAAAAATTATATCCTGTAGTTTTCCGGTAATTGAATATTATTCTACAACCAGTCTGAGCGAACATAAATATATTCTATAGTTTTCTGGTATTTAATCAATAGTCTATGTTTTTTTCGAAAATAATACAAATATATTCTATAGTTTTCTGGTAGTTGATCAATAGTCTACGTGCAGTCCGAAAATAATAAAAATATATCCTATATTTTTTCAGTTGTTGAGCAATACTCCTCAAGCAGTCCGAAAATAATAAAAATATATCCTGTAGTTTTCTAGTAGTTGAGCCATAGTCTACGAGCAGTCCGAAAATAATACGAATATATCCTTTAGTTTCCTAGTAGTTCAGCAATAGCCTACTAGCAGTCTCAGCAAATAGAAATATATCCTGTAGTTTTCCAGTCTACGAGCAGTGCAAGCGAATACTAAAATATCCTGTAGTTCTCCAGTAGTTGAGCAATAGCCTACCAACATTCCGAAAATCATAAAAATATATCCTGTAGCTTTCCGGTAGTTAATCAATAGTCTACGAGCAGCCCGAAAATAATAAAAATTTATCCTATAGTTTTCCACTAGTTGAATATTTTACTACAATCAGTCGGACCGAATATAAATATATCCTTTAGTTTGTCGGTAGTTGATCAATAGTCTACAAGCAGTCCGAAAATAATCAAAAAGTATCCCGTAGTTTTCCAGTAGTTGAGCAATAGCCTACAAGCAGTCCGAGCGAATACTAAAATATCCTGTAGTTCTCCAGTAGTTGAGCAATAGCCGACGACCATTCCGAAAATCATAAAAATATATCCTGTAGCTTTCCGGTAGTTGATCAATAGTCTACGAGTAGTCCAAGTATAATATAAGTCCGAATATAAATATATCCTTTAGTTTTCCGGTAGTTGAGCCATAGTCTACGTGCAGTCCGAATATAATAAAACCACATCCTATAGTTTTCCAGTAGTTGAATATTATCCTACAAGCAGTCTGAGCGAATAGAAATATATCCTGTAGTTTTCCGGTAGTTGATCAATAGTCTACGTGCAGTCCGAAAATAATAAAAATATATCCTATATTTTTCCAGTTGTTGAGCAATACTCCTCAAGCAGTCCGAAAATAATAAAAATATATCCTGTAGTTTTCTAGTAGTTGAGCCATAGTCTACGAGCAGTCCGAATATAATAAAAAAATTATATCCAGTAGTTTTCAGGTAATTGAATATTATCCTACAACCAGTCTGAGCGAACATAAATATATTCTATAGTTTTCCACTAGTTGAATATTTTACTACAATCAGTCGGACCGAATATAAATATATCCTTTAGTTTGTCGGTAGTTGATCAATAGTCTACAAGCAGTCCGAAAATAATCAAAAAGTATCCCGTAGTTTTCCAGTAGTTGAGCAATAGCCTACAAGCAGTCCGAGCGAATACTAAAATATCCTGTAGTTCTCCAGTAGTTGAGCAATAGCCGACGACCATTCCGAAAATCATAAAAATATATCCTGTAGCTTTCCGGTAGTTGATCAATAGTCTACGAGTAGTCCAAGTATAATATAAGTCCGAATCTAAATATATCCTTTAGTTTTCCGGTAGTTGAGCCATAGTCTACGAGCAGTCCGAAAATAATAAAACTACATCCTATAGTTTTCCAGTAGTTGAATATTATCCTACAAGCAGTCTGAGCGAATTGAAATATATCCTGTAGTTTTCCAGTAGATGACCAATAGTCTACGTTTTGTCCGAAAATAATAAAAATATATCCTGTAGTTTGCCAGTAGTTGAGGCATAGTCTACGAGCAGTCCGAAAATAATAAAAAAATTATATCCTCTAGTTTTCGAGTAATTGAATATTATTCTACAACCAGTCTGAGCGATCATAAATATATTCTTTAGTTGTACGGTATTTGATCAATAGTCTACGTGCAGTCCGAAAATAATAAAAATATATCGTATATTTTTCCAGTTGTTGAGTACTCCACAAGCAGTCCGAAAATAATAAAAATGTATCCTGTAGTTATCCAGTAGTTGAGCCATAGTCTACGAGCAGTCCGAATATAATAAAAAAATTATATCCTGTAGTTTTCCGGTAATTGAATATTATTCTACAACCAGTCTGAGCGAACATAAATATATTCTATAGTTTTCTGGTATTTAATCAATAGTCTATGTTTTTTTCGAAAATAATACAAATATATTCTATAGTTTTCTGGTAGTTGATCAATAGTCTACGTGCAGTCCGAAAATAATAAAAATATATCCTATATTTTTTCAGTTGTTGAGCAATACTCCTCAAGCAGTCCGAAAATAATAAAAATATATCCTGTAGTTTTCTAGTAGTTGAGCCATAGTCTACGAGCAGTCCGAAAATAATACGAATATATCCTTTAGTTTCCTAGTAGTTCAGCAATAGCCTACTAGCAGTCTCAGCAAATAGAAATATATCCTGTAGTTTTCCAGTCTACGAGCAGTGCAAGCGAATACTAAAATATCCTGTAGTTCTCCAGTAGTTGAGCAATAGCCTACCAACATTCCGAAAATCATAAAAATATATCCTGTAGCTTTCCGGTAGTTAATCAATAGTCTACGAGCAGCCCGAAAATAATAAAAATTTATCCTATAGTTTTCCACTAGTTGAATATTTACTACAATCAGTCGGACCGAATATAAATATATCCTTTAGTTTGTCGGTAGTTGATCAATAGTCTACAAGCAGTCCGAAAATAATCAAAAAGTATCCCGTAGTTTTCCAGTAGTTGAGCAATAGCCTACAAGCAGTCCGAGCGAATACTAAAATATCCTGTAGTTCTCCAGTAGTTGAGCAATAGCCGACGACCATTCCGAAAATCATAAAAATATATCCTGTAGCTTTCCGGTAGTTGATCAATAGTCTACGAGTAGTCCAAGTATAATATAAGTCCGAATATAAATATATCCTTTAGTTTTCCGGTAGTTGAGCCATAGTCTACGTGCAGTCCGAATATAATAAAACCACATCCTATAGTTTTCCAGTAGTTGAATATTATCCTACAAGCAGTCTGAGCGAACATAAATATATTCGTTAGTTTTACGGTAGTTGATCAATAGTCAACGTGCAGTCCGAAAATAATACAAAAATTATATCCTCTAGTTTTCCAGTAATTGAATATTATTCTACAACCAGTCTGAGCGAACATAAATATATTCGTTAGTTTTACGGTAGTTGATCAATAGTCAACGTGCAGTCCGAAAATAATAAAAATATGTACTGTAGTTTTCAAATTGTTGAAAATTAGTCTACGAGCAGTCCGAAAATAATAAAAATATATCATATAGTTTTCCAGTAGTTGAATATTATTCTACAACCGGTCTGAGCGAATATAATCTTGTAGTTTTCCAGAATATAATATATATTATCGAATATAAATATATCCTTTAGTTTCCTAGTAGTTCAGCAATATCCTACAAGCAGTCTGAGCGAATAGAAATATATCCTGTAGTTTTCCAGTCTACGAGCAGTGCAAGCGAATACTAAAATATCCTGTAGTTCTCCAGTAGTTGAGCAATAGCCTACCAACATTCCGAAAATCATAAAAATATATCCTGTAGCTTTCCGGTAGTTAATCAATAGTCTACGAGCAGCCCGAAAATAATAAAAATTTATCCTATAGTTTTCCACTAGTTGAATATTTTACTACAATCAGTCGGACCGAATATAAATATATCCTTTAGTTTGTCGGTAGTTGATCAATAGTCTACAAGCAGTCCGAAAATAATCAAAAAGTATCCCGTAGTTTTCCAGTAGTTGAGCAATAGCCTACAAGCAGTCCGAGCGAATACTAAAATATCCTGTAGTTCTCCAGTAGTTGAGCAATAGCCGACGACCATTCCGAAAATCATAAAAATATATCCTGTAGCTTTCCGGTAGTTGATCAATAGTCTACGAGTAGTCCAAGTATAATATAAGTCCGAATATAAATATATCCTTTAGTTTTCCGGTAGTTGAGCCATAGTCTACGTGCAGTCCGAATATAATAAAACCACATCCTATAGTTTTCCAGTAGTTGAATATTATCCTACAAGCAGTCTGAGCGAATAGAAATATATCCTGTAGTTTTCCGGTAGTTGATCAATAGTCTACGTGCAGTCCGAAAATAATAAAAATATATCCTATATTTTTCCAGTTGTTGAGCAATACTCCTCAAGCAGTCCGAAAATAATAAAAATATATCCTGTAGTTTTCTAGTAGTTGAGCCATAGTCTACGAGCAGTCCGAATATAATACAAAAATTATATCCAGTAGTTTTCAGGTAATTGAATATTATCCTACAACCAGTCTGAGCGAACATAAATATATTCTATAGTTTTCTGGTAGTTGATCAATAGTCTACGTGCAGTCCGAAAATAATAAAAATATATCGTATATTTTTCCAGTTGTTTAGCAGTACTCCATAAGCAGTCCGAAAATAATAAAAATATATCCTGTAGTTATCCAGTAGTTGAGGCATAGTCTACGAGCAGTCCGAAAATAATACAAAAATTATATCCTCTAGTTTTCCAGTAATTGAATATTATTCTACAACCAGTCTGAGCGAACATAAATATATTCGTTAGTTTTACGGTAGTTGATCAATAGTCAACGTGCAGTCCGAAAATAATAAAAATATGTACTGTAGTTTTCAAGTTGTTGAAAATTAGTCTACGAGCAGTCCGAAAATAATAAAAATATATCATATAGTTTTCCAGTAGTTGAATATTATTCTACAACCGGTCTGAGCGAATATAATCTTGTAGTTTTCCAGAATATAATATATATTATCGAATATAAATATATCCTTTAGTTTCCTAGTAGTTCAGCAATATCCTACAAGCAGTCTGAGCGAATAGAAATATATTCTGTAGTTTTCCGGTAGTTGATCAATAGTCTACGTGCAGTCCGACAATAATAAAAATATATCCTATATTTTTCCAGTTGTTGAGCAATACTCCTCAAGCAGTCCGAAAATAATAAAAATATATCCTGTAGTTTTCTAGTAGTTGAGCCATAGTCTACGAGCAGTCCGAAAATAATACGAATATATCCTTTAGTTTCCTAGTAGTTCAGCAATAGCCTACTAGCAGTCTCAGCAAATAGAAATATATCCTGTAGTTTTCCAGTCTACGAGCAGTCCAAGCGAATACTAAAATATCCTGTAGTTCTCCAGTAGTTGAGCAATAGCCTACCAACATTCCGAAAATCATAAAAATATATCCTGTAGCTTTCCGGTAGTTTATCAATAGTCTACGAGCAGCCCGAAAATAATAAAAATTTATCCTATAGTTTTCCAGTAGTTGAATATTATCCTACAAGCAGTCTGAGCGAATAGAAATATATCCTGTAGTTTTCCGGTAGTTGATCAATAGTCTACGTGCAGTCCGAAAATAATAAAAATATATCCTATATTTTTCCAGTTGTTGAGCAATACTCCTCAAGCAGTCCGAAAATAATAAAAATATATCCTGTAGTTTTCTAGTAGTTGAGCCATAGTCTACGAGCAGTCCGAATATAATACAAAAATTATATCCAGTAGTTTTCAGGTAATTGAATATTATCCTACAACCAGTCTGAGCGAACATAAATATATTCTATAGTTTTCTGGTAGTTGATCAATAGTCTACGTGCAGTCCGAAAATAATAAAAATATATCGTATATTTTTCCAGTTGTTTAGCAGTACTCCACAAGCAGTCCGAAAATAATAAAAATATATCCTGTAGTTATCCAGTAGTTGAGGCATAGTCTACGAGCAGTCCGAAAATAATACAAAAATTATATCCTCTAGTTTTCCAGTAATTGAATATTATTCTACAACCAGTCTGAGCGAACATAAATATATTCGTTAGTTTTACGGTAGTTGATCAATAGTCTACGCGCAGTCCGAAAATAATAAAAATATATCGTATATTTTTCCAGTTGTTGAGTACTCCACAAGCAGTCCGAAAATAATAAAAATGTATCCTGTAGTTATCCAGTAGTTGAGCCATAGTCTACGAGCAGTCCGAATATAATAAAAAAATTATATCCTGTAGTTTTCCGGTAATTGAATATTATTCTACAACCAGTCTGAGCGAACATAAATATATTCTATAGTTTTCTGGTAGTTAATCAATAGTCTATGTTTTTTTCGAAAATAATACAAATATATTCTATAGTTTTCTGGTAGTTGATCAATAGTCTACGTGCAGTCCGAAAATAATAAAAATATATCCTATATTTTTCCAGTTGTTGAGCAATACTCCTCAAGCAGTCCGAAAATAATAAAAATATATCCTGTAGTTTTCTAGTAGTTGAGCCATAGTCTACGAGCAGTCCGAAAATAATACGAATATATCCTTTAGTTTCCTAGTAGTTCAGCAATAGCCTACTAGCAGTCTCAGCAAATAGAAATATATCCTGTAGTTTTCCAGCCTACGAGCAGTGCAAGCGAATACTAAAATATCCTGTAGTTCTCCGGTAGTTGAGCAATAGCCTACCAACATTCCGAAAATCATAAAAATATATCCTGTAGCTTTCCGGTAGTTAATCAATAGTCTACGAGCAGCCCGAAAATAATAAAAATTTATCCTATAGTTTTCCACTAGTTGAATATTTTACTACAATCAGTCGGACCGAATATAAATATATCCTTTAGTTTGTCGGTAGTTGATCAATAGTCTACAAGCAGTCCGAAAATAATCAAAAAGTATCCCGTAGTTTTCCAGTAGTTGAGCAATAGCCTACAAGCAGTCCGAGCGAATACTAAAATATCCTGTAGTTCTCCAGTAGTTGAGCAATAGCCGACGACCATTCCGAAAATCATAAAAATATATCCTGTAGCTTTCCGGTAGTTGATCAATAGTCTACGAGTAGTCCAAGTATAATATAAGTCCGAATATAAATATATCCTTTAGTTTTCCGGTAGTTGAGCCATAGTCTACGTGCAGTCCGAATATAATAAAACCACATCCTATAGTTTTCCAGTAGTTGAATATTATCCTACAAGCAGTCTGAGCGAACATAAATATATCGTTAGTTTTACGGTAGTTGATCAATAGTCAACGTGCAGTCCGAAATAATACAAAAATTATATCCTCTAGTTTTCCAGTAATTGAATATTATTCTACAACCAGTCTGAGCGAACATAAATATATTCGTTAGTTTTACGGTAGTTGATCAATAGTCAACGTGCAGTCCGAAAATAATAAAAATATGTACTGTAGTTTTCAAATTGTTGAAAATTAGTCTACGAGCAGTCCGAAAATAATAAAAATATATCATATAGTTTTCCAGTAGTTGAATATTATTCTACAACCGGTCTGAGCGAATATAATCTTGTAGTTTTCCAGAATATAATATATATTATCGAATATAAATATATCCTTTAGTTTCCTAGTAGTTCAGCAATATCCTACAAGCAGTCTGAGCGAATAGAAATATATCCTGTAGTTTTCCGGTAGTTGATCAATAGTCTACGTGCAGTCCGACAATAATAAAAATATATCCTATATTTTTCCAGTTGTTGAGCAATACTCCTCAAGCAGTCCGAAAATAATAAAAATATATCCTGTAGTTTTCTAGTAGTTGAGCCATAGTCTACGAGCAGTCCGAAAATAATACGAATATATCCTTTAGTTTCCTAGTAGTTCAGCAATAGCCTACTAGCAGTCTCAGCAAATAGAAATATATCCTGTAGTTTTCCAGTCTACGAGCAGTCCAAGCGAATACTAAAATATCCTGTAGTTCTCCAGTAGTTGAGCAATAGCCTACCAACATTCCGAAAATCATAAAAATATATCCTGTAGCTTTCCGGTAGTTTATCAATAGTCTACGAGCAGCCCGAAAATAATAAAATTTATCCTATAGTTTTCCAGTAGTTGAATATTATCCTACAAGCAGTCTGAGCGAATAGAAATATATCCTGTAGTTTTCCGGTAGTTGATCAATAGTCTACGTGCAGTCCGAAAATAATAAAAATATATCCTATATTTTTCCAGTTGTTGAGCAATACTCCTCAAGCAGTCCGAAAATAATAAAAATATATCCTGTAGTTTTCTAGTAGTTGAGCCATAGTCTACGAGCAGTCCGAATATAATACAAAAATTATATCCAGTAGTTTTCAGGTAATTGAATATTATCCTACAACCAGTCTGAGTGAACATAAATATATTCTATAGTTTTCTGGTAGTTGATCAATAGTCTACGTGCAGTCCGAAAATAATAAAAATATATCGTATATTTTTCCAGTTGTTTAGCAGTACTCCACAAGCAGTCCGAAAATAATAAAAATATATCCTGTAGTTATCCAGTAGTTGAGGCATAGTCTACGAGCAGTCCGAAAATAATACAAAAATTATATCCTCTAGTTTTCCAGTAATTGAATATTATTCTACAACCAGTCTGAGCGAACATAAATATATTCGTTAGTTTTACGGTAGTTGATCAATAGTCAACGTGCAGTCCGAAAATAATAAAAAAAAGTACTGTAGTTTTCAAATTGTTGAAAATTAGTCTACGAGCAGTCCGAAAATAATAAAAATATATCATATAGTTTTCCAGTAGTTGAATATTATTCTACAACCGGTCTGAGCGAGTATAATCTTGTAATTTTCCAGAATATAATATATATTATCGAATATAAATATATCCTTTAGTTTCCTAGTAGTTCAGCAATATCCTACAAGCAGTCTGAGCGAATAGAAATATATCCTGTAGTTTTCCGGTAGTTGATCAATAGTCTACGTGCAGTCCGACAATAATAAAAATATATCCTATATTTTTCCAGTTGTTGAGCAATACTCCTCAAGCAGTCCGAAAATAATAAAAATATATCCTGTAGTTTTCTAGTAGTTGAGCCATAGTCTACGAGCAGTCCGAAAATAATACGAATATATCCTTTAGTTTCCTAGTAGTTCAGCAATAGCCTACTAGCAGTCTCAGCAAATAGAACTATATCCTGTAGTTTTCCAGTCTACGAGCAGTCCATGCGAATACTAAAATATCCTGTAGTTCTCCAGTAGTTGAGCAATAGCCTACCAACATTCCGAAAATCATAAAAATATATCCTGTAGCTTTCCGGTAGTTTATCAATAGTCTACGAGCAGCCCGAAAATAATAAAAATTTATCCTATAGTTTTCCAGTAGTTGAATATTATCCTACAAGCAGTCTGAGCGAATAGAAATATATCCTGTAGTTTTCCGGTAGTTGATCAATAGTCTACGTGCAGTCCGAAAATAATAAAAATATATCCTATATTTTTCCAGTTGTTGAGCAATACTCCTCAAGCAGTCCGAAAATAATAAAAATATATCCTGTAGTTTTCTAGTAGTTGAGCCATAGTCTACGAGCAGTCCGAATATAATACAAAAATTATATCCAGTAGTTTTCAGGTAATTGAATATTATCCTACAACCAGTCTGAGCGAACATAAATATATTCTATAGTTTTCTGGTAGTTGATCAATAGTCTACGTGCAGTCCGAAAATAATAAAAATATATCGTATATTTTTCCAGTTGTTTAGCAGTACTCCACAAGCAGTCCGAAAATAATAAAAATATATCCTGTAGTTATCCAGTAGTTGAGGCATAGTCTACGAGCAGTCCGAAAATAATACAAAAATTATATCCTCTAGTTTTCCAGTAATTGAATATTATTCTACAACCAGTCTGAGCGAACATAAATATATTCGTTAGTTTTACGGTAGTTGATCAATAGTCAACGTGCAGTCCGAAAATAATAAAAATATGTACTGTAGTTTTCAAGTTGTTGAAAATTAGTCTACGAGCAGTCCGAAAATAATAAAAATATATCATATAGTTTTCCAGTAGTTGAATATTATTCTACAACCGGTCTGAGCGAATATAATCTTGTAGTTTTCCAGAATATAATATATATTATCGAATATAAATATATCCTTTAGTTTCCTAGTAGTTCAGCAATATCCTACAAGCAGTCTGAGCGAATAGAAATATATCCTGTAGTTTTCCGGTAGTTGATCAATAGTCTACGTGCAGTCCGACAATAATAAAAATATATCCTGTAGTTTTCTAGTAGTTGAGCCATAGTCTACGAGCAGTCCGAAAATAATACGAATATATCCTTTAGTTTCCTAGTAGTTCAGCAATAGCCTACTAGCAGTCTCAGCAAATAGAAATATATCCTGTAGTTTTCCAGTCTACGAGCAGTCCAAGCGAATACTAAAATATCCTGTAGTTCTCCAGTAGTTGAGCAATAGCCTACCAACATTCCGAAAATCATAAAAATATATCCTGTAGCTTTCCGGTAGTTTATCAATAGTCTACGAGCAGCCCGAAAATAATAAAAATTTATCCTATAGTTTTCCACTAGTTGAATATTTTACTACAATCAGTCGGACCGAATATAAATATATCCTTTAGTTTGTCGGTAGTTGATCAATAGTCTACAAGCAGTCCGAAAATAATCAAAAAGTATCCCGTAGTTTTCCAGTAGTTGAGCAATAGCCTACAAGCAGTCCGAGCGAATACTAAAATATCCTGTAGTTCTCCAGTAGTTGAGCAATAGCCGACGACCATTCCGAAAATCATAAAAATATATCCTGTAGCTTTCCGGTAGTTGATCAATAGTCTACGAGTAGTCCAAGTATAATATAAGTCCGAATATAAATATATCCTTTAGTTTTCCGGTAGTTGAGCCATAGTCTACGAGCAGTCCGAAAATAATAAAACTACATCCTATAGTTTTCCAGTAGTTGAATATTATCCTACAAGCAGTCTGAGCGAATTGAAATATATCCTGTAGTTTTCCAGTAGATGACCAATAGTCTACGTTTTGTCCGAAAATAATAAAAATATATCCTGTAGTTTGCCAGTAGTTGAGCCATAGTCTACGAGCAGTCCGAAAATAATAAAAAAATTATATCCTCCTGTTTTCCAGTAATTGAATATTATTCTACAACCAGTCTGAGCGAACATAAATATATTCTTCAGTTTTACGGTAGTTGATCAATAGTCTACGTGCAGTCCGAAAATAATAAAAATATATCCTATATTTTTCCAGTTGTTGAGCAGTACTCCACAAGCAGTCCGAAAATAATAAAAATATATCCTGTAGTTATCCAGTAGTTGAGCCATAGTCTACGAGCAGTCCGAATATAATAAAAAAATTATATCCTGTAGTTTTCCGGTAATTGAATATTATTCTACAACCAGTCTGAGCGAACATAAATATATTCTATAGTTTTCTGGTATTTAATCAATAGTCTACGTGCAGTCCGAAAATAATAAAAATATATCCTATATTTTTTCAGTTGTTGAGCAATACTCCTCAAGCAGTCCGAAAATAATAAAAATATATCCTGTAGTTTTCTAGTAGTTGAGCCATAGTCTACGAGCAGTCCGAAAATAATACGAATATATCCTTTAGTTTCCTAGTAGTTCAGCAATAGCCTACTAGCAGTCTCAGCAAATAGAAATATATCCTGTAGTTTTCCAGTCTACGAGCAGTGCAAGCGAATACTAAAATATCCTGTAGTTCTCCAGTAGTTGAGCAATAGCCTACCAACATTCCGAAAATCATAAAAATATATCCTGTAGCTTTCCGGTAGTTAATCAATAGTCTACGAGCAGCCCGAAAATAATAAAAATTTATCCTATAGTTTTCCACTAGTTGAATATTTTACTACAATCAGTCGGACCGAATATAAATATATCCTTTAGTTTGTCGGTAGTTGATCAATAGTCTACAAGCAGTCCGAAAATAATCAAAAAGTATCCCGTAGTTTTCCAGTAGTTGAGCAATAGCCTACAAGCAGTCCGAGCGAATACTAAAATATCCTGTAGTTCTCCAGTAGTTGAGCAATAGCCGACGACCATTCCGAAAATCATAAAAATATATCCTGTAGCTTTCCGGTAGTTGATCAATAGTCTACGAGTAGTCCAAGTATAATATAAGTCCGAATATAAATATATCCTTTAGTTTTCCGGTAGTTGAGCCATAGTCTACGTGCAGTCCGAATATAATAAAACCACATCCTATAGTTTTCCAGTAGTTGAATATTATCCTACAAGCAGTCTGAGCGAACATAAATATATTCGTTAGTTTTACGGTAGTTGATCAATAGTCAACGTGCAGTCCGAAAATAATACAAAAATTATATCCTCTAGTTTTCCAGTAATTGAATATTATTCTACAACCAGTCTGAGCGAACATAAATATATTCGTTAGTTTTACGGTAGTTGATCAATAGTCAACGTGCAGTCCGAAAATAATAAAAATATGTACTGTAGTTTTCAAATTGTTGAAAATTAGTCTACGAGCAGTCCGAAAATAATAAAAATATATCATATAGTTTTCCAGTAGTTGAATATTATTCTACAACCGGTCTGAGCGAATATAATCTTGTAGTTTTCCAGAATATAATATATATTATCGAATATAAATATATCCTTTAGTTTCCTAGTAGTTCAGCAATATCCTACAAGCAGTCTGAGCGAATAGAAATATATCCTGTAGTTTTCCGGTAGTTGATCAATAGTCTACGTGCAGTCCGACAATAATAAAAATATATCCTATATTTTTCCAGTTGTTGAGCAATACTCCTCAAGCAGTCCGAAAATAATAAAAATATATCCTGTAGTTTTCTAGTAGTTGAGCCATAGTCTACGAGCAGTCCGAAAATAATACGAATATATCCTTTAGTTTCCTAGTAGTTCAGCAATAGCCTACTAGCAGTCTCAGCAAATAGAAATATATCCTGTAGTTTTCCAGTCTACGAGCAGTCCAAGCGAATACTAAAATATCCTGTAGTTCTCCAGTAGTTGAGCAATAGCCTACCAACATTCCGAAAATCATAAAAATATATCCTGTAGCTTTCCGGTAGTTTATCAATAGTCTACGAGCAGCCCGAAAATAATAAAAATTTATCCTATAGTTTTCCAGTAGTTGAATATTATCCTACAAGCAGTCTGAGCGAATAGAAATATATCCTGTAGTTTTCCGGTAGTTGATCAATAGTCTACGTGCAGTCCGAAAATAATAAAAATATATCCTATATTTTTCCAGTTGTTGAGCAATACTCCTCAAGCAGTCCGAAAATAATAAAAATATATCCTGTAGTTTTCTAGTAGTTGAGCCATAGTCTACGAGCAGTCCGAATATAATACAAAAATTATATCCAGTAGTTTTCAGGTAATTGAATATTATCCTACAACCAGTCTGAGTGAACATAAATATATTCTATAGTTTTCTGGTAGTTGATCAATAGTCTACGTGCAGTCCGAAAATAATAAAAATATATCGTATATTTTTCCAGTTGTTTAGCAGTACTCCACAAGCAGTCCGAAAATAATAAAAATATATCCTGTAGTTATCCAGTAGTTGAGGCATAGTCTACGAGCAGTCCGAAAATAATACAAAAATTATATCCTCTAGTTTTCCAGTAATTGAATATTATTCTACAACCAGTCTGAGCGAACATAAATATATTCGTTAGTTTTACGGTAGTTGATCAATAGTCAACGTGCAGTCCGAAAATAATAAAAAAAAGTACTGTAGTTTTCAAATTGTTGAAAATTAGTCTACGAGCAGTCCGAAAATAATAAAAATATATCATATAGTTTTCCAGTAGTTGAATATTATTCTACAACCGGTCTGAGCGAGTATAATCTTGTAATTTTCCAGAATATAATATATATTATCGAATATAAATATATCCTTTAGTTTCCTAGTAGTTCAGCAATATCCTACAAGCAGTCTGAGCGAATAGAAATATATCCTGTAGTTTTCCGGTAGTTGATCAATAGTCTACGTGCAGTCCGACAATAATAAAAATATATCCTATATTTTTCCAGTTGTTGAGCAATACTCCTCAAGCAGTCCGAAAATAATAAAAATATATCCTGTAGTTTTCTAGTAGTTGAGCCATAGTCTACGAGCAGTCCGAAAATAATACGAATATATCCTTTAGTTTCCTAGTAGTTCAGCAATAGCCTACTAGCAGTCTCAGCAAATAGAACTATATCCTGTAGTTTTCCAGTCTACGAGCAGTCCATGCGAATACTAAAATATCCTGTAGTTCTCCAGTAGTTGAGCAATAGCCTACCAACATTCCGAAAATCATAAAAATATATCCTGTAGCTTTCCGGTAGTTTATCAATAGTCTACGAGCAGCCCGAAAATAATAAAAATTTATCCTATAGTTTTCCAGTAGTTGAATATTATCCTACAAGCAGTCTGAGCGAATAGAAATATATCCTGTAGTTTTCCGGTAGTTGATCAATAGTCTACGTGCAGTCCGAAAATAATAAAAATATATCCTATATTTTTCCAGTTGTTGAGCAATACTCCTCAAGCAGTCCGAAAATAATAAAAATATATCCTGTAGTTTTCTAGTAGTTGAGCCATAGTCTACGAGCAGTCCGAATATAATACAAAAATTATATCCAGTAGTTTTCAGGTAATTGAATATTATCCTACAACCAGTCTGAGCGAACATAAATATATTCTATAGTTTTCTGGTAGTTGATCAATAGTCTACGTGCAGTCCGAAAATAATAAAAATATATCGTATATTTTTCCAGTTGTTTAGCAGTACTCCACAAGCAGTCCGAAAATAATAAAAATATATCCTGTAGTTATCCAGTAGTTGAGGCATAGTCTACGAGCAGTCCGAAAATAATACAAAAATTATATCCTCTAGTTTTCCAGTAATTGAATATTATTCTACAACCAGTCTGAGCGAACATAAATATATTCGTTAGTTTTACGGTAGTTGATCAATAGTCAACGTGCAGTCCGAAAATAATAAAAATATGTACTGTAGTTTTCAAGTTGTTGAAAATTAGTCTACGAGCAGTCCGAAAATAATAAAAATATATCATATAGTTTTCCAGTAGTTGAATATTATTCTACAACCGGTCTGAGCGAATATAATCTTGTAGTTTTCCAGAATATAATATATATTATCGAATATAAATATATCCTTTAGTTTCCTAGTAGTTCAGCAATATCCTACAAGCAGTCTGAGCGAATAGAAATATATCCTGTAGTTTTCCGGTAGTTGATCAATAGTCTACGTGCAGTCCGACAATAATAAAAATATATCCTGTAGTTTTCTAGTAGTTGAGCCATAGTCTACGAGCAGTCCGAAAATAATACGAATATATCCTTTAGTTTCCTAGTAGTTCAGCAATAGCCTACTAGCAGTCTCAGCAAATAGAAATATATCCTGTAGTTTTCCAGTCTACGAGCAGTCCAAGCGAATACTAAAATATCCTGTAGTTCTCCAGTAGTTGAGCAATAGCCTACCAACATTCCGAAAATCATAAAAATATATCCTGTAGCTTTCCGGTAGTTTATCAATAGTCTACGAGCAGCCCGAAAATAATAAAAATTTATCCTATAGTTTTCCACTAGTTGAATATTTTACTACAATCAGTCGGACCGAATATAAATATATCCTTTAGTTTGTCGGTAGTTGATCAATAGTCTACAAGCAGTCCGAAAATAATCAAAAAGTATCCCGTAGTTTTCCAGTAGTTGAGCAATAGCCTACAAGCAGTCCGAGCGAATACTAAAATATCCTGTAGTTCTCCAGTAGTTGAGCAATAGCCGACGACCATTCCGAAAATCATAAAAATATATCCTGTAGCTTTCCGGTAGTTGATCAATAGTCTACGAGTAGTCCAAGTATAATATAAGTCCGAATATAAATATATCCTTTAGTTTTCCGGTAGTTGAGCCATAGTCTACGAGCAGTCCGAAAATAATAAAACTACATCCTATAGTTTTCCAGTAGTTGAATATTATCCTACAAGCAGTCTGAGCGAATTGAAATATATCCTGTAGTTTTCCAGTAGATGACCAATAGTCTACGTTTTGTCCGAAAATAATAAAAATATATCCTGTAGTTTGCCAGTAGTTGAGCCATAGTCTACGAGCAGTCCGAAAATAATAAAAAAATTATATCCTCCTGTTTTCCAGTAATTGAATATTATTCTACAACCAGTCTGAGCGAACATAAATATATTCTTCAGTTTTACGGTAGTTGATCAATAGTCTACGTGCAGTCCGAAAATAATAAAAATATATCCTATATTTTTCCAGTTGTTGAGCAGTACTCCACAAGCAGTCCGAAAATAATAAAAATATATCCTGTAGTTATCCAGTAGTTGAGCCATAGTCTACGAGCAGTCCGAATATAATAAAAAAATTATATCCTGTAGTTTTCCGGTAATTGAATATTATTCTACAACCAGTCTGAGCGAACATAAATATATTCTATAGTTTTCTGGTAGTTAATCAATAGTCTACGTGCAGTCCCAAAATAATAAAAATATGTACTGTAGTTTTCAAGTTGTTGAAAATTAGTCTACGAGCAGTCCGAAAATAATAAAAATATATCATATAGTTTCCAGTAGTTGAATATTATTCTACAACCGGTCTGAGCGAATATAATCTTGTAGTTTTCCAGAATATAATATATATTATCGAATATAAATATATCCTTTAGTTTCCTAGTAGTTCAGCAATATCCTACAAGCAGTCTGAGCGAATAGAAATATATCCTGTAGTTTTCCGGTAGTTGATCAATAGTCTACGTGCAGTCCGACAATAATAAAAATATATCCTATATTTTTCCAGTTGTTGAGCAATACTCCTCAAGCAGTCCGAAAATAATAAAAATATATCCTGTAGTTTTCTAGTAGTTGAGCCATAGTCTACGAGCAGTCCGAAAATAATACGAATATATCCTTTAGTTTCCTAGTAGTTCAGCAATAGCCTACTAGCAGTCTCAGCAAATAGAAATATATCCTGTAGTTTTCCAGTCTACGAGCAGTCCAAGCGAATACTAAAATATCCTGTAGTTCTGCAGTAGTTGAGCAATAGCCTACCAACATTCCGAAAATCATAAAAATATATCCTGTAGCTTTCCGGTAGTTTATCAATAGTCTACGAGCAGCCCGAAAATAATAAAAATTTATCCTATAGTTTTCCACTAGTTGAATATTTTACTACAATCAGTCGGACCGAATATAAATATATCCTTTAGTTTGTCGGTAGTTGATCAATAGTCTACAAGCAGTCCGAAAATAATAAAAATATATCGTATATTTTTCCAGTTGTTGAGTACTCCACAAGCAGTCCGAAAATAATAAAAATGTATCCTGTAGTTATCCAGTAGTTGAGCCATAGTCTACGAGCAGTCCGAATATAATAAAAAAATTATATCCTGTAGTTTTCCGGTAATTGAATATTATTCTACAACCAGTCTGAGCGAACATAAATATATTCTATAGTTGTACGGTATTTGATCAATAGTCTACGTGCAGTCCGAAAATAATAAAAATATATCGTATATTTTTCCAGTTGTTGAGTACTCCACAAGCAGTCCGAAAATAATAAAAATGTATCCTGTAGTTATCCAGTAGTTGAGCCATAGTCTACGAGCAGTCCGAATATAATAAAAAAATTATATCCTGTAGTTTTCCGGTAATTGAATATTATTCTACAACCAGTCTGAGCGAACATAAATATATTCTATAGTTTTCTGGTATTTAATCAATAGTCTATGTTTTTTTCGAAAATAATACAAATATATTCTATAGTTTTCTGGTAGTTGATCAATAGTCTACGTGCAGTCCGAAAATAATAAAAATATATCCTATATTTTTTCAGTTGTTGAGCAATACTCCTCAAGCAGTCCGAAAATAATAAAAATATATCCTGTAGTTTTCTAGTAGTTGAGCCATAGTCTACGAGCAGTCCGAAAATAATACGAATATATCCTTTAGTTTCCTAGTAGTTCAGCAATAGCCTACTAGCAGTCTCAGCAAATAGAAATATATCCTGTAGTTTTCCAGTCTACGAGCAGTGCAAGCGAATACTAAAATATCCTGTAGTTCTCCAGTAGTTGAGCAATAGCCTACCAACATTCCGAAAATCATAAAAATATATCCTGTAGCTTTCCGGTAGTTAATCAATAGTCTACGAGCAGCCCGAAAATAATAAAAATTTATCCTATAGTTTTCCACTAGTTGAATATTTTACTACAATCAGTCGGACCGAATATAAATATATCCTTTAGTTTGTCGGTAGTTGATCAATAGTCTACAAGCAGTCCGAAAATAATCAAAAAGTATCCCGTAGTTTTCCAGTAGTTGAGCAATAGCCTACAAGCAGTCCGAGCGAATACTAAAATATCCTGTAGTTCTCCAGTAGTTGAGCAATAGCCGACGACCATTCCGAAAATCATAAAAATATATCCTGTAGCTTTCCGGTAGTTGATCAATAGTCTACGAGTAGTCCAAGTATAATATAAGTCCGAATATAAATATATCCTTTAGTTTTCCGGTAGTTGAGCCATAGTCTACGTGCAGTCCGAATATAATAAAACCACATCCTATAGTTTTCCAGTAGTTGAATATTATCCTACAAGCAGTCTGAGCGAACATAAATATATTCGTTAGTTTTACGGTAGTTGATCAATAGTCAACGTGCAGTCCGAAAATAATACAAAAATTATATCCTCTAGTTTTCCAGTAATTGAATATTATTCTACAACCAGTCTGAGCGAACATAAATATATTCGTTAGTTTTACGGTAGTTGATCAATAGTCAACGTGCAGTCCGAAAATAATAAAAATATGTACTGTAGTTTTCAAATTGTTGAAAATTAGTCTACGAGCAGTCCGAAAATAATAAAAATATATCATATAGTTTTCCAGTAGTTGAATATTATTCTACAACCGGTCTGAGCGAATATAATCTTGTAGTTTTCCAGAATATAATATATATTATCGAATATAAATATATCCTTTAGTTTCCTAGTAGTTCAGCAATATCCTACAAGCAGTCTGAGCGAATAGAAATATATCCTGTAGTTTTCCGGTAGTTGATCAATAGTCTACGTGCAGTCCGACAATAATAAAAATATATCCTATATTTTTCCAGTTGTTGAGCAATACTCCTCAAGCAGCCCGAAAATAATAAAAATATATCCTGTAGTTTTCTAGTAGTTGAGCCATAGTCTACGAGCAGTCCGAAAATAATACGAATATATCCTTTAGTTTCCTAGTAGTTCAGCAATAGCCTACTAGCAGTCTCAGCAAATAGAAATATATCCTGTAGTTTTCCAGTCTACGAGCAGTCCAAGCGAATACTAAAATATCCTGTAGTTCTCCAGTAGTTGAGCAATAGCCTACCAACATTCCGAAAATCATAAAAATATATCCTGTAGCTTTCCGGTAGTTTATCAATAGTCTACGAGCAGCCCGAAAATAATAAAAATTTATCCTATAGTTTTCCAGTAGTTGAATATTATCCTACAAGCAGTCTGAGCGAATAGAAATATATCCTGTAGTTTTCCGGTAGTTGATCAATAGTCTACGTGCAGTCCGAAAATAATAAAAATATATCCTATATTTTTCCAGTTGTTGAGCAATACTCCTCAAGCAGTCCGAAAATAATAAAAATATATCCTGTAGTTTTCTAGTAGTTGAGCCATAGTCTACGAGCAGTCCGAATATAATACAAAAATTATATCCAGTAGTTTTCAGGTAATTGAATATTATCCTACAACCAGTCTGAGTGAACATAAATATATTCTATAGTTTTCTGGTAGTTGATCAATAGTCTACGTGCAGTCCGAAAATAATAAAAATATATCGTATATTTTTCCAGTTGTTTAGCAGTACTCCACAAGCAGTCCGAAAATAATAAAAATATATCCTGTAGTTATCCAGTAGTTGAGGCATAGTCTACGAGCAGTCCGAAAATAATACAAAAATTATATCCTCTAGTTTTCCAGTAATTGAATATTATTCTACAACCAGTCTGAGCGAACATAAATATATTCGTTAGTTTTACGGTAGTTGATCAATAGTCAACGTGCAGTCCGAAAATAATAAAAAAAAGTACTGTAGTTTTCAAATTGTTGAAAATTAGTCTACGAGCAGTCCGAAAATAATAAAAATATATCATATAGTTTTCCAGTAGTTGAATATTATTCTACAACCGGTCTGAGCGAGTATAATCTTGTAATTTTCCAGAATATAATATATATTATCGAATATAAATATATCCTTTAGTTTCCTAGTAGTTCAGCAATATCCTACAAGCAGTCTGAGCGAATAGAAATATATCCTGTAGTTTTCCGGTAGTTGATCAATAGTCTACGTGCAGTCCGACAATAATAAAAATATATCCTATATTTTTCCAGTTGTTGAGCAATACTCCTCAAGCAGTCCGAAAATAATAAAAATATATCCTGTAGTTTTCTAGTAGTTGAGCCATAGTCTACGAGCAGTCCGAAAATAATACGAATATATCCTTTAGTTTCCTAGTAGTTCAGCAATAGCCTACTAGCAGTCTCAGCAAATAGAACTATATCCTGTAGTTTTCCAGTCTACGAGCAGTCCATGCGAATACTAAAATATCCTGTAGTTCTCCAGTAGTTGAGCAATAGCCTACCAACATTCCGAAAATCATAAAAATATATCCTGTAGCTTTCCGGTAGTTTATCAATAGTCTACGAGCAGCCCGAAAATAATAAAAATTTATCCTATAGTTTTCCAGTAGTTGAATATTATCCTACAAGCAGTCTGAGCGAATAGAAATATATCCTGTAGTTTTCCGGTAGTTGATCAATAGTCTACGTGCAGTCCGAAAATAATAAAAATATATCCTATATTTTTCCAGTTGTTGAGCAATACTCCTCAAGCAGTCCGAAAATAATAAAAATATATCCTGTAGTTTTCTAGTAGTTGAGCCATAGTCTACGAGCAGTCCGAATATAATACAAAAATTATATCCAGTAGTTTTCAGGTAATTGAATATTATCCTACAACCAGTCTGAGCGAACATAAATATATTCTATAGTTTTCTGGTAGTTGATCAATAGTCTACGTGCAGTCCGAAAATAATAAAAATATATCGTATATTTTTCCAGTTGTTTAGCAGTACTCCACAAGCAGTCCGAAAATAATAAAAATATATCCTGTAGTTATCCAGTAGTTGAGGCATAGTCTACGAGCAGTCCGAAAATAATACAAAAATTATATCCTCTAGTTTTCCAGTAATTGAATATTATTCTACAACCAGTCTGAGCGAACATAAATATATTCGTTAGTTTTACGGTAGTTGATCAATAGTCAACGTGCAGTCCGAAAATAATAAAAATATGTACTGTAGTTTTCAAGTTGTTGAAAATTAGTCTACGAGCAGTCCGAAAATAATAAAAATATATCATATAGTTTTCCAGTAGTTGAATATTATTCTACAACCGGTCTGAGCGAATATAATCTTGTAGTTTTCCAGAATATAATATATATTATCGAATATAAATATATCCTTTAGTTTCCTAGTAGTTCAGCAATATCCTACAAGCAGTCTGAGCAAATAGAAATATATCCTGTAGTTTTCCGGTAGTTGATCAATAGTCTACGTGCAGTCCGACAATAATAAAAATATATCCTGTAGTTTTCTAGTAGTTGAGCCATAGTCTACGAGCAGTCCGAAAATAATACGAATATATCCTTTAGTTTCCTAGTAGTTCAGCAATAGCCTACTAGCAGTCTCAGCAAATAGAAATATATCCTGTAGTTTTCCAGTCTACGAGCAGTCCAAGCGAATACTAAAATATCCTGTAGTTCTCCAGTAGTTGAGCAATAGCCTACCAACATTCCGAAAATCATAAAAATATATCCTGTAGCTTTCCGGTAGTTTATCAATAGTCTACGAGCAGCCCGAAAATAATAAAAATTTATCCTATAGTTTTCCACTAGTTGAATATTTTACTACAATCAGTCGGACCGAATATAAATATATCCTTTAGTTTGTCGGTAGTTGATCAATAGTCTACAAGCAGTCCGAAAATAATCAAAAAGTATCCCGTAGTTTTCCAGTAGTTGAGCAATAGCCTACAAGCAGTCCGAGCGAATACTAAAATATCCTGTAGTTCTCCAGTAGTTGAGCAATAGCCGACGACCATTCCGAAAATCATAAAAATATATCCTGTAGCTTTCCGGTAGTTGATCAATAGTCTACGAGTAGTCCAAGTATAATATAAGTCCGAATATAAATATATCCTTTAGTTTTCCGGTAGTTGAGCCATAGTCTACGAGCAGGCCGAAAATAATAAAACTACATCCTATAGTTTTCCAGTAGTTGAATATTATCCTACAAGCAGTCTGAGCGAATTGAAATATATCCTGTAGTTTTCCAGTAGATGACCAATAGTCTACGTTTTGTCCGAAAATAATAAAAATATATCCTGTAGTTTGCCAGTAGTTGAGCCATAGTCTACGAGCAGTCCGAAAATAATAAAAAAATTATATCCTCCTGTTTTCCAGTAATTGAATATTATTCTACAACCAGTCTGAGCGAACATAAATATATTCTTCAGTTTTACGGTAGTTGATCAATAGTCTACGTGCAGTCCGAAAATAATAAAAATATATCCTATATTTTTCCAGTTGTTGAGCAGTACTCCACAAGCAGTCCGAAAATAATAAAAATATATCCTGTAGTTATCCAGTAGTTGAGCCATAGTCTACGAGCAGTCCGAATATAATAAAAAAATTATATCCTGTAGTTTTCCGGTAATTGAATATTATTCTACAACCAGTCTGAGCGAACATAAATATATTCTATAGTTTTCTGGTAGTTAATCAATAGTCTACGTGCAGTCCCAAAATAATAAAAATATGTACTGTAGTTTTCAAGTTGTTGAAAATTAGTCTACGAGCAGTCCGAAAATAATAAAAATATATCATATAGTTTTCCAGTAGTTGAATATTATTCTACAACCGGTCTGAGCGAATATAATCTTGTAGTTTTCCAGAATATAATATATATTATCGAATATAAATATATCCTTTAGTTTCCTAGTAGTTCAGCAATATCCTACAAGCAGTCTGAGCGAATAGAAATATATTCGTTAGTTTTACGGTAGTTGATCAATAGTCAACGTGCAGTCCGAAAATAATAAAAATATGTACTGTAGTTTTCAAGTTGTTGAAAATTAGTCTACGAGCAGTCCGAAAATAATAAAAATATATCATATAGTTTTCCAGTAGTTGAATATTATTCTACAACCGGTCTGAGCGAATATAATCTTGTAGTTTTCCAGAATATAATATATATTATCGAATATAAATATATCCTTTAGTTTCCTAGTAGTTCAGCAATATCCTACAAGCAGTCTGAGCGAATAGAAATATATCCTGTAGTTTTCCGGTAGTTGATCAATAGTCTACGTGCAGTCCGACAATAATAAAAATATATCCTATATTTTTCCAGTTGTTGAGCAATACTCCTCAAGCAGTCCGAAAATAATAAAAATATATCCTGTAGTTTTCTAGTAGTTGAGCCATAGTCTACGAGCAGTCCGAAAATAATACGAATATATCCTTTAGTTTCCTAGTAGTTCAGCAATAGCCTACTAGCAGTCTCAGCAAATAGAAATATATCCTGTAGTTTTCCAGTCTACGAGCAGTCCAAGCGAATACTAAAATATCCTGTAGTTCTGCAGTAGTTGAGCAATAGCCTACCAACATTCCGAAAATCATAAAAATATATCCTGTAGCTTTCCGGTAGTTTATCAATAGTCTACGAGCAGCCCGAAAATAATAAAAATTTATCCTATAGTTTTCCACTAGTTGAATATTTTACTACAATCAGTCGGACCGAATATAAATATATCCTTTAGTTTGTCGGTAGTTGATCAATAGTCTACAAGCAGTCCGAAAATAATCAAAAAGTATCCCGTAGTTTTCCAGTAGTTGAGCAATAGCCTACAAGCAGTCCGAGCGAATACTAAAATATCCTGTAGTTCTCCAGTAGTTGAGCAATAGCCGACGACCATTCCGAAAATCATAAAAATATATCCTGTAGCTTTCCGGTAGTTGATCAATAGTCTACGAGTAGTCCAAGTATAATATAAGTCCGAATATAAATATATCCTTTAGTTTTCCGGTAGTTGAGCCATAGTCTACGAGCAGTCCGAAAATAATAAAACTACATCCTATAGTTTTCCAGTAGTTGAATATTATCCTACAAGCAGTCTGAGCGAATTGAAATATATCCTGTAGTTTTCCAGTAGATGACCAATAGTCTACGTTTTGTCCGAAAATAATAAAAATATATCCTGTAGTTTGCCAGTAGTTGAGCCATAGTCTACGAGCAGTCCGAAAATAATAAAACTACATCCTATAGTTTTCCAGTAGATGACCAATAGTCTACGTTTTGTCCGAAAATAATAAAAATATATCCTGTAGTTTGCCAGTAGTTGAGGCATAGTCTAGGAGCAGTCCGAAAATAATAAAAAAATTATATCCTCCTGTTTTCCAGTAATTGAATATTATTCTACAACCAGTCTGAGCGAACATAAATATATTCTTTAGTTTTACGGTAGTTGATCAATAGTCTACGTGCAGTCCGAAAATAATAAAAATATATCCTATATTTTTCCAGTTGTTGAGCAGTACTCCACAAGCAGTCCGAAAATAATAAAAATATATCCTGTAGTTTGCCAGTAGTTGAGGCATAGTCTAGGAGCAGTCCGAAAATAATAAAAAAATTATATCCTCCTGTTTTCCAGTAATTGAATATTATTCTACAACCTGTCTGAGCGAACATAAATATATTCTATAGTTTTCTGGTAGTTAATCAATAGTCTATGTTTTTTTCGAAAATAATACAAATATATTCTATAGTTTTCTGGTAGTTGATCAATAGTCTACGTGCAGTCCGAAAATAATAAAAATATATCCTATATTTTCCAGTTGTTGAGCAATACTCCTCAAGCAGTCCGAAAATAATCAAAATATATCCTGTAGTTTTCTAGTAGTTGAGCCATAGTCTACGAGCAGTCCGAAAATAATACGAATATATCCTTTAGTTTCCTAGTAGTTCAGCAATAGCCTACTAGCAGTCTCAGCAAATAGAAATATATCCTGTAGTTTTCCAGTCTACGAGCAGTGCAAGCGAATATTAAAATATCCTGTAGTTCTCCAGTAGTTGAGCAATAGCCTACCAACATTCCGAAAATCATAAAAATATATCCTGTAGCTTTCCGGTAGTTAATCAATAGTCTACGAGCAGCCCGAAAATAACAAAAATTTATCCTATAGTTTTCCACTAGTTGAATATTTTACTACAATCAGTCGGACCGAATATAAATATATCCTTTAGTTTGTCGGTAGTTGATCAATAGTCTACAAGCAGTCCGAAAATAATCAAAAAGTATCCCGTAGTTTTCCAGTAGTTGAGCAATAGCCTACAAGCAGTCCGAGCGAATACTAAAATATCCTGTAGTTCTCCAGTAGTTGAGCAATAGCCGACGACCATTCCGAAAATCATAAAAATATATCCTGTAGCTTTCCGGTAGTTGATCAATAGTCTACGAGTAGTCCAAGTATAATATAAGTCCGAATATAAATATATCCTTTAGTTTTCCGGTAGTTGAGCCATAGTCTACGTGCAGTCCGAATATAATAAAACCACATCCTATAGTTTTCCAGTAGTTGAATATTATCCTACAAGCAGTCTGAGCGAATAGAAATATATCCTGTAGTTTTCCGGTAGTTGATCAATAGTCTACGTGCAGTCCGAAAATAATAAAAATATATCCTATATTTTTCCAGTTGTTGAGCAATACTCCTCAAGCAGTCCGAAAATAATAAAAATATATCCTGTAGTTTTCTAGTAGTTGAGCCATAGTCTACGAGCAGTCCGAATATAATAAAAAAATTATATCCAGTAGTTTTCAGGTAATTGAATATTATCCTACAACCAGTCTGAGCGAACATAAATATATTCTATAGTTTTCTGGTAGTTGATCAATAGTCTACGTGCAGTCCGAAAATAATAAAAATATATCGTATATTTTTCCAGTTGTTTAGCAGTACTCCACAAGCAGTCCGAAAATAATAAAAATATATCCTGTAGTTTTCCAGTAGTTGAGCAATACTCCACAAGCCGTCCGAAAATAATACAAAAATTATATCCTCTAGTTTTCCAGTAATTGAATATTATTCTACAACCAGTCTGAGCGAACATAAATATATTCGTTAGTTTTACGGTAGTTGATCAATAGTCAACGTGCAGTCCGAAAATAATAAAAATATGTACTGTAGTTTTCAAGTTGTTGAAAATTAGTCTACGAGCAGTCCGAAAATAATAAAAATATATCATATAGTTTTCCAGTAGTTGAATATTATTCTACAACCGGTCTGAGCGAATATAATCTTGTAGTTTTCCAGAATATAATATATATTATCGAATATAAATATATCCTTTAGTTTCCTAGTAGTTCAGCAATATCCTACAAGCAGTCTGAGCGAATAGAAATATATCCTGTAGTTTTCCGGTAGTTGATCAATAGTCTACGTGCAGTCCGACAATAATAAAAATATATCCTATATTTTTCCAGTTGTTGAGCAGTACTCCACAAGCAGTCCGAAAATAATAAAACTACATCCTATAGTTTTCCAGTAGTTGAATATTATCCTACAAGCAGTCTGAGCGAATAGAAATCTATCCTGTAGTTCTCCAGTAGTTGAGCAATAGCCTACGATCATTCCGAAAATCATAAAAATATATCCTGTAGCTTTCCGGTAGTTTAGCAGTACTCCACAAGCAGTCAGAAAATAATAAAAATATATCCTGTAGTTATCCAGTAGTTGAGCCATAGTCTACGAGCAGTCCGAAAATATTACGAATATATCCTTTAGTTTCCTAGTAGTTCAGCAATAGCCTAAAAGCAGTCTGAGCGAATAGAAATATATCCTGTAGTTTTCCAGTAGATGAGCAATAGTCTACGAGCAGTCCGAAAATAATACGAATATATCCTGTAGTTTTCCAGTAGTCGATCAGTAGTCTACGTACAGTCCGAAAATAATAAACATATCTACTACATTTTTACAGTTGTTGAGCAATACTCCAAAACCAGTCCGAAAATAAAAAAAAATTATATCCTCTAGTTTTCCCGTAATTGAATATTATTCTACAACCAGTCTGAGCGAACATAAATATATTCTTTAGTTTTACGGTAGTTGATCAATAGTCTACGTGCAGTCCGAAAATAATAAAAATATATCCTATATTTTTCCAGTTGTTGAGCAGTACTCCACAAGCAGTCCGAAAATAATAAAAATATATCCTGTAGTTATCCAGTAGTTGAGCCATAGTCTACGAGCAGTCCGAATATAATAAAAAAATTATATCCTGTAGTTTTCCGGTAATTGAATATTATTCTACAACCAGTCTGAGCGAACATAAATATATTCTATAGTTTTCTGGTAGTTAATCAATAGTCTATGTTTTTTCGAAAATAATACAAATATATTCTATAGTTTTCTGGTAGTTGATCAATAGTCTACGTGCAGTCCGAAAATAATAAAAATATATCCTATATTTTTCCAGTTGTTGAGCAATACTCCTCAAGCAGTCCGAAAATAATAAAAATATATCCTGTAGTTTTCTAGTAGTTGAGCCATAGTCTACGAGCAGTCCGAAAATAATACGAATATATCCTTTAGTTTCCTAGTAGTTCAGCAATAGCCTACTAGCAGTCTCAGCAAATAGAAATATATCCTGTAGTTTTCCAGTCTACGAGCAGTGCAAGCGAATACTAAAATATCCTGTAGTTCTCCAGTAGTTGAGCAATAGCCTACCAACATTCCGAAAATCATAAAAATATATCCTGTAGCTTTCCGGTAGTTAATCAATAGTCTACGAGCAGCCCGAAAATAATAAAAATTTATCCTATAGTTTTCCACTAGTTGAATATTTTACTACAATCAGTCGGACCGAATATAAATATATCCTTTAGTTTGTCGGTAGTTGATCAATAGTCTACAAGCAGTCCGAAAATAATCAAAAAGTATCCCGTAGTTTTCCAGTAGTTGAGCAATAGCCTACAAGCAGTCCGAGCGAATACTAAAATATCCTGTAGTTCTCCAGTAGTTGAGCAATAGCCGACGACCATTCCGAAAATCATAAAAATATATCCTGTAGCTTTCCGGTAGTTGATCAATAGTCTACGAGTAGTCCAAGTATAATATAAGTCCGAATATAAATATATCCTTTAGTTTTCCGGTAGTTGAGCCATAGTCTACGTGCAGTCCGAATATAATAAAACCACATCCTATAGTTTTCCAGTAGTTGAATATTATCCTACAAGCAGTCTGAGCGAATAGAAATATATCCTGTAGTTTTCCGGTAGTTGATCAATAGTCTACGTGCAGTCCGAAAATAATAAAAATATATCCTATATTTTTCCAGTTGTTGAGCAATACTCCTCAAGCAGTCCGAAAATAATAAAAATATATCCTGTAGTTTTCTAGTAGTTGAGCCATAGTCTACGAGCAGTCCGAATATAATAAAAAAATTATATCCAGTAGTTTTCAGGTAATTGAATATTATCCTACAACCAGTCTGAGCGAACATAAATATATTCTATAGTTTTCTGGTAGTTGATCAATAGTCTACGTGCAGTCCGAAAATAATAAAAATATATCGTATATTTTTCCAGTTGTTTAGCAGTACTCCACAAGCAATCCGAAAATAATAAAAATATATCCTGTAGTTATCCAGTAGTTGAGGCATAGTCTACGAGCAGTCCGAAAATAATACAAAAATTATATCCTCTAGTTTTCCAGTAATTGAATATTATTCTACAACCAGTCTGAGCGAACATAAATATATTCGTTAGTTTTACGGTAGTTGATCAATAGTCAACGTGCAGTCCGAAAATAATAAAAATATGTACTGTAGTTTTCAAGTTGTTGAAAATTAGTCTACGAGCAGTCCGAAAATAATAAAAATATATCATATAGTTTTCCAGTAGTTGAATATTATTCTACAACCGGTCTGAGCGAATATAATCTTGTAGTTTTCCAGAATATAATATATATTATCGAATATAAATATATCCTTTAGTTTCCTAGTAGTTCAGCAATATCCTACAAGCAGTCTGAGCGAATAGAAATATATCCTGTAGTTTTCCGGTAGTTGATCAATAGTCTACGTGCAGTCCGACAATAATAAAAATATATCCTATATTTTTCCAGTTGTTGAGCAGTACTCCACAAGCAGTCCGAAAATAATAAAACTACATCCTATAGTTTTCCAGTAGTTGAATATTATCCTACAAGCAGTCTGAGCGAATAGAAATCTATCCTGTAGTTTTCCAGTCTACGAGCAGTCCGAGCGCATACTAAAATATCCTGTAGTTCTCCAGTAGTTGAGCAATAGCCTACGATCATTCCGAAAATCATAAAAATATATCCTGTAGCTTTCCGGTAGTTTAGCAGTACTCCACAAGCAGTCAGAAAATAATAAAAATATATCCTGTAGTTATCCAGTAGTTGAGCCATAGTCTACGAGCAGTCCGAAAATATTACGAATATATCCTTTAGTTTCCTAGTAGTTCAGCAATAGCCTAAAAGGAGTCTGAGCGAATAGAAATATATCCTGTAGTTTTCCAGTAGATGAGCAATAGTCTACGAGCAGTCCGAAAATAATACGAATATATCCTGTAGTTTTCCAGTAGTCGATCAGTAGTCTACGTACAGTCCGAAAATAATAAACATATCTACTATATTTTTACAGTTGTTGAGCAATACTCCAAAACCAGTCCGAAAATAAAAAAAAATTATATCCTCTAGTTTTCCCGTAATTGAATATTATTCTACAACCAGTCTGAGCGAACATAAATATATTCTTTAGTTTTACGGTAGTTGATCAATAGTCTACGTGCAGTCCGAAAATAATAAAAATATATCCTATATTTTTCCAGTTGTTGAGCAGTACTCCACAAGCAGTCCGAAAATAATAAAAATATATCCTGTAGTTATCCAGTAGTTGAGCCATAGTCTACGAGCAGTCCGAATATAATAAAAAAATTATATCCTGTAGTTTTCCGGTAATTGAATATTATTCTACAACCAGTCTGAGCGAACATAAATATATTCTATAGTTTTCTGGTAGTTAATCAATAGTCTATGTTTTTTTCGAAAATAATACAAATATATTCTATAGTTTTCTGGTAGTTGATCAATAGTCTACGTGCAGTCCGAAAATAATAAAAATATATCCTATATTTTTCCAGTTGTTGAGCAATACTCCTCAAGCAGTCCGAAAATAATAAAAATTTATCCTATAGTTTTCCACTAGTTGAATATTTTACTACAATCAGTCGGACCGAATATAAATATATCCTTTAGTTTGTCGGTAGTTGATCAATAGTCTACAAGCAGTCCGAAAATAATCAAAAAGTATCCCGTAGTTTTCCAGTAGTTGAGCAATAGCCTACAAGCAGTCCGAGCGAATACTAAAATATCCTGTAGTTCTCCAGTAGTTGAGCAATAGCCGACGACCATTCCGAAAATCATAAAAATATATCCTGTAGCTTTCCGGTAGTTGATCAATAGTCTACGAGTAGTCCAAGTATAATATAAGTCCGAATATAAATATATCCTTTAGTTTTCCGGTAGTTGAGCCATAGTCTACGAGCAGTCCGAAAATAATAAAACTACATCCTATAGTTTTCCAGTAGTTGAATATTATCCTACAAGCAGTCTGAGCGAATTGAAATATATCCTGTAGTTTTCCAGTAGATGACCAATAGTCTACGTTTTGTCCGAAAATAATAAAAATATATCCTGTAGTTTGCCAGTAGTTGAGCCATAGTCTACGAGCAGTCCGAAAATAATAAAAAAATTATATCCTCCTGTTTTCCAGTAATTGAATATTATTCTACAACCAGTCTGAGCGAACATAAATATATTCTTCAGTTTTACGGTAGTTGATCAATAGTCTACGTGCAGTCCGAAAATAATAAAAATATATCCTATATTTTTCCAGTTGTTGAGCAGTACTCCACAAGCAGTCCGAAAATAATAAAAATATATCCTGTAGTTATCCAGTAGTTGAGCCATAGTCTACGAGCAGTCCGAATATAATAAAAAAATTATATCCTGTAGTTTTCCGGTAATTGAATATTATTCTACAACCAGTCTGAGCGAACATAAATATATTCTATAGTTTTCTGGTAGTTAATCAATAGTCTACGTGCAGTCCCAAAATAATAAAAATATGTACTGTAGTTTTCAAGTTGTTGAAAATTAGTCTACGAGCAGTCCGAAAATAATAAAAATATATCATATAGTTTTCCAGTAGTTGAATATTATTCTACAACCGGTCTGAGCGAATATAATCTTGTAGTTTTCCAGAATATAATATATATTATCGAATATAAATATATCCTTTAGTTTCCTAGTAGTTCAGCAATATCCTACAAGCAGTCTGAGCGAATAGAAATATATTCGTTAGTTTTACGGTAGTTGATCAATAGTCAACGTGCAGTCCGAAAATAATAAAAATATGTACTGTAGTTTTCAAGTTGTTGAAAATTAGTCTACGAGCAGTCCGAAAATAATAAAAATATATCATATAGTTTTCCAGTAGTTGAATATTATTCTACAACCGGTCTGAGCGAATATAATCTTGTAGTTTTCCAGAATATAATATATATTATCGAATATAAATATATCCTTTAGTTTCCTAGTAGTTCAGCAATATCCTACAAGCAGTCTGAGCGAATAGAAATATATCCTGTAGTTTTCCGGTAGTTGATCAATAGTCTACGTGCAGTCCGACAATAATAAAAATATATCCTATATTTTTCCAGTTGTTGAGCAATACTCCTCAAGCAGTCCGAAAATAATAAAAATATATCCTGTAGTTTTCTAGTAGTTGAGCCATAGTCTACGAGCAGTCCGAAAATAATACGAATATATCCTTTAGTTTCCTAGTAGTTCAGCAATAGCCTACTAGCAGTCTCAGCAAATAGAAATATATCCTGTAGTTTTCCAGTCTACGAGCAGTCCAAGCGAATACTAAAATATCCTGTAGTTCTGCAGTAGTTGAGCAATAGCCTACCAACATTCCGAAAATCATAAAAATATATCCTGTAGCTTTCCGGTAGTTTATCAATAGTCTACGAGCAGCCCGAAAATAATAAAAATTTATCCTATAGTTTTCCACTAGTTGAATATTTTACTACAATCAGTCGGACCGAATATAAATATATCCTTTAGTTTGTCGGTAGTTGATCAATAGTCTACAAGCAGTCCGAAAATAATCAAAAAGTATCCCGTAGTTTTCCAGTAGTTGAGCAATAGCCTACAAGCAGTCCGAGCGAATACTAAAATATCCTGTAGTTCTCCAGTAGTTGAGCAATAGCCGACGACCATTCCGAAAATCATAAAAATATATCCTGTAGCTTTCCGGTAGTTGATCAATAGTCTACGAGTAGTCCAAGTATAATATAAGTCCGAATATAAATATATCCTTTAGTTTTCCGGTAGTTGAGCCATAGTCTACGAGCAGTCCGAAAATAATAAAACTACATCCTATAGTTTTCCAGTAGTTGAATATTATCCTACAAGCAGTCTGAGCGAATTGAAATATATCCTGTAGTTTTCCAGTAGATGACCAATAGTCTACGTTTTGTCCGAAAATAATAAAAATATATCCTGTAGTTTGCCAGTAGTTGAGCCATAGTCTACGAGCAGTCCGAAAATAATAAAACTACATCCTATAGTTTTCCAGTAGATGACCAATAGTCTACGTTTTGTCCGAAAATAATAAAAATATATCCTGTAGTTTGCCAGTAGTTGAGGCATAGTCTAGGAGCAGTCCGAAAATAATAAAAAAATTATATCCTCCTGTTTTCCAGTAATTGAATATTATTCTACAACCAGTCTGAGCGAACATAAATATATTCTTTAGTTTTACGGTAGTTGATCAATAGTCTACGTGCAGTCCGAAAGTAATAAAAATATATCCTATATTTTTCCATTGGTTGAGCAGTACTCCACAAGCAGTCCGAAAATAATAAAAATATATCCTGTAGTTTGCCAGTAGTTGAGGCATAGTCTAGGAGCAGTCCGAAAATAATAAAAAAATTATATCCTCCTGTTTTCCAGTAATTGAATATTATTCTACAACCTGTCTGAGCGAACATAAATATATTCTATAGTTTTCTGGTAGTTAATCAATAGTCTATGTTTTTTTCGAAAATAATACAAATATATTCTATAGTTTTCTGGTAGTTGATCAATAGTCTACGTGCAGTCCGAAAATAATAAAAATATATCCTATATTTTTCCAGTTGTTGAGCAATACTCCAAAACCAGTCCGAAAATAAAAAAAAATTATATCCTCTAGTTTTCCCGTAATTGAATATTATTCTACAACCAGTCTGAGCGAACATAAATATATTCTTTAGTTTTACGGTAGTTGATCAATAGTCTACGTGCAGTCCGAAAATAATAAAAATATATCCTATATTTTTCCAGTTGTTGAGCAGTACTCCACAAGCAGTCCGAAAATAATAAAAATATATCCTGTAGTTATCCAGTAGTTGAGCCATAGTCTACGAGCAGTCCGAATATAATAAAAAAATTATATCCTGTAGTTTTCCGGTAATTGAATATTATTCTACAACCAGTCTGAGCGAACATAAATATATTCTATAGTTTTCTGGTAGTTAATCAATAGTCTATGTTTTTTTCGAAAATAATACAAATATATTCTATAGTTTTCTGGTAGTTGATCAATAGTCTACGTGCAGTCCGAAAATAATAAAAATATATCCTATATTTTTCCAGTTGTTGAGCAATACTCCTCAAGCAGTCCGAAAATAATAAAAATATATCCTGTAGTTTTCTAGTAGTTGAGCCATAGTCTACGAGCAGTCCGAAAATAATACGAATATATCCTTTAGTTTCCTAGTAGTTCAGCAATAGCCTACTAGCAGTCTCAGCAAATAGAAATATATCCTGTAGTTTTCCAGTCTACGAGCAGTGCAAGCGAATACTAAAATATCCTGTAGTTCTCCAGTAGTTGAGCAATAGCCTACCAACATTCCGAAAATCATAAAAATATATCCTGTAGCTTTCCGGTAGTTAATCAATAGTCTACGAGCAGCCCGAAAATAATAAAAATTTATCCTATAGTTTTCCACTAGTTGAATATTTTACTACAATCAGTCGGACCGAATATAAATATATCCTTTAGTTTGTCGGTAGTTGATCAATAGTCTACAAGCAGTCCGAAAATAATCAAAAAGTATCCCGTAGTTTTCCAGTAGTTGAGCAATAGCCTACAAGCAGTCCGAGCGAATACTAAAATATCCTGTAGTTCTCCAGTAGTTGAGCAATAGCCGACGACCATTCCGAAAATCATAAAAATATATCCTGTAGCTTTCCGGTAGTTGATCAATAGTCTACGAGTAGTCCAAGTATAATATAAGTCCGAATATAAATATATCCTTTAGTTTTCCGGTAGTTGAGCCATAGTCTACGTGCAGTCCGAATATAATAAAACCACATCCTATAGTTTTCCAGTAGTTGAATATTATCCTACAAGCAGTCTGAGCGAATAGAAATATATCCTGTAGTTTTCCGGTAGTTGATCAATAGTCTACGTGCAGTCCGAAAATAATAAAAATATATCCTATATTTTTCCAGTTGTTGAGCAATACTCCTCAAGCAGTCCGAAAATAATAAAAATATATCCTGTAGTTTTCTAGTAGTTGAGCCATAGTCTACGAGCAGTCCGAATATAATAAAAAAATTATATCCAGTAGTTTTCAGGTAATTGAATATTATCCTACAACCAGTCTGAGCGAACATAAATATATTCTATAGTTTTCTGGTAGTTGATCAATAGTCTACGTGCAGTCCGAAAATAATAAAAATATATCGTATATTTTTCCAGTTGTTTAGCAGTACTCCACAAGCAATCCGAAAATAATAAAAAAATATCCTGTAGTTATCCAGTAGTTGAGGCATAGTCTACGAGCAGTCCGAAAATAATACAAAAATTATATCCTCTAGTTTTCCAGTAATTGAATATTATTCTACAACCAGTCTGAGCGAACATAAATATATTCGTTAGTTTTACGGTAGTTGATCAATAGTCAACGTGCAGTCCGAAAATAATAAAAATATGTACTGTAGTTTTCAAGTTGTTGAAAATTAGTCTACGAGCAGTCCGAAAATAATAAAAATATATCATATAGTTTTCCAGTAGTTGAATATTATTCTACAACCGGTCTGAGCGAATATAATCTTGTAGTTTTCCAGAATATAATATATATTATCGAATATAAATATATCCTTTAGTTTCCTAGTAGTTCAGCAATATCCTACAAGCAGTCTGAGCGAATAGAAATATATCCTGTAGTTTTCCGGTAGTTGATCAATAGTCTACGTGCAGTCCGACAATAATAAAAATATATCCTATATTTTTCCAGTTGTTGAGCAGTACTCCACAAGCAGTCCGAAAATAATAAAACTACATCCTATAGTTTTCCAGTAGTTGAATATTATCCTACAAGCAGTCTGAGCGAATAGAAATCTATCCTGTAGTTTTCCAGTCTACGAGCAGTCCGAGCGCATACTAAAATATCCTGTAGTTCTCCAGTAGTTGAGCAATAGCCTACGATCATTCCGAAAATCATAAAAATATATCCTGTAGCTTTCCGGTAGTTTAGCAGTACTCCACAAGCAGTCAGAAAATAATAAAAATATATCCTGTAGTTATCCAGTAGTTGAGCCATAGTCTACGAGCAGTCCGAAAATATTACGAATATATCCTTTAGTTTCCTAGTAGTTCAGCAATAGCCTAAAAGCAGTCTGAGCGAATAGAAATATATCCTGTAGTTTTCCAGTAGATGAGCAATAGTCTACGAGCAGTCCGAAAATAATACGAATATATCCTGTAGTTTTCCAGTAGTCGATCAGTAGTCTACGTACAGTCCGAAAATAATAAACATATCTACTATATTTTTACAGTTGTTGAGCAATACTCCAAAACCAGTCCGAAAATAAAAAAAAATTATATCCTCTAGTTTTCCCGTAATTGAATATTATTCTACAACCAGTCTGAGCGAACATAAATATATTCTTTAGTTTTACGGTAGTTGATCAATAGTCTACGTGCAGTCCGAAAATAATAAAAATATATCCTATATTTTTCCAGTTGTTGAGCAGTACTCCACAAGCAGTCCGAAAATAATAAAAATATATCCTGTAGTTATCCAGTAGTTGAGCCATAGTCTACGAGCAGTCCGAATATAATAAAAAAATTATATCCTGTAGTTTTCCGGTAATTGAATATTATTCTACAACCAGTCTGAGCGAACATAAATATATTCTATAGTTTTCTGGTAGTTAATCAATAGTCTATGTTTTTTTCGAAAATAATACAAATATATTCTATAGTTTTCTGGTAGTTGATCAATAGTCTACGTGCAGTCCGAAAATAATAAAAATATATCCTATATTTTTCCAGTTGTTGAGCAATACTCCTCAAGCAGTCCGAAAATAATAAAAATTTATCCTATAGTTTTCCACTAGTTGAATATTTTACTACAATCAGTCGGACCGAATATAAATATATCCTTTAGTTTGTCGGTAGTTGATCAATAGTCTACAAGCAGTCCGAAAATAATCAAAAAGTATCCCGTAGTTTTCCAGTAGTTGAGCAATAGCCTACAAGCAGTCCGAGCGAATACTAAAATATCCTGTAGTTCTCCAGTAGTTGAGCAATAGCCGACGACCATTCCGAAAATCATAAAAATATATCCTGTAGCTTTCCGGTAGTTGATCAATAGTCTACGAGTAGTCCAAGTATAATATAAGTCCGAATATAAATATATCCTTTAGTTTTCCGGTAGTTGAGCCATAGTCTACGAGCAGTCCGAAAATAATAAAACTACATCCTATAGTTTTCCAGTAGTTGAATATTATCCTACAAGCAGTCTGAGCGAATTGAAATATATCCTGTAGTTTTCCAGTAGATGACCAATAGTCTACGTTTTGTCCGAAAATAATAAAAATATATCCTGTAGTTTGCCAGTAGTTGAGCCATAGTCTACGAGCAGTCCGAAAATAATAAAAAAATTATATCCTCCTGTTTTCCAGTAATTGAATATTATTCTACAACCAGTCTGAGCGAACATAAATATATTCTTCAGTTTTACGGTAGTTGATCAATAGTCTACGTGCAGTCCGAAAATAATAAAAATATATCCTATATTTTTCCAGTTGTTGAGCAGTACTCCACAAGCAGTCCGAAAATAATAAAAATATATCCTGTAGTTATCCAGTAGTTGAGCCATAGTCTACGAGCAGTCCGAATATAATAAAAAAATTATATCCTGTAGTTTTCCGGTAATTGAATATTATTCTACAACCAGTCTGAGCGAACATAAATATATTCTATAGTTTTCTGGTAGTTAATCAATAGTCTACGTGCAGTCCCAAAATAATAAAAATATGTACTGTAGTTTTCAAGTTGTTGAAAATTAGTCTACGAGCAGTCCGAAAATAATAAAAATATATCATATAGTTTTCCAGTAGTTGAATATTATTCTACAACCGGTCTGAGCGAATATAATCTTGTAGTTTTCCAGAATATAATATATATTATCGAATATAAATATATCCTTTAGTTTCCTAGTAGTTCAGCAATATCCTACAAGCAGTCTGAGCGAATAGAAATATATTCGTTAGTTTTACGGTAGTTGATCAATAGTCAACGTGCAGTCCGAAAATAATAAAAATATGTACTGTAGTTTTCAAGTTGTTGAAAATTAGTCTACGAGCAGTCCGAAAATAATAAAAATATATCATATAGTTTTCCAGTAGTTGAATATTATTCTACAACCGGTCTGAGCGAATATAATCTTGTAGTTTTCCAGAATATAATATATATTATCGAATATAAATATATCCTTTAGTTTCCTAGTAGTTCAGCAATATCCTACAAGCAGTCTGAGCGAATAGAAATATATCCTGTAGTTTTCCGGTAGTTGATCAATAGTCTACGTGCAGTCCGACAATAATAAAAATATATCCTATATTTTTCCAGTTGTTGAGCAATACTCCTCAAGCAGTCCGAAAATAATAAAAATATATCCTGTAGTTTTCTAGTAGTTGAGCCATAGTCTACGAGCAGTCCGAAAATAATACGAATATATCCTTTAGTTTCCTAGTAGTTCAGCAATAGCCTACTAGCAGTCTCAGCAAATAGAAATATATCCTGTAGTTTTCCAGTCTACGAGCAGTCCAAGCGAATACTAAAATATCCTGTAGTTCTGCAGTAGTTGAGCAATAGCCTACCAACATTCCGAAAATCATAAAAATATATCCTGTAGCTTTCCGGTAGTTTATCAATAGTCTACGAGCAGCCCGAAAATAATAAAAATTTATCCTATAGTTTTCCACTAGTTGAATATTTTACTACAATCAGTCGGACCGAATATAAATATATCCTTTAGTTTGTCGGTAGTTGATCAATAGTCTACAAGCAGTCCGAAAATAATCAAAAAGTATCCCGTAGTTTTCCAGTAGTTGAGCAATAGCCTACAAGCAGTCCGAGCGAATACTAAAATATCCTGTAGTTCTCCAGTAGTTGAGCAATAGCCGACGACCATTCCGAAAATCATAAAAATATATCCTGTAGCTTTCCGGTAGTTGATCAATAGTCTACGAGTAGACCAAGTATAATATAAGTCCGAATATAAATATATCCTTTAGTTTTCCGGTAGTTGAGCCATAGTCTACGAGCAGTCCGAAAATAATAAAACTACATCCTATAGTTTTCCAGTAGTTGAATATTATCCTACAAGCAGTCTGAGCGAATTGAAATATATCCTGTAGTTTTCCAGTAGATGACCAATAGTCTACGTTTTGTCCGAAAATAATAAAAATATATCCTGTAGTTTGCCAGTAGTTGAGCCATAGTCTACGAGCAGTCCGAAAATAATAAAACTACATCCTATAGTTTTCCAGTAGATGACCAATAGTCTACGTTTTGTCCGAAAATAATAAAAATATATCCTGTAGTTTGCCAGTAGTTGAGGCATAGTCTAGGAGCAGTCCGAAAATAATAAAAAAATTATATCCTCCTGTTTTCCAGTAATTGAATATTATTCTACAACCAGTCTGAGCGAACATAAATATATTCTTTAGTTTTACGGTAGTTGATCAATAGTCTACGTGCAGTCCGAAAATAATAAAAATATATCCTATATTTTTCCAGTTGTTGAGCAGTACTCCACAAGCAGTCCGAAAATAATAAAAATATATCCTGTAGTTTGCCAGTAGTTGAGGCATAGTCTAGGAGCAGTCCGAAAATAATAAAAAAATTATATCCTCCTGTTTTCCAGTAATTGAATATTATTCTACAACCTGTCTGAGCGAACATAAATATATTCTATAGTTTTCTGGTAGTTAATCAATAGTCTATGTTTTTTTCGAAAATAATACAAATATATTCTATAGTTTTCTGGTAGTTGATCAATAGTCTACGTGCAGTCCGAAAATAATAAAAATATATCCTATATTTTTCCAGTTGTTGAGCAATACTCCAAAACCAGTCCGAAAATAAAAAAAAATTATATCCTCTAGTTTTCCCGTAATTGAATATTATTCTACAACCAGTCTGAGCGAACATAAATATATTCTTTAGTTTTACGGTAGTTGATCAATAGTCTACGTGCAGTCCGAAAATAATAAAAATATATCCTATATTTTTCCAGTTGTTGAGCAGTACTCCACAAGCAGTCCGAAAATAATAAAAATATATCCTGTAGTTATCCAGTAGTTGAGCCATAGTCTACGAGCAGTCCGAATATAATAAAAAAATTATATCCTGTAGTTTTCCGGTAATTGAATATTATTCTACAACCAGTCTGAGCGAACATAAATATATTCTATAGTTTTCTGGTAGTTAATCAATAGTCTATGTTTTTTTCGAAAATAATACAAATATATTCTATAGTTTTCTGGTAGTTGATCAATAGTCTACGTGCAGTCCGAAAATAATAAAAATATATCCTATATTTTTCCAGTTGTTGAGCAATACTCCTCAAGCAGTCCGAAAATAATAAAAATATATCCTGTAGTTTTCTAGTAGTTGAGCCATAGTCTACGAGCAGTCCGAAAATAATACGAATATATCCTTTAGTTTCCTAGTAGTTCAGCAATAGCCTACTAGCAGTCTCAGCAAATAGAAATATATCCTGTAGTTTTCCAGTCTACGAGCAGTGCAAGCGAATACTAAAATATCCTGTAGTTCTCCAGTAGTTGAGCAATAGCCTACCAACATTCCGAAAATCATAAAAATATATCCTGTAGCTTTCCGGTAGTTAATCAATAGTCTACGAGCAGCCCGAAAATAATAAAAATTTATCCTATAGTTTTCCACTAGTTGAATATTTTACTACAATCAGTCGGACCGAATATAAATATATCCTTTAGTTTGTCGGTAGTTGATCAATAGTCTACAAGCAGTCCGAAAATAATCAAAAAGTATCCCGTAGTTTTCCAGTAGTTGAGCAATAGCCTACAAGCAGTCCGAGCGAATACTAAAATATCCTGTAGTTCTCCAGTAGTTGAGCAATAGCCGACGACCATTCCGAAAATCATAAAAATATATCCTGTAGCTTTCCGGTAGTTGATCAATAGTCTACGAGTAGTCCAAGTATAATATAAGTCCGAATATAAATATATCCTTTAGTTTTCCGGTAGTTGAGCCATAGTCTACGTGCAGTCCGAATATAATAAAACCACATCCTATAGTTTTCCAGTAGTTGAATATTATCCTACAAGCAGTCTGAGCGAATAGAAATCTATCCTGTAGTTCTCCAGTAGTTGAGCAATAGCCTACGATCATTCAGAAAATCATAAAAATATATCCTGTAGCTTTCCGGTAGTTTAGCAGTACTCCACAAGCAGTCAGAAAATAATAAAAATATATCCTGTAGTTATCCAGTAGTTGAGCCATAGTCTACGAGCAGTCCGAAAATATTACGAATATATCCTTTAGTTTCCTAGTAGTTCAGCAATAGCCTAAAAGCAGTCTGAGCGAATAGAAATATATCCTGTAGTTTTCCAGTAGATGAGCAATAGTCTACGAGCAGTCCGAAAATAATACGAATATATCCTGTAGTTTTCCAGTAGTCGATCAGTAGTCTACGTACAGTCCGAAAATAATAAACATATCTACTATATTTTTACAGTTGTTGAGCAATACTCCAAAACCAGTCCGAAAATAAAAAAAAATTATATCCTCTAGTTTTCCCGTAATTGAATATTATTCTACAACCAGTCTGAGCGAACATAAATATATTCTTTAGTTTTACGGTAGTTGATCAATAGTCTACGTGCAGTCCGAAAATAATAAAAATATATCCTATATTTTTCCAGTTGTTGAGCAGTACTCCACAAGCAGTCCGAAAATAATAAAAATATATCCTGTAGTTATCCAGTAGTTGAGCCATAGTCTACGAGCAGTCCGAATATAATAAAAAAATTATATCCTGTAGTTTTCCGGTAATTGAATATTATTCTACAACCAGTCTGAGCGAACATAAATATATTCTATAGTTTTCTGGTAGTTAATCAATAGTCTATGTTTTTTTCGAAAATAATACAAATATATTCTATAGTTTTCTGGTAGTTGATCAATAGTCTACGTGCAGTCCGAAAATAATAAAAATATATCCTATATTTTTCCAGTTGTTGAGCAATACTCCTCAAGCAGTCCGAAAATAATAAAAATATATCCTGTAGTTTTCTAGTAGTTGAGCCATAGTCTACGAGCAGTCCGAAAATAATACGAATATATCCTTTAGTTTCCTAGTAGTTCAGCAATAGCCTACTAGCAGTCTCAGCAAATAGAAATATATCCTGTAGTTTTCCAGTCTACGAGCAGTGCAAGCGAATACTAAAATATCCTGTAGTTCTCCAGTAGTTGAGCAATAGCCTACCAACATTCCGAAAATCATAAAAATATATCCTGTAGCTTTCCGGTAGTTAATCAATAGTCTACGAGCAGCCCGAAAATAATAAAAATTTATCCTATAGTTTTCCACTAGTTGAATATTTTACTACAATCAGTCGGACCGAATATAAATATATCCTTTAGTTTGTCGGTAGTTGATCAATAGTCTACAAGCAGTCCGAAAATAATCAAAAAGTATCCCGTAGTTTTCCAGTAGTTGAGCAATAGCCTACAAGCAGTCCGAGCGAATACTAAAATATCCTGTAGTTCTCCAGTAGTTGAGCAATAGCCGACGACCATTCCGAAAATCATAAAAATATATCCTGTATCTTTCCGGTAGTTGATCAATAGTCTACGAGTAGTCCAAGTATAATATAAGTCCGAATATAAATATATCCTTTAGTTTTCCGGTAGTTGAGCCATAGTCTACGTGCAGTCCGAATATAATAAAACCACATCCTATAGTTTTCCAGTAGTTGAATATTATCCTACAAGCAGTCTGAGCGAATAGAAATATATCCTGTAGTTTTCCGGTAGTTGATCAATAGTCTACGTGCAGTCCGAAAATAATAAAAATATATCCTATATTTTTCCAGTTGTTGAGCAATACTCCTCAAGCAGTCCGAAAATAATAAAAATATATCATATAGTTTTCCAGTAGTTGAATATTATTCTACAACCGGTCTGAGCGAATATAATCTTGTAGTTTTCCAGAATATAATATATATTATCGAATATAAATATATCCTTTAGTTTCCTAGTAGTTCAGCAATATCCTACAAGCAGTCTGAGCGAATAGAAATATATCCTGTAGTTTTCCGGTAGTTGATCAATAGTCTACGTGCAGTCCGACAATAATAAAAATATATCCTATATTTTTCCAGTTGTTGAGCAGTACTCCACAAGCAGTCCGAAAATAATAAAACTACATCCTATAGTTTTCCAGTAGTTGAATATTATCCTACAAGCAGTCTGAGCGAATAGAAATCTATCCTGTAGTTCTCCAGTAGTTGAGCAATAGCCTACGATCATTCCGAAAATCATAAAAATATATCCTGTAGCTTTCCGGTAGTTTAGCAGTACTCCACAAGCAGTCAGAAAATAATAAAAATATATCCTGTAGTTATCCAGTAGTTGAGCCATAGTCTACGAGCAGTCCGAAAATATTACGAATATATCCTTTAGTTTCCTAGTAGTTCAGCAATAGCCTAAAAGCAGTCTGAGCGAATAGAAATATATCCTGTAGTTTTCCAGTAGATGAGCAATAGTCTACGAGCAGTCCGAAAATAATACGAATATATCCTGTAGTTTTCCAGTAGTCGATCAGTAGTCTACGTACAGTCCGAAAATAATAAACATATCTACTATATTTTTACAGTTGTTGAGCAATACTCCAAAACCAGTCCGAAAATAAAAAAAAATTATATCCTCTAGTTTTCCCGTAATTGAATATTATTCTACAACCAGTCTGAGCGAACATAAATATATTCTTTAGTTTTACGGTAGTTGATCAATAGTCTACGTGCAGTCCGAAAATAATAAAAATATATCCTATATTTTTCCAGTTGTTGAGCAGTACTCCACAAGCAGTCCGAAAATAATAAAAATATATCCTGTAGTTATCCAGTAGTTGAGCCATAGTCTACGAGCAGTCCGAATATAATAAAAAAATTATATCCTGTAGTTTTCCGGTAATTGAATATTATTCTACAACCAGTCTGAGCGAACATAAATATATTCTATAGTTTTCTGGTAGTTAATCAATAGTCTATGTTTTTTTCGAAAATAATACAAATATATTCTATAGTTTTCTGGTAGTTGATCAATAGTCTACGTGCAGTCCGAAAATAATAAAAATATATCCTATATTTTTCCAGTTGTTGAGCAATACTCCTCAAGCAGTCCGAAAATAATAAAAATATATCCTGTAGTTTTCTAGTAGTTGAGCCATAGTCTACGAGCAGTCCGAAAATAATACGAATATATCCTTTAGTTTCCTAGTAGTTCAGCAATAGCCTACTAGCAGTCTCAGCAAATAGAAATATATCCTGTAGTTTTCCAGTCTACGAGCAGTGCAAGCGAATACTAAAATATCCTGTAGTTCTCCAGTAGTTGAGCAATAGCCTACCAACATTCCGAAAATCATAAAAATATATCCTGTAGCTTTCCGGTAGTTAATCAATAGTCTACGAGTAGCCCGAAAATAATAAAAATTTATCCTATAGTTTTCCACTAGTTGAATATTTTACTACAATCAGTCGGACCGAATATAAATATATCCTTTAGTTTGTCGGTAGTTGATCAATAGTCTACAAGCAGTCCGAAAATAATCAAAAAGTATCCCGTAGTTTTCCAGTAGTTGAGCAATAGCCTACAAGCAGTCCGAGCGAATACTAAAATATCCTGTAGTTCTCCAGTAGTTGAGCAATAGCCGACGACCATTCCGAAAATCATAAAAATATATCCTGTAGCTTTCCGGTAGTTGATCAATAGTCTACGAGTAGTCCAAGTATAATATAAGTCCGAATATAAATATATCCTTTAGTTTTCCGGTAGTTGAGCCATAGTCTACGTGCAGTCCGAATATAATAAAACCACATCCTATAGTTTTCCAGTAGTTGAATATTATCCTACAAGCAGTCTGAGCGAATAGAAATATATCCTGTAGTTTTCCGGTAGTTGATCAATAGTCTACGTGCAGTCCGAAAATAATAAAAATATATCCTATATTTTTCCAGTTGTTGAGCAATACTCCTCAAGCAGTCCGAAAATAATAAAAATATATCCTGTAGTTTTCTAGTAGTTGAGCCATAGTCTACGAGCAGTCCGAATATAATAAAAAAATTATATCCAGTAGTTTTCAGGTAATTGAATATTATCCTACAACCAGTCTGAGCGAACATAAATATATTCTATAGTTTTCTGGTAGTTGATCAATAGTCTACGTGCAGTCCGAAAATAATAAAAATATATCGTATATTTTTCCAGTTGTTTAGCAGTACTCCACAAGCAGTCCGAAAATAATAAAAATATATCCTGTAGTTATCCAGTAGTTGAGGCATAGTCTACGAGCAGTCCGAAAATAATACAAAAATTATATCCTCTAGTTTTCCAGTAATTGAATATTATTCTACAACCAGTCTGAGCGAACATAAATATATTCGTTAGTTTTACGGTAGTTGATCAATAGTCAACGTGCAGTCCGAAAATAATAAAAATATGTACTGTAGTTTTCAAGTTGTTGAAAATTAGTCTACGAGCAGTCCGAAAATAATAAAAATATATCATATAGTTTTCCAGTAGTTGAATATTATTCTACAACCGGTCTGAGCGAATATAATCTTGTAGTTTTCCAGAATATAATATATATTATCGAATATAAATATATCCTTTAGTTTCCTAGTAGTTCAGCAATATCCTACAAGCAGTCTGAGCGAATAGAAATATATCCTGTAGTTTTCCGGTAGTTGATCAATAGTCTACGTGCAGTCCGACAATAATAAAAATATATCCTATATTTTTCCAGTTGTTGAGCAGTACTCCACAAGCAGTCCGAAAATAATAAAACTACATCCTATAGTTTTCCAGTAGTTGAATATTATCCTACAAGCAGTCTGAGCGAATAGAAATCTATCCTGTAGTTCTCCAGTAGTTGAGCAATAGCCTACGATCATTCAGAAAATCATAAAAATATATCCTGTAGCTTTCCGGTAGTTTAGCAGTACTCCACAAGCAGTCAGAAAATAATAAAAATATATCCTGTAGTTATCCAGTAGTTGAGCCATAGTCTACGAGCAGTCCGAAAATATTACGAATATATCCTTTAGTTTCCTAGTAGTTCAGCAATAGCCTAAAAGCAGTCTGAGCGAATAGAAATATATCCTGTAGTTTTCCAGTAGATGAGCAATAGTCTACGAGCAGTCCGAAAATAATACGAATATATCCTGTAGTTTTCCAGTAGTCGATCAGTAGTCTACGTACAGTCCGAAAATAATAAACATATCTACTATATTTTTACAGTTGTTGAGCAATACTCCAAAACCAGTCCGAAAATAAAAAAAAATTATATCCTCTAGTTTTCCCGTAATTGAATATTATTCTACAACCAGTCTGAGCGAACGTAAATATATTCTTTAGTTTTACGGTAGTTGATCAATAGTCTACGTGCAGTCCGAAAATAATAAAAATATATCCTATATTTTTCCAGTTGTTGAGCAGTACTCCACAAGCAGTCCGAAAATAATAAAAATATATCCTGTAGTTATCCAGTAGTTGAGCCATAGTCTACGAGCAGTCCGAATATAATAAAAAAATTATATCCTGTAGTTTTCCGGTAATTGAATATTATTCTACAACCAGTCTGAGCGAACATAAATATATTCTATAGTTTTCTGGTAGTTAATCAATAGTCTATGTTTTTTTCGAAAATAATACAAATATATTCTATAGTTTTCTGGTAGTTGATCAATAGTCTACGTGCAGTCCGAAAATAATAAAAATATATCCTATATTTTTCCAGTTGTTGAGCAATACTCCTCAAGCAGTCCGAAAATAATAAAAATATATCCTGTAGTTTTCTAGTAGTTGAGCCATAGTCTACGAGCAGTCCGAAAATAATACGAATATATCCTTTAGTTTCCTAGTAGTTCAGCAATAGCCTACTAGCAGTCTCAGCAAATAGAAATATATCCTGTAGTTTTCCAGTCTACGAGCAGTGCAAGCGAATACTAAAATATCCTGTAGTTCTCCAGTAGTTGAGCAATAGCCTACCAACATTCCGAAAATCATAAAAATATATCCTGTAGCTTTCCGGTAGTTAATCAATAGTCTACGAGCAGCCCGAAAATAATAAAAATTTATCCTATAGTTTTCCACTAGTTGAATATTTTACTACAATCAGTCGGACCGAATATAAATATATCCTTTAGTTTGTCGGTAGTTGATCAATAGTCTACAAGCAGTCCGAAAATAATCAAAAAGTATCCCGTAGTTTTCCAGTAGTTGAGCAATAGCCTACAAGCAGTCCGAGCGAATACTAAAATATCCTGTAGTTCTCCAGTAGTTGAGCAATAGCCGACGACCATTCCGAAAATCATAAAAATATATCCTGTAGCTTTCCGGTAGTTGATCAATAGTCTACGAGTAGTCCAAGTATAATATAAGTCCGAATATAAATATATCCTTTAGTTTTCCGGTAGTTGAGCCATAGTCTACGTGCAGTCCGAATATAATAAAACCACATCCTATAGTTTTCCAGTAGTTGAATATTATCCTACAAGCAGTCTGAGCGAATAGAAATATATCCTGTATTTTCCGGTAGTTGATCAATAGTCTACGTGCAGTCCGAAAATAATAAAAATATATCCTATATTTTTCCAGTTGTTGAGCAATACTCCTCAAGCAGTCCGAAAATAATAAAAATATATCCTGTAGTTTTCTAGTAGTTGAGCCATAGTCTACGAGCAGTCCGAATATAATAAAAAAATTATATCCAGTAGTTTTCAGGTAATTGAATATTATCCTACAACCAGTCTGAGCGAACATAAATATATTCTATAGTTTTCTGGTAGTTGATCAATAGTCTACGTGCAGTCCGAAAATAATAAAAATATATCGTATATTTTTCCAGTTGTTTAGCAGTACTCCACAAGCAGTCCGAAAATAATAAAAATATATCCTGTAGTTATCCAGTAGTTGAGGCATAGTCTACGAGCAGTCCGAAAATAATACAAAAATTATATCCTCTAGTTTTCCAGTAATTGAATATTATTCTACAACCAGTCTGAGCGAACATAAATATATTCGTTAGTTTTACGGTAGTTGATCAATAGTCAACGTGCGTCCGAAAATAATAAAAATATGTACTGTAGTTTTCAAGTTGTTGAAAATTAGTCTACGAGCAGTCCGAAAATAATAAAAATATATCATATAGTTTTCCAGTAGTTGAATATTATTCTACAACCGGTCTGAGCGAATATAATCTTGTAGTTTTCCAGAATATAATATATATTATCGAATATAAATATATCCTTTAGTTTCCTAGTAGTTCAGCAATATCCTACAAGCAGTCTGAGCGAATAGAAATATATCCTGTAGTTTTCCGGTAGTTGATCAATAGTCTACGTGCAGTCCGACAATAATAAAAATATATCCTATATTTTTCCAGTTGTTGAGCAGTACTCCACAAGCAGTCCGAAAATAATAAAACTACATCCTATAGTTTTCCAGTAGTTGAATATTATCCTACAAGCAGTCTGAGCGAATAGAAATCTATCCTGTAGTTTTCCAGTCTACGAGCAGTCCGAGCGCATACTAAAATATCCTGTAGTTCTCCAGTAGTTGAGCAATAGCCTACGATCATTCCGAAAATCATAAAAATATATCCTGTAGCTTTCCGGTAGTTTAGCAGTACTCCACAAGCAGTCAGAAAATAATAAAAATATATCCTGTAGTTATCCAGTAGTTGAGCCATAGTCTACGAGCAGTCCGAAAATATTACGAATATATCCTTTAGTTTCCTAGTAGTTCAGCAATAGCCTAAAAGCAGTCTGAGCGAATAGAAATATATCCTGTAGTTTTCCAGTAGATGAGCAATAGTCTACGAGCAGTCCGAAAATAATACGAATATATCCTGTAGTTTTCCAGTAGTCGATCAGTAGTCTACGTACAGTCCGAAAATAATAAACATATCTACTATATTTTTACAGTTGTTGAGCAATACTCCAAAACCAGTCCGAAAATAAAAAAAAATTATATCCTCTAGTTTTCCCGTAATTGAATATTATTCTACAACCAGTCTGAGCGAACATAAATATATTCTTTAGTTTTACGGTAGTTGATCAATAGTCTACGTGCAGTCCGAAAATAATAAAAATATATCCTATATTTTTCCAGTTGTTGAGCAGTACTCCACAAGCAGTCCGAAAATAATAAAAATATATCCTGTAGTTATCCAGTAGTTGAGCCATAGTCTACGAGCAGTCCGAATATAATAAAAAAATTATATCCTGTAGTTTTCCGGTAATTGAATATTATTCTACAACCAGTCTGAGCGAACATAAATATATTCTATAGTTTTCTGGTAGTTAATCAATAGTCTATGTTTTTTTCGAAAATAATACAAATATATTCTATAGTTTTCTGGTAGTTGATCAATAGTCTACGTGCAGTCCGAAAATAATAAAAATATATCCTATATTTTTCCAGTTGTTGAGCAATACTCCTCAAGCAGTCCGAAAATAATAAAAATATATCCTGTAGTTTTCTAGTAGTTGAGCCATAGTCTACGAGCAGTCCGAAAATAATACGAATATATCCTTTAGTTTCCTAGTAGTTCAGCAATAGCCTACTAGCAGTCTCAGCAAATAGAAATATATCCTGTAGTTTTCCAGTCTACGAGCAGTGCAAGCGAATACTAAAATATCCTGTAGTTCTCCAGTAGTTGAGCAATAGCCTACCAACATTCCGAAAATCATAAAAATATATCCTGTAGCTTTCCGGTAGTTAATCAATAGTCTACGAGCAGCCCGAAAATAATAAAAATTTATCCTATAGTTTTCCACTAGTTGAATATTTTACTACAATCAGTCGGACCGAATATAAATATATCCTTTAGTTTGTCGGTAGTTGATCAATAGTCTACAAGCAGTCCGAAAATAATCAAAAAGTATCCCGTAGTTTTCCAGTAGTTGAGCAATAGCCTACAAGCAGTCCGAGCGAATACTAAAATATCCTGTAGTTCTCCAGTAGTTGAGCAATAGCCGACGACCATTCCGAAAATCATAAAAATATATCCTGTAGCTTTCCGGTAGTTGATCAATAGTCTACGAGTAGTCCAAGTATAATATAAGTCCGAATATAAATATATCCTTTAGTTTTCCGGTAGTTGAGCCATAGTCTACGTGCAGTCCGAATATAATAAAACCACATCCTATAGTTTTCCAGTAGTTGAATATTATCCTACAAGCAGTCTGAGCGAATAGAAATATATCCTGTAGTTTTCCGGTAGTTGATCAATAGTCTACGTGCAGTCCGAAAATAATAAAAATATATCCTATATTTTTCCAGTTGTTGAGCAATACTCCTCAAGCAGTCCGAAAATAATAAAAATATATCCTGTAGTTTTCTAGTAGTTGAGCCATAGTCTACGAGCAGTCCGAATATAATAAAAAAATTATATCCAGTAGTTTTCAGGTAATTGAATATTATCCTACAACCAGTCTGAGCGAACATAAATATATTCTATAGTTTTCTGGTAGTTGATCAATAGTCTACGTGCAGTCCGAAAATAATAAAAATATATCGTATATTTTTCCAGTTGTTTAGCAGTACTCCACAAGCAGTCCGAAAATAATAAAAATATATCCTGTAGTTATCCAGTAGTTGAGGCATAGTCTACGAGCAGTCCGAAAATAATACAAAAATTATATCCTCTAGTTTTCCAGTAATTGAATATTATTCTACAACCAGTCTGAGCGAACATAAATATATTCGTTAGTTTTACGGTAGTTGATCAATAGTCAACGTGCAGTCCGAAAATAATAAAAATATGTACTTTAGTTTTCAAGTTGTTGAAAATTAGTCTACGAGCAGTCCGAAAATAATAAAAATATATCATATAGTTTTCCAGTAGTTGAATATTATTCTACAACCGGTCTGAGCGAATATAATCTTGTAGTTTTCCAGAATATAATATATATTATCGAATATAAATATATCCTTTAGTTTCCTAGTAGTTCAGCAATATCCTACAAGCAGTCTGAGCGAATAGAAATATATCCTGTAGTTTTCCGGTAGTTGATCAATAGTCTACGTGCAGTCCGACAATAATAAAAATATATCCTATATTTTTCCAGTTGTTGAGCAGTACTCCACAAGCAGTCCGAAAATAATAAAACTACATCCTATAGTTTTCCAGTAGTTGAATATTATCCTACAAGCAGTCTGAGCGAATAGAAATCTATCCTGTAGTTCTCCCAGTAGTAGTTTGAGCAATAGCCTACGATCATTCCGAAAATCATAAAAATATATCCTGTAGCTTTCCGGTAGTTTAGCAGTACTCCACAAGCAGTCAGAAAATAATAAAAATATATCCTGTAGTTATCCAGTAGTTGAGCCATAGTCTACGAGCAGTCCGAAAATATTACGAATATATCCTTTAGTTTCCTAGTAGTTCAGCAATAGCCTAAAAGCAGTCTGAGCGAATAGAAATATATCCTGTAGTTTTCCAGTAGATGAGCAATAGTCTACGAGCAGTCCGAAAATAATACGAATATATCCTGTAGTTTTCCAGTAGTCGATCAGTAGTCTACGTACAGTCCGAAAATAATAAACATATCTACTATATTTTTACAGTTGTTGAGCAATACTCCAAAACCAGTCCGAAAATAAAAAAAATTATATCCTCTAGTTTTCCCGTAATTGAATATTATTCTACAACCAGTCTGAGCGAACATAAATATATTCTTTAGTTTTACGGTAGTTGATCAATAGTCTACGTGCAGTCCGAAAATAATAAAAATATATCCTATATTTTTCCAGTTGTTGAGCAGTACTCCACAAGCAGTCCGAAAATAATAAAAATATATCCTGTAGTTATCCAGTAGTTGAGCCATAGTCTACGAGCAGTCCGAATATAATAAAAAAATTATATCCTGTAGTTTTCCGGTAATTGAATATTATTCTACAACCAGTCTGAGCGAACATAAATATATTCTATAGTTTTCTGGTAGTTAATCAATAGTCTATGTTTTTTTCGAAAATAATACAAATATATTCTATAGTTTTCTGGTAGTTGATCAATAGTCTACGTGCAGTCCGAAAATAATAAAAATATATCCTATATTTTTCCAGTTGTTGAGCAATACTCCTCAAGCAGTCCGAAAATAATAAAAATATATCCTGTAGTTTTCTAGTAGTTGAGCCATAGTCTACGAGCAGTCCGAAAATAATACGAATATATCCTTTAGTTTCCTAGTAGTTCAGCAATAGCCTACTAGCAGTCTCAGCAAATAGAAATATATCCTGTAGTTTTCCAGTCTACGAGCAGTGCAAGCGAATACTAAAATATCCTGTAGTTCTCCAGTAGTTGAGCAATAGCCTACCAACATTCCGAAAATCATAAAAATATATCCTGTAGCTTTCCGGTAGTTAATCAATAGTCTACGAGCAGCCCGAAAATAATAAAAATTTATCCTATAGTTTTCCACTAGTTGAATATTTTACTACAATCAGTCGGACCGAATATAAATATATCCTTTAGTTTGTCGGTAGTTGATCAATAGTCTACAAGCAGTCCGAAAATAATCAAAAAGTATCCCGTAGTTTTCCAGTAGTTGAGCAATAGCCTACAAGCAGTCCGAGCGAATACTAAAATATCCTGTAGTTCTCCAGTAGTTGAGCAATAGCCGACGACCATTCCGAAAATCATAAAAATATATCCTGTAGCTTTCCGGTAGTTGATCAATAGTCTACGAGTAGTCCAAGTATAATATAAGTCCGAATATAAATATATCCTTTAGTTTTCCGGTAGTTGAGCCATAGTCTACGTGCAGTCCGAATATAATAAAACCACATCCTATAGTTTTCCAGTAGTTGAATATTATCCTACAAGCAGTCTGAGCGAATAGAAATATATCCTGTAGTTTTCCGGTAGTTGATCAATAGTCTACGTGCAGTCCGAAAATAATAAAAATATATCCTATATTTTTCCAGTTGTTGAGCAATACTCCTCAAGCAGTCCGAAAATAATAAAAATATATCCTGTAGTTTTCTAGTAGTTGAGCCATAGTCTACGAGCAGTCCGAATATAATAAAAAAATTATATCCAGTAGTTTTCAGGTAATTGAATATTATCCTACAACCAGTCTGAGCGAACATAAATATATTCTATAGTTTTCTGGTAGTTGATCAATAGTCTACGTGCAGTCCGAAAATAATAAAAATATATCGTATATTTTTCCAGTTGTTTAGCAGTACTCCACAAGCAGTCCGAAAATAATAAAAATATATCCTGTAGTTATCCAGTAGTTGAGGCATAGTCTACGAGCAGTCCGAAAATAATACAAAAATTATATCCTCTAGTTTTCCAGTAATTGAATATTATTCTACAACCAGTCTGAGCGAACATAAATATATTCGTTAGTTTTACGGTAGTTGATCAATAGTCAACGTGCAGTCCGAAAATAATAAAAATATGTACTTTAGTTTTCAAGTTGTTGAAAATTAGTCTACGAGCAGTCCGAAAATAATAAAAATATATCATATAGTTTTCCAGTAGTTGAATATTATTCTACAACCGGTCTGAGCGAATATAATCTTGTAGTTTTCCAGAATATAATATATATTATCGAATATAAATATATCCTTTAGTTTCCTAGTAGTTCAGCAATATCCTACAAGCAGTCTGAGCGAATAGAAATATATCCTGTAGTTTTCCGGTAGTTGATCAATAGTCTACGTGCAGTCCGACAATAATAAAAATATATCCTATATTTTTCCAGTTGTTGAGCAGTACTCCACAAGCAGTCCGAAAATAATAAAACTACATCCTATAGATTTCCAGTAGTTGAATATTATCCTACAAGCAGTCTGAGCGAATAGAAATCTATCCTGTAGTTTTCCAGTCTACGAGCAGTCCGAGCGCATACTAAAATATCCTGTAGTTCTCCAGTAGTTGAGCAATAGCCTACGATCATTCCGAAAATCATAAAAATATATCCTGTAGCTTTCCGGTAGTTTAGCAGTACTCCACAAGCAGTCAGAAAATAATAAAAATATATCCTGTAGTTATCCAGTAGTTGAGCCATAGTCTACGAGCAGTCCGAAAATATTACGAATATATCCTTTAGTTTCCTAGTAGTTCAGCAATAGCCTAAAAGCAGTCTGAGCGAATAGAAATATATCCTGTAGTTTTCCAGTAGATGAGCAATAGTCTACGAGCAGTCCGAAAATAATACGAATATATCCTGTAGTTTTCCAGTAGTCGATCAGTAGTCTACGTACAGTCCGAAAATAATAAACATATCTACTATATTTTTACAGTTGTTGAGCAATACTCCAAAACCAGTCCGAAAATAAAAAAAAATTATATCCTCTAGTTTTCCCGTAATTGAATATTATTCTACAACCAGTCTGAGCGAACATAAATATATTCTTTAGTTTTACGGTAGTTGATCAATAGTCTACGTGCAGTCCGAAAATAATAAAAATATATCCTATATTTTTCCAGTTGTTGAGCAGTACTCCACAAGCAGTCCGAAAATAATAAAAATATATCCTGTAGTTATCCAGTAGTTGAGCCATAGTCTACGAGCAGTCCGAATATAATAAAAAAATTATATCCTGTAGTTTTCCGGTAATTGAATATTATTCTACAACCAGTCTGAGCGAACATAAATATATTCTATAGTTTTCTGGTAGTTAATCAATAGTCTATGTTTTTTTCGAAAATAATACAAATATATTCTATAGTTTTCTGGTAGTTGATCAATAGTCTACGTGCAGTCCGAAAATAATAAAAATATATCCTATATTTTTCCAGTTGTTGAGCAATACTCCTCAAGCAGTCCGAAAATAATAAAAATATATCCTGTAGTTTTCTAGTAGTTGAGCCATAGTCTACGAGCAGTCCGAAAATAATACGAATATATCCTTTAGTTTCCTAGTAGTTCAGCAATAGCCTACTAGCAGTCTCAGCAAATAGAAATATATCCTGTAGTTTTCCAGTCTACGAGCAGTGCAAGCGAATACTAAAATATCCTGTAGTTCTCCAGTAGTTGAGCAATAGCCTACCAACATTCCGAAAATCATAAAAATATATCCTGTAGCTTTCCGGTAGTTAATCAATAGTCTACGAGCAGCCCGAAAATAATAAAAATTTATCCTATAGTTTTCCACTAGTTGAATATTTTACTACAATCAGTCGGACCGAATATAAATATATCCTTTAGTTTGTCGGTAGTTGATCAATAGTCTACAAGCAGTCCGAAAATAATCAAAAAGTATCCCGTAGTTTTCCAGTAGTTGAGCAATAGCCTACAAGCAGTCCGAGCGAATACTAAAATATCCTGTAGTTCTCCAGTAGTTGAGCAATAGCCGACGACCATTCCGAAAATCATAAAAATATATCCTGTAGCTTTCCGGTAGTTGATCAATAGTCTACGAGTAGTCCAAGTATAATATAAGTCCGAATATAAATATATCCTTTAGTTTTCCGGTAGTTGAGCCATAGTCTACGTGCAGTCCGAATATAATAAAACCACATCCTATAGTTTTCCAGTAGTTGAATATTATCCTACAAGCAGTCTGAGCGAATAGAAATATATCCTGTAGTTTTCCGGTAGTTGATCAATAGTCTACGTGCAGTCCGAAAATAATAAAAATATATCCTATATTTTTCCAGTTGTTGAGCAATACTCCTCAAGCAGTCCGAAAATAATAAAAATATATCCTGTAGTTTTCTAGTAGTTGAGCCATAGTCTACGAGCAGTCCGAATATAATAAAAAAATTATATCCAGTAGTTTTCAGGTAATTGAATATTATCCTACAACCAGTCTGAGCGAACATAAATATATTCTATAGTTTTCTGGTAGTTGATCAATAGTCTACGTGCAGTCCGAAAATAATAAAAATATATCGTATATTTTTCCAGTTGTTTAGCAGTACTCCACAAGCAGTCCGAAAATAATAAAAATATATCCTGTAGTTATCCAGTAGTTGAGGCATAGTCTACGAGCAGTCCGAAAATAATACAAAAATTATATCCTCTAGTTTTCCAGTAATTGAATATTATTCTACAACCAGTCTGAGCGAACATAAATATATTCGTTAGTTTTACGGTAGTTGATCAATAGTCAACGTGCAGTCCGAAAATAATAAAAATATGTACTTTAGTTTTCAAGTTGTTGAAAATTAGTCTACGAGCAGTCCGAAAATAATAAAAATATATCATATAGTTTTCCAGTAGTTGAATATTATTCTACAACCGGTCTGAGCGAATATAATCTTGTAGTTTTCCAGAATATAATATATATTATCGAATATAAATATATCCTTTAGTTTCCTAGTAGTTCAGCAATATCCTACAAGCAGTCTGAGCGAATAGAAATATATCCTGTAGTTTTCCGGTAGTTGATCAATAGTCTACGTGCAGTCCGACAATAATAAAAATATATCCTATATTTTTCCAGTTGTTGAGCAGTACTCCACAAGCAGTCCGAAAATAATAAAACTACATCCTATAGTTTCCAGTAGTTGAATATTATCCTACAAGCAGTCTGAGCGAATAGAAATCTATCCTGTAGTTTTCCAGTCTACGAGCAGTCCGAGCGCATACTAAAATATCCTGTAGTTCTCCAGTAGTTGAGCAATAGCCTACGATCATTCCGAAAATCATAAAAATATATCCTGTAGCTTTCCGGTAGTTTAGCAGTACTCCACAAGCAGTCAGAAAATAATAAAAATATATCCTGTAGTTATCCAGTAGTTGAGCCATAGTCTACGAGCAGTCCGAAAATATTACGAATATATCCTTTAGTTTCCTAGTAGTTCAGCAATAGCCTAAAAGCAGTCTGAGCGAATAGAAATATATCCTGTAGTTTTCCAGTAGATGAGCAATAGTCTACGAGCAGTCCGAAAATAATACGAATATATCCTGTAGTTTTCCAGTAGTCGATCAGTAGTCTACGTACAGTCCGAAAATAATAAACATATCTACTATATTTTTACAGTTGTTGAGCAATACTCCAAAACCAGTCCGAAAATAAAAAAAAATTATATCCTCTAGTTTTCCCGTAATTGAATATTATTCTACAACCAGTCTGAGCGAACATAAATATATTCTTTAGTTTTACGGTAGTTGATCAATAGTCTACGTGCAGTCCGAAAATAATAAAAATATATCCTATATTTTTCCAGTTGTTGAGCAGTACTCCACAAGCAGTCCGAAAATAATAAAAATATATCCTGTAGTTATCCAGTAGTTGAGCCATAGTCTACGAGCAGTCCGAATATAATAAAAAAATTATATCCTGTAGTTTTCCGGTAATTGAATATTATTCTACAACCAGTCTGAGCGAACATAAATATATTCTATAGTTTTCTGGTAGTTAATCATAGTCTATGTTTTTTTCGAAAATAATACAAATATATTCTATAGTTTTCTGGTAGTTGATCAATAGTCTACGTGCAGTCCGAAAATAATAAAAATATATCCTATATTTTTCCAGTTGTTGAGCAATACTCCTCAAGCAGTCCGAAAATAATAAAAATATATCCTGTAGTTTTCTAGTAGTTGAGCCATAGTCTACGAGCAGTCCGAAAATAATACGAATATATCCTTTAGTTTCCTAGTAGTTCAGCAATAGCCTACTAGCAGTCTCAGCAAATAGAAATATATCCTGTAGTTTTCCAGTCTACGAGCAGTGCAAGCGAATACTAAAATATCCTGTAGTTCTCCAGTAGTTGAGCAATAGCCTACCAACATTCCGAAAATCATAAAAATATATCCTGTAGCTTTCCGGTAGTTAATCAATAGTCTACGAGCAGCCCGAAAATAATAAAAATTTATCCTATAGTTTTCCACTAGTTGAATATTTTACTACAATCAGTCGGACCGAATATAAATATATCCTTTAGTTTGTCGGTAGTTGATCAATAGTCTACAAGCAGTCCGAAAATAATCAAAAAGTATCCCGTAGTTTTCCAGTAGTTGAGCAATAGCCTACAAGCAGTCCGAGCGAATACTAAAATATCCTGTAGTTCTCCAGTAGTTGAGCAATAGCCGACGACCATTCCGAAAATCATAAAAATATATCCTGTAGCTTTCCGGTAGTTGATCAATAGTCTACGAGTAGTCCAAGTATAATATAAGTCCGAATATAAATATATCCTTTAGTTTTCCGGTAGTTGAGCCATAGTCTACGTGCAGTCCGAATATAATAAAACCACATCCTATAGTTTTCCAGTAGTTGAATATTATCCTACAAGCAGTCTGAGCGAATAGAAATATATCCTGTAGTTTTCCGGTAGTTGATCAATAGTCTACGTGCAGTCCGAAAATAATAAAAATATATCCTATATTTTTCCAGTTGTTGAGCAATACTCCTCAAGCAGTCCGAAAATAATAAAATATATCCTGTAGTTTTCTAGTAGTTGAGCCATAGTCTACGAGCAGTCCGAATATAATAAAAAAATTATATCCAGTAGTTTTCAGGTAATTGAATATTATCCTACAACCAGTCTGAGCGAACATAAATATATTCTATAGTTTTCTGGTAGTTGATCAATAGTCTACGTGCAGTCCGAAAATAATAAAAATATATCGTATATTTTTCCAGTTGTTTAGCAGTACTCCACAAGCAGTCCGAAAATAATAAAAATATATCCTGTAGTTATCCAGTAGTTGAGGCATAGTCTACGAGCAGTCCGAAAATAATACAAAAATTATATCCTCTAGTTTTCCAGTAATTGAATATTATTCTACAACCAGTCTGAGCGAACATAAATATATTCGTTAGTTTTACGGTAGTTGATCAATAGTCAACGTGCAGTCCGAAAATAATAAAAATATGTACTTAGTTTTCAAGTTGTTGAAAATTAGTCTACGAGCAGTCCGAAAATAATAAAAATATATCATATAGTTTTCCAGTAGTTGAATATTATTCTACAACCGGTCTGAGCGAATATAATCTTGTAGTTTTCCAGAATATAATATATATTATCGAATATAAATATATCCTTTAGTTTCCTAGTAGTTCAGCAATATCCTACAAGCAGTCTGAGCGAATAGAAATATATCCTGTAGTTTTCCGGTAGTTGATCAATAGTCTACGTGCAGTCCGACAATAATAAAAATATATCCTATATTTTTCCAGTTGTTGAGCAGTACTCCACAAGCAGTCCGAAAATAATAAAACTACATCCTATAGTTTCCAGTAGTTGAATATTATCCTACAAGCAGTCTGAGCGAATAGAAATCTATCCTGTAGTTTTCCAGTCTACGAGCAGTCCGAGCGCATACTAAAATATCCTGTAGTTCTCCAGTAGTTGAGCAATAGCCTACGATCATTCCGAAAATCATAAAAATATATCCTGTAGCTTTCCGGTAGTTTAGCAGTACTCCACAAGCAGTCAGAAAATAATAAAAATATATCCTGTAGTTATCCAGTAGTTGAGCCATAGTCTACGAGCAGTCCGAAAATATTACGAATATATCCTTTAGTTTCCTAGTAGTTCAGCAATAGCCTAAAAGCAGTCTGAGCGAATAGAAATATATCCTGTAGTTTTCCAGTAGATGAGCAATAGTCTACGAGCAGTCCGAAAATAATACGAATATATCCTTTAGTTTCCGAGTAGTCGATCAGTAGTCTACGTACAGTCCGAAATAATAAAAATATCTACTATATTTTTACAGTTGTTGAGCAATACTCCAAAACCGTCCGAAAATAATAAAAAAATTATATCCTCTAGTTTTCCGGTAATTGAATATTATTCTACAACCAGGCTGAGCGAACATAAAATATATTCTATAGTTTTTATGGTAGTTGATCAATAGTCTACGTGCAGTCCGAAATAATAAAAATATATCCTATATTTTTCCAGTTGTTGAGCAATACTCACAAGCAGTCCGAAAATATAAAAATATATCCTGTAGTTATCCAGTAGTTCATGGCCTAAAACGAGTCTGGGCAAGAGATAGAGAATATATTCTGTAGTTTTTCCAGTAGATGAGCAATAGTCGAGCAGTCCTAAAATAATACGAAAATATCCTTTAATTTTCCAGTAGTCGATCAGTGATCTAAATTACGATCCGAAAATAATAGAAACCATATCCTGTGGTTTCAGTTGTTGAACAGTACTCCACAAGCTGTCGAAAATAATAAAAATATATCTTGTAGAGATTTATCCAGTAGTTGGTCATAGTCTACGAACAGTCTCAGCGAATAGAAATATATCCTGTAGTTTTCAGTCTACGAGCAGTCTGAGGCGCATGCTAAAATATCCTGTAGTTCTCAGTAGTTGAGCAATGGCCTACGATCATTTCGAAATCATAAAATATATCCTGTAGCTTTCAGTAGTTTAGCGGTACTCACAGAAGCGGTCCGAAAATAATGCAGATATATCCTTTAGTTTCCTAGTAGTTCAGCAATGGCCTAAAAGCAGTCAGGCGGGCAGAAATATATCCTGTAGTTTTCAGTAAGATGAGCAATAGTCTACGAGCAGTCGAAAATAATACGAATATATCCTTTAGTTTTCCAGTAGTCGATCAGTAGTCTACGTACGGTCCAATAATAAAATATCACACTATATTTTTCCAGTTGTTGAGCAATGCTCCAAAACCAGTCCGAAAATAAAAAATTATATCCTCCTAGTTTTCCGGTAATTGAATATTATTCTACAGCCAGTCTGAGCGAACATAAATATATTCTTTAGTTTTACGGTAGTTGAGCAATACTCCACAAGCAGTCCGAAAATAATACGAGATATATCCTTTAGTTTTTCCTACTAGTTCAACAATAGCCTACAAGCAGTACGGGCAGAAACTAAATCACCATAGTTCTCCAGTAGTTGAGCAATAGCCTACGAGCAGTCGAAAATAATAAAATATATCCCATAGTTTTCGGAAGTTGATCAATAGTCACCACAAGCAGTCCGAAAATAATAATCAAAAAGTATCTATGAATACGGTAGTTGATCAATAGTCTACGTGCAGTCCGAAAATAATAAAATATATCCTATATTTTTTCCAGTTGTTGACAGTACTCCACAAGCGGTTCCAAAATAATAAAATATATCCTGTAGTTATCCACTAGTTTGAGCCATAGTCTACGAGCAGATCCAGAAAATATTACGAATATATCCTTTAGTTTCCTAGTAGTTCAGCAATAGCCTAAAGCAGTCTGAACAGACAAAGTATATCCTATGGATTTTTCAGTAGATGATGAGCAATAGTCTACAGGGCAAGTCCAAAAATAATACGAATATATCCTTTAGTTTCCGAGTAGTCGGTAGTCTACGTACAGTCGAAATAATAAAAATATACTATATTTTTCCAGTTGTTGAAGCAATACTCCACAAGCCGTCGAAATAATAAGGAAATTATATCCTCTAGTTTTCCGGTAATTGAATATTATTCTACAACCAGGCTGAGCGAACATAAATATATTCTATAGTTTTTATAATGGTAGTTGATCAATAGTCTACGTGCAGTCCGAAATAATAAAAGAAATATATCCTATATTTTTCCAGTTGTTGAGCAATACTCACAAGCAGTCGAAAATGAAATACGAATATATCCTTTAGTTTCCTAGTAGTTCAGCAATAGCCTAAAAGCAGTAGTCTGAGCGAATGAAATATATTCTGTAGTTTTCAGTAGATGAGCAATAGTCTACGAGCAGTCCTAAAATAATACAGAAATAATAGCTAATTTTCCAGTAGTCGATCAGTAGTCTAAGTACAGTCCGAAAATAATAAAATATATATCCTGTGGTTTTCCAGTTGTTGAACAGTACTCACAAACTGTCCGAAAATAATAATAAAAATATATCTTGTAGTTATCCAGTAGTTGAGCCATAGTCTACAGACAGTCTCGAATAGAAATATATCCTGTAGTTTTCCAGTCTACGAGCAGTCTGGTAGCATACTAAAATATCCTGTAGTTCTCAGTAGTTGAACAGCCTGCAGTCATTCGAAAATCATAAGAAATATATCCTGTAGCTTTCGGTAGTTTAGCAGTACTCCACACCAAGCAGTCGAAAATAATACGAATATATCCTTTAGTTTCCTAGTAGTTCAGCAATAGCCTAAAAGCAGTCTGAGCGAATAGAAATATATCCTGTAGTTTTTCAGTAGATGAGCAATAGTCTACGAGAGCAGTCCGAAAATAATACGAATATATCCTTTAGTTTTCCAGTCGATCAGTAGTCTACGTACAGTCGAAAATAATAGAAATATCTACTATATTTTTTCCAGTTGAAACAATACTCCAAAACCAGTCCGAAAATAAAAAATTATATCCTCTAGTTTTCCGGTAATTGAATGTGTTCTACAACCAGTCTGGGCGAACATAAATATATTCTTTGAACACGGTAGTTGAGCAATACTCCACAAAGCAGTCCGAAAATAATGAATATATCCTTTAGTTTCCTACTAGTTCAGCAATAGCCTACAAGCAGTACGAGCGAAAACTAAAGTATCCTGTAGTTCTCAGTAGTTGAGCAATAGCCTACGAGCAGTCCGAAAATAATAAAATATATCCCATAAGTTTTCGGAAGTTGATCAATAGTCTACAAGCAGTCCGAAAATAATCAAAAAGTATCCTATAGTTTTCTGGTAGTTGATCAATAGTCTACGTGCAGTCCGAAAATAATAAAAATATATCCTATATTTTTCCAGTTGTTGAGCAGTACTCCACAAGCAGTTCCAAAATAATAAAAATATATCCTGTAGTTATCCACTAGTTGAGCCATAGTCTACGAGCAGTCCGAAAATATTACGAATATATCCTTTAGTTTCCTAGTAGTTCAGCAATAGCCTAAAAGCAGTCTGAGCGAATAGAAATATATCCTGTAGTTTTCCAGTAGATGAGCAATAGTCTACGAGCAGTCCGAAAATAATACGAATATATCCTTTAGTTTCCGAGTAGTCGATCAGTAGTCTACGTACAGTCCGAAATAATAAAAATATCTACTATATTTTTCCAGTTGTTGAGCAATACTCCACAAGCCGTCCGAAAATAATAAAAAATTATATCCTCTAGTTTTCCGGTAATTGAATATTATTCTACAACCAGGCTGAGCGAACATAAATATATTCTATAGTTTTATGGTAGTTGATCAATAGTCTACGTGCAGTCCGAAAATAATAAAAATATATCCTATATTTTTCCAGTTGTTGAGCAATACTCCACAAGCAGTCCGAAAATAATACGAATATATCCTTTAGTTTCCTAGTAGTTCAGCAATAGCCTAAAAGCAGTCTGAGCGAATAGAAATATATTCTGTAGTTTTCCAGTAGATGAGCAATAGTCTACGAGCAGTCCTAAAATAATACGAAAATATCCTTTAATTTTCCAGTAGTCGATCAGTAGTCTAAGTACAGTCCGAAAATAATAAAAATATATCCTGTGGTTTTCCAGTTGTTGAACAGTACTCCACAAGCTGTCCGAAAATAATAAAAATATATCTTGTAGTTATCCAGTAGTTGAGCCATAGTCTACGAACAGTCTCAGCGAATAGAAATATATCCTGTAGTTTTCCAGTCTACGAGCAGTCTGAGCGCATACTAAAATATCCTGTAGTTCTCCAGTAGTTGAGCAATAGCCTACGATCATTCCGAAAATCATAAAAATATATCCTGTAGCTTTCCGGTAGTTTAGCAGTACTCCACAAGCAGTCCGAAAATAATACGAATATATCCTTTAGTTTCCTAGTAGTTCAGCAATAGCCTAAAAGCAGTCTGAGCGAATAGAAATATATCCTGTAGTTTTCCAGTAGATGAGCAATAGTCTACGAGCAGTCCGAAAATAATACGAATATATCCTTTAGTTTTCCAGTAGTCGATCAGTAGTCTACGTACAGTCCGAAAATAATAAAAATATCTACTATATTTTTCCAGTTGTTGAGCAATACTCCAAAACCAGTCCGAAAATAAAAAAAAATTATATCCTCTAGTTTTCCGGTAATTGAATATTATTCTACAACCAGTCTGAGCGAACATAAATATATTCTTTAGTTTTACGGTAGTTGAGCAATACTCCACAAGCAGTCCGAAAATAATACGAATATATCCTTTAGTTTCCTACTAGTTCAGCAATAGCCTACAAGCAGTACGAGCGAAAACTAAAATATCCTGTAGTTCTCCAGTAGTTGAGCAATAGCCTACGAGCAGTCCGAAAATAATAAAAATATATCCCATAGTTTTCCGGAAGTTGATCAATAGTCTACAAGCAGTCCGAAAATAATCAAAAAGTATCCTATAGTTTTCTGGTAGTTGATCAATAGTCTACGTGCAGTCCGAAAATAATAAAAATATATCCTATATTTTTCCAGTTGTTGAGCAGTACTCCACAAGCAGTTCCAAAATAATAAAAATATATCCTGTAGTTATCCACTAGTTGAGCCATAGTCTACGAGCAGTCTCAGCGAATAGATATATATCCTGTGGTTTTCCAGTCTACGAGCAGTCCGAGCGCATACTAAAATATCCTGTAGTTCTCCAGTAGTTGAGCAATAGCCTACGATCATTCCGAAAATCATAAAAATATATCCTGTAGCTTTCCGGTAGTTTAGCAGTACTCCACAAGCAGTCCGAAAGTAATAAAAATATATCCTGTAGTTTTCCAGTAGTTGAGCCATAGCCTACGAGCAGTCCGAAAATAATAAAAATATATCCTATATTTTTCTGGTAGTTGATCAATAGTCTACGTGCAGTCCGAAAATAATAAAAATATATCCTATATTTTTCCAGTTGTTGAGCAGTACTCCACAAGCAGTTCCAAAATAATAAAAATATATCCTGTAGTTATCCAGTAGTTGAGCCATAGTCTACGAGCAGTCTCAGCGGATAGAAATATATCCTGTAGTTTTCCAGTCTACGAGCAGTCCGAGCGCATACTAAAATATCCTGTAGTTCTCCAGTAGTTGAGCAATAGCCTACGATCATTCCGAAAATCATAAAAATATATCCTGTAGCTTTCCGGTAGTTTAGCAGTACTCCAGAAGCAGTCCGAAAATAATAAAAATATATCCTGTAGTTATCCAGTAGTTGAGCCATAGTCTACGAGCAGTCCTAAAATAATACGAAAATATCCTTTAGTTTTCCAGTAGTCGATCAATAGTATACGTACAGTCCGAAATAATAAAAATATCTACTATATTTTTCCAGTTGTTGAGCAGTACTCCACAAGCAGTCCGTAAATAATAAAAATATATCCTGTAGTTTTCCAGTAGTTGAGCAATACTCCACAAGCCGTCCGAAAATAATAAAAAACTATATCCTCTAGTTTTCCGGTAATTGAATATTATTCTACAACCAGGCTGAGCGAACATATATATATTCTATAGTTTTATGGTAGTTGATCAATAGTCTACGTGCAGTCCGAAAATAATAAAAATATATCCTATATTTTTCCAGTTGTTGAGCAATACTCCACAAGCAGTCCGAAAATAATACGAATATATCCTTTAGTTTCCTAGTAGTTCAGCAATAGCCTAAAAGCAGTTTGAGCGAATAGAAATATATCCTTTAGTTTTCCAGTAGTCGATAAGTAGTCTACGTACAGTCCGAAAATAATAAAAATATATCCTGTAGTTTTCCAGTAGTTGAGCCATAGTCTACGTGCAGTCCCAAAATAATAAAAATATATCCTATATTTTTCCAGTTGTTGAGCAATACTCCACAAGCAGTCCGAAAATAATAAAAATTATATCCTCTTGTTTTCCGGTAATTGAATATTATTCTACAACCAGGCTGAGAGAACATAAATATATTCATTAGTTTTACGGTAGTTGAACAATAGTCTACGTGCAGCCCGAAAATAATAAAAATATATACTGTAGTTTTCAAGTTGTTGAAAATTAGTTTACGAGCAGTCCTAAAATAATAATAATATATCATATAGTTTTGCAGTAGTTGAATATTATTCTACAAGCGGTCTGAGCGAATATAAATATATCATGTAGTTTAGCAGTAGATGAGCTATAGTCTACGAGCATTTCGAAAATAATACGAATATATCCTTTATTTCCTAGTAGTTCAGCGAATAGAATTATATCCTGTAGTTTTCCTGTAGATGAGCAATAGTCTACGAGCAGTCCTAAAATAATACGAAAATATCCTTTAGTTTTCCAGTAGTCGATCAGTAGTCTAAGTACAGTCCGAAAATAATAAAAATATATCCTGTGGTTTTCCAGTTGTTGAACAGTACTCCACAAGCTGTCCGAAAATAATAAAAATATATCTTGTAGTTATCCAGTAGTTGAGCCATAGTCTACGAACAGTCTCAGCGAATAGAAATATATCCTGTAGTTTTCCAGTAGATGAGCAATAGTCTACGAGCAGTCCTAAAATAATACGAAAATATCCTTTAGTTTTCCAGTAGTCGATCAATAGTCTACGTGCAGTCCGAAAATAATAAATATATATCCTATATTTTGCCAGTTGTTGAACAGTACTCCACAAGCTGTCCGAAAATAATAAAAATATATCCTGTAGTTTTCCAGTAGTTGAGCCATAGTCTACGAGCAGTCTCAGCGAATAGATATATATCCTGTGGTTTTCCAGTCTACGAGCAGTCCGAGCGCATACTAAAATATCCTGTAGTTCTCCAGTAGTTGAGCAATAGCCTACGATCATTCCGAAAATCATAAAAATATATCCTGTAGCTTTCCGGTAGTTTAGCAGTACTCCACAAGGAGTCCGAAAGTAATAAAAATATATCCTGTAGTTTTCCAGTAGTTGAGCCATAGTCTACGAACAGTCTCAGCGAATAGAAATATATCCTGTAGTTTTCCAGTAGATGAGCAATAGTCTACGAGCAGTCCTAAAATAATACGAAAATATCCTTTAGTTTTCCAGTAGTCGATCAATAGTCTACGTGCAGTCCGAAAATAATAAATATATATCCTATATTTTGCCAGTTGTTGAACAGTACTCCACAAGCTGTCCGAAAATAATAAAAATATATCCTGTAGTTTTCCAGTAGTTGAGCCATAGTCTACGAGCAGTCTCAGCGAATAGATATATATCCTGTGGTTTTCCAGTCTACGAGCAGTCCGAGCGCATACTAAAATATCCTGTAGTTCTCCAGTAGTTGAGCAATATCCTACCAACATTCCGAAAATCATAAAAATATATCCTGTAGCTTTCCGGTAGTTTAGCAGTACTCCACAAGCAGTCCGAAAGTAATAAAAATATATCCTGTAGTTTTCCAGTAGTTGAGCCATAGCCTACGAGCAGTCCGAAAATAATAAAAATATATCCTATATTTTTCTGGTAGTTGATCAATAGTCTACGTGCAGTCCGAAAATAATAAAAATATATCCTATATTTTTCCAGTTGTTGAGCAGTACTCCACAAGCAGTCCGTAAATAATAAAAAAGTATCCCGTAGTTTTCCAGTAGTTGAGCTATAGCCTACAAGCAGTCCGAGCGAATACTAAAATATCCTGTAGTTTTCCAGTAGTTGAGCAATACTCCACAAGCCGTCCGAAAATAATAAAAAATTATATCCTCTAGTTTTCCGGTAATTGAATATTATTCTACAACCAGGCTGAGCGAACATAAATATATTCTATAGTTTTATGGTAGTTGATCAATAGTCTACGTGCAGTCCGAAAATAATAAAAATATATCCTATATTTTTCCAGTTGTTGAGCAATACTCCACAAGCAGTCCGAAAATAATACGAATATATCCTTTAGTTTCCTAGTAGTTCAGCAATAGCCTAAAAGCAGTCTGAGCGAATAGAAATATATTCTGTAGTTTTCCAGTAGATGAGCAATAGTCTACGAGCAGTCCTAAAATAATACGAAAATATCCTTTAATTTTCCAGTAGTCGATCAGTAGTCTAAGTACAGTCCGAAAATAATAAAAATATATCCTGTGGTTTTCCAGTTGTTGAACAGTACTCCACAAGCTGTCCGAAAATAATAAAAATATATCTTGTAGTTATCCAGTAGTTGAGCCATAGTCTACGAACAGTCTCAGCGAATAGAAATATATCCTGTAGTTTTCCAGTCTACGAGCAGTCTGAGCGCATACTAAAATATCCTGTAGTTCTCCAGTAGTTGAGCAATAGCCTACGATCATTCCGAAAATCATAAAAATATATCCTGTAGCTTTCCGGTAGTTTAGCAGTACTCCACAAGCAGTCCGAAAATAATACGAATATATCCTTTAGTTTCCTAGTAGTTCAGCAATAGCCTAAAAGCAGTCTGAGCGAATAGAAATATATCCTGTAGTTTTCCAGTAGATGAGCAATAGTCTACGAGCAGTCCGAAAATAATACGAATATATCCTTTAGTTTTCCAGTAGTCGATCAGTAGTCTACGTACAGTCCGAAAATAATAAAAATATCTACTATATTTTTCCAGTTGTTGAGCAATACTCCAAAACCAGTCCGAAAATAAAAAAAAATTATATCCTCTAGTTTTCCGGTAATTGAATATTATTCTACAACCAGTCTGAGCGAACATAAATATATTCTTTAGTTTTACGGTAGTTGAGCAATACTCCACAAGCAGTCCGAAAATAATACGAATATATCCTTTAGTTTCCTACTAGTTCAGCAATAGCCTACAAGCAGTACGAGCGAAAACTAAAATATCCTGTAGTTCTCCAGTAGTTGAGCAATAGCCTACGAGCAGTCCGAAAATAATAAAAATATATCCCATAGTTTTCCGGAAGTTGATCAATAGTCTACAAGCAGTCCGAAAATAATCAAAAAGTATCCTATAGTTTTCTGGTAGTTGATCAATAGTCTACGTGCAGTCCGAAAATAATAAAATATATCCTATATTTTTCCAGTTGTTGAGCAGTACTCCACAAGCAGTTCCAAAATAATAAAAATATATCCTGTAGTTATCCACTAGTTGAGCCATAGTCTACGAGCAGTCTCAGCGAATAGATATATATCCTGTGGTTTTCCAGTCTACGAGCAGTCCGAGCGCATACTAAAATATCCTGTAGTTCTCCAGTAGTTGAGCAATAGCCTACGATCATTCCGAAAATCATAAAAATATATCCTGTAGCTTTCCGGTAGTTTAGCAGTACTCCACAAGCAGTCCGAAAGTAATAAAAATATATCCTGTAGTTTTCCAGTAGTTGAGCCATAGCCTACGAGCAGTCCGAAAATAATAAAAATATATCCTATATTTTTCTGGTAGTTGATCAATAGTCTACGTGCAGTCCGAAAATAATAAAAATATATCCTATATTTTTCCAGTTGTTGAGCAGTACTCCACAAGCAGTTCCAAAATAATAAAAATATATCCTGTAGTTATCCAGTAGTTGAGCCATAGTCTACGAGCAGTCTCAGCGGATAGAAATATATCCTGTAGTTTTCCAGTCTACGAGCAGTCCGAGCGCATACTAAAATATCCTGTAGTTCTCCAGTAGTTGAGCAATAGCCTACGATCATTCCGAAAATCATAAAAATATATCCTGTAGCTTTCCGGTAGTTTAGCAGTACTCCAGAAGCAGTCCGAAAATAATAAAAATATATCCTGTAGTTATCCAGTAGTTGAGCCATAGTCTACGAGCAGTCCTAAAATAATACGAAAATATCCTTTAGTTTTCCAGTAGTCGATCAATAGTATACGTACAGTCCGAAATAATAAAAATATCTACTATATTTTTCCAGTTGTTGAGCAGTACTCCACAAGCAGTCCGTAAATAATAAAAATATATCCTGTAGTTTTCCAGTAGTTGAGCAATACTCCACAAGCCGTCCGAAAATAATAAAAAACTATATCCTCTAGTTTTCCGGTAATTGAATATTATTCTACAACCAGGCTGAGCGAACATATATATATTCTATAGTTTTATGGTAGTTGATCAATAGTCTACGTGCAGTCCGAAAATAATAAAAATATATCCTATATTTTTCCAGTTGTTGAGCAATACTCCACAAGCAGTCCGAAAATAATACGAATATATCCTTTAGTTTCCTAGTAGTTCAGCAATAGCCTAAAAGCAGTTTGAGCGAATAGAAATATATCCTTTAGTTTTCCAGTAGTCGATAAGTAGTCTACGTACAGTCCGAAAATAATAAAAATATATCCTGTAGTTTTCCAGTAGTTGAGCCATAGTCTACGTGCAGTCCCAAAATAATAAAAATATATCCTATATTTTTCCAGTTGTTGAGCAATACTCCACAAGCAGTCCGAAAATAATAAAAAATTATATCCTCTTGTTTTCCGGTAATTGAATATTATTCTACAACCAGGCTGAGAGAACATAAATATATTCATTAGTTTTACGGTAGTTGAACAATAGTCTACGTGCAGCCCGAAAATAATAAAAATATATACTGTAGTTTTCAAGTTGTTGAAAATTAGTTTACGAGCAGTCCTAAAATAATAATAATATATCATATAGTTTTGCAGTAGTTGAATATTATTCTACAAGCGGTCTGAGCGAATATAAATATATCATGTAGTTTAGCAGTAGATGAGCTATAGTCTACGAGCATTTCGAAAATAATACGAATATATCCTTTATTTCCTAGTAGTTCAGCGAATAGAATTATATCCTGTAGTTTTCCTGTAGATGAGCAATAGTCTACGAGCAGTCCTAAAATAATACGAAAATATCCTTTAGTTTTCCAGTAGTCGATCAGTAGTCTAAGTACAGTCCGAAAATAATAAAAATATATCCTGTGGTTTTCCAGTTGTTGAACAGTACTCCACAAGCTGTCCGAAAATAATAAAAATATATCTTGTAGTTATCCAGTAGTTGAGCCATAGTCTACGAACAGTCTCAGCGAATAGAAATATATCCTGTAGTTTTCCAGTAGATGAGCAATAGTCTACGAGCAGTCCTAAAATAATACGAAAATATCCTTTAGTTTTCCAGTAGTCGATCAATAGTCTACGTGCAGTCCGAAAATAATAAATATATATCCTATATTTTGCCAGTTGTTGAACAGTACTCCACAAGCTGTCCGAAAATAATAAAAATATATCCTGTAGTTTTCCAGTAGTTGAGCCATAGTCTACGAGCAGTCTCAGCGAATAGATATATATCCTGTGGTTTTCCAGTCTACGAGCAGTCCGAGCGCATACTAAAATATCCTGTAGTTCTCCAGTAGTTGAGCAATAGCCTACGATCATTCCGAAAATCATAAAAATATATCCTGTAGCTTTCCGGTAGTTTAGCAGTACTCCACAAGGAGTCCGCAAGTAATAAAAATATATCCTGTAGTTTTCCAGTAGTTGAGCCATAGTCTACGAACAGTCTCAGCGAATAGAAATATATCCTGTAGTTTTCCAGTAGATGAGCAATAGTCTACGAGCAGTCCTAAAATAATACGAAAATATCCTTTAGTTTTCCAGTAGTCGATCAATAGTCTACGTGCAGTCCGAAAATAATAAATATATATCCTATATTTTGCCAGTTGTTGAACAGTACTCCACAAGCTGTCCGAAAATAATAAAAATATATCCTGTAGTTTTCCAGTAGTTGAGCCATAGTCTACGAGCAGTCTCAGCGAATAGATATATATCCTGTGGTTTTCCAGTCTACGAGCAGTCCGAGCGCATACTAAAATATCCTGTAGTTCTCCAGTAGTTGAGCAATATCCTACCAACATTCCGAAAATCATAAAAATATATCCTGTAGCTTTCCGGTAGTTTAGCAGTACTCCACAAGCAGTCCGAAAGTAATAAAAATATATCCTGTAGTTTTCCAGTAGTTGAGCCATAGCCTACGAGCAGTCCGAAAATAATAAAAATATATCCTATATTTTTCTGGTAGTTGATCAATAGTCTACGTGCAGTCCGAAAATAATAAAAATATATCCTATATTTTTCCAGTTGTTGAGCAGTACTCCACAAGCAGTCCGTAAATAATAAAAAAGTATCCCGTAGTTTTCCAGTAGTTGAGCTATAGCCTACAAGCAGTCCGAGCGAATACTAAAATATCCTGTAGTTTTCCAGTAGTTGAGCAATACTCCACAAGCCGTCCGAAAATAATAAAAAATTATATCCTCTAGTTTTCCGGTAATTGAATATTATTCTACAACCAGGCTGAGCGAACATAAATATATTCTATAGTTTTATGGTAGTTGATCAATAGTCTACGTGCAGAAAATAATACGAATATATCCTTTAGTTTCCTAGTAGTTCAGCAATAGCCTAAAAGCAGTTTGAGCGAATAGAAATATATCCTTTAGTTTTCCAGTAGTCGATAAGTAGTCTACGTACAGTCCGAAAATAATAAAAATATATCCTGTAGTTTTCCAGTAGTTGAGCCATAGTCTACGTGCAGTCCGAAAATAATAAAAATATATCCTATATTTTTCCAGTTGTTGAGCAATACTCCACAAGCAGCCCGAAAATAATAAAAATATATACTGTAGTTTTCAAGTTGTTGAAAATTAGTTTACGAGCAGTCCTAAAATAATAATAATATATCATATAGTTTTGCAGTAGTTGAATATTATTCTACAAGCGGTCTGAGCGAATATAAATATATCATGTAGTTTAGCAGTAGATGAGCTATAGTCTACGAGCATTTCGAAAATAATACGAATATATCCTTTATTTCCTAGTAGTTCAGCGAATAGAATTATATCCTGTAGTTTTCCTGTAGATGAGCAATAGTCTACGAGCAGTCCGAAAATAATACGAATAAATTCTTTTGTTTTCCAGTAGTCGATCAGTAGTCTACGTACAGTCCGAAAATAATAAAAATATATCCTATATTTTTCCAGTTGTTGAGCAATACTCCTCAAGCAGTCCGAAAATAATAAAAATATATCCTGTAGTTTTCCGGTCATTGAATATTATTCTACAACCAATCTGAGCGAACATAAATATATTCTATAGTTTTCTGGTAGTGGATCAATAGTCTACGTGTAGTCCGAAAATAATACGAATATATCCTTTAGTTTCCTAGTAGTTCAGCAATAGCCTAAAAGCAGTCCGAGCGAAAACTAAAATATCCTGTAGTTCTCCAGTAGTTGAGCAATAGCCTACGAGCAGTCCGAAAATAATAAAAATATATCCCATAGTTTTCCGGAAGTTGATCAATAGTCTACAAGCAGTCCGAAAATAATCAAAAAGTATCCCGTAGTTTTCCAGTAGTTGAGCTATAGCCTACAAGCAGTCCGAGCGAATACTAAAATATCCTGTAGTTCTCCAGTAGTTGAGCAATAGCCTACGAGCAGTCCGAAAATAATAAAAATATATCGTATATTTTTCCAGTTGTTTAGCAGTACTCCACAAGCAGTCCGAAAATAATAAAAATATATCCTGTAGTTATCCAGTAGTTGAGCCATAGTCTACGAGCAGTCCGAAAATATTACGAATATATCCTTTAGTTTCCTAGTAGTTCAGCAATAGCCTAAAAGCAGTCTGAGCGAATCGAAATATATCCTGTAGTTTTCCAGTAGATGAGCAATAGTCTACGAGCAGTCCGAAAATAATACGAATATATCCTGTAGTTTTCCAGTAGTCGATCAGTAGTCTACGTACAGTCCGAAAATAATAAACATATCTACTATATTTTTACAGTTCTTGAGCAATACTCCAAAACCAGTCCGAAAATAAAAAAAAATTATATCCTCTAGTTTTCCGGTAATTGAATATTATTCTACAACCAGTCTGAGCGAACATAAATATATTCTTTAGTTTTACGGTAGTTGATCAATAGTCTACGTGCAGTCCGAAAATAATACGAATCTATCCTTTAGTTTCCTAGTAGTTCAGCAATAGCCTAAAAGCAGTCTGAGCGAATCGAAATATATCCTGTAGTTTTCCAGTAGATGAGCAATAGTCTATGAGCAGTCCGAAAATAATACGAATATATCCTTTAGTTTTCCAGTAGTCGATCAGTAGTCTACGTACAGTCCGAAAATAATAAAAATATCTACTATATTTTTCCAGTTGTTGAGCAATACTCCACAAGCAGTCCGAAAATAATAAAAATATATCCTGTAGTTTTCCAGTAGATGAGCATTAGTCTACAAGCAGTCCGAAAATAATCAAAAAGTATCCCGTAGTTTTCCAGTAGTTGAGCAATAGCCTACAAGCAGTCCGAGCGAATACTAAAATATCCTGTAGTTCTCCAGTAGTTGAGCAATAGCCGACGACCATTCCGAAAATCATAAAAATATATCCTGTTGCTTTCCGGTAGTTGATCAATAGTCTACGAGTAGTCCAAGTATAATATAAGTCCGAATATAAATATATCCTTTAGTTTTCCGGTAGTTGAGCCATAGTCTACGAGCAGACCGAAAATAATAAAACTACATCCTATAGTTTTCCAGTAGTTGAATATTATCCTACAAGCAGTCTGAGCGAATAGAAATATATCCTGTAGTTTTCCAGTAGATGACCAATAGTCTACGTTTTGTCCGAAAATAATAAAAATATATCCTGTAGTTTGCCAGTAGTTGAGCAATTGCCTACGATCATTCCGAAAATCATAAAAATATATCCTGTAGCTTTCCGGTAGTTTAGCAGTACTCCACAAGCAGTCCGTAAATAATAAAAATATATCCTGTAGTTTTCCAGTAGTTGAGCAATACTCCACAAGCCGTCCGAAAATAATAAAAAATTATATCCTCTAGTTTTCCGGTAATTGAATATTATTCTACAACCAGGCTGAGCGAACATAAATATATTCTATAGTTTTATGGTAGTTGATCAATAGTCTACGTGCAGTCCGAAAATAATAAAAATATATCCTATATTTTTCCAGTTGTTGAGCAATACTCCACAAGCAGTCCGAAAATAATACGAATATATCCTTTAGTTTCCTAGTAGTTCAGCAATAGCCTAAGAGCAGTCTGAGCGAATAGAAATATATTCTGTAGTTTTCCAGTAGATGAGCAATAGTCTACGAGCAGTCCTAAAATAATACGAAAATATATCCCATAGTTTTCCGGAAGTTGATCAATAGTCTACAAGCAGTCCGAAAATAATCAAAAAGTATCCCGTAGTTTTCCAGTAGTTGAGCTATAGCCTACAAGCAGTCCGAGCGAATACTAAAATATCCTGTAGTTCTCCAGTAGTTGAGCAATAGCCTACGAGCAGTCCGAAAATAATAAAAATATATCGTATATTTTTCCAGTTGTTTAGCAGTACTCCACAAGCAGTCCGAAAATAATAAAAATATATCCTGTAGTTATCCAGTAGTTGAGCCATAGTCTACGAGCAGTCCGAAAATATTACGAATATATCCTTTAGTTTCCTAGTAGTTCAGCAATAGCCTAAAAGCAGTCTGAGCGAATCGAAATATATCCTGTAGTTTTCCAGTAGATGAGCAATAGTCTACGAGCAGTCCGAAAATAATACGAATATATCCTGTAGTTTTCCAGTAGTCGATCAGTAGTCTACGTACAGTCCGAAAATAATAAACATATCTACTATATTTTTACAGTTCTTGAGCAATACTCCAAAACCAGTCCGAAAATAAAAAAAAATTATATCCTCTAGTTTTCCGGTAATTGAATATTATTCTACAACCAGTCTGAGCGAACATAAATATATTCTTTAGTTTTACGGTAGTTGATCAATAGTCTACGTGCAGTCCGAAAATAATACGAATCTATCCTTTAGTTTCCTAGTAGTTCAGCAATAGCCTAAAAGCAGTCTGAGCGAATCGAAATATATCCTGTAGTTTTCCAGTAGATGAGCAATAGTCTATGAGCAGTCCGAAAATAATACGAATATATCCTTTAGTTTTCCAGTAGTCGATCAGTAGTCTACGTACAGTCCGAAAATAATAAAAATATCTACTATATTTTTCCAGTTGTTGAGCAATACTCCACAAGCAGTCCGAAAATAATAAAAATATATCCTGTAGTTTTCCAGTAGATGAGCATTAGTCTACAAGCAGTCCGAAAATAATCAAAAAGTATCCCGTAGTTTTCCAGTAGTTGAGCAATAGCCTACAAGCAGTCCGAGCGAATACTAAAATATCCTGTAGTTCTCCAGTAGTTGAGCAATAGCCGACGACCATTCCGAAAATCATAAAAATATATCCTGTTGCTTTCCGGTAGTTGATCAATAGTCTACGAGTAGTCCAAGTATAATATAAGTCCGAATATAAATATATCCTTTAGTTTTCCGGTAGTTGAGCCATAGTCTACGAGCAGACCGAAAATAATAAAACTACATCCTATAGTTTTCCAGTAGTTGAATATTATCCTACAAGCAGTCTGAGCGAATAGAAATATATCCTGTAGTTTTCCAGTAGATGACCAATAGTCTACGTTTTGTCCGAAAATAATAAAAATATATCCTGTAGTTTGCCAGTAGTTGAGCAATTGCCTACGATCATTCCGAAAATCATAAAAATATATCCTGTAGCTTTCCGGTAGTTTAGCAGTACTCCACAAGCAGTCCGTAAATAATAAAAATATATCCTGTAGTTTTCCAGTAGTTGAGCAATACTCCACAAGCCGTCCGAAAATAATAAAAAATTATATCCTCTAGTTTTCCGGTAATTGAATATTATTCTACAACCAGGCTGAGCGAACATAAATATATTCTATAGTTTTATGGTAGTTGATCAATAGTCTACGTGCAGTCCGAAAATAATAAAAATATATCCTATATTTTTCCAGTTGTTGAGCAATACTCCACAAGCAGTCCGAAAATAATACGAATATATCCTTTAGTTTCCTAGTAGTTCAGCAATAGCCTAAGAGCAGTCTGAGCGAATAGAAATATATTCTGTAGTTTTCCAGTAGATGAGCAATAGTCTACGAGCAGTCCTAAAATAATACGAAAATATCCTTTAGTTTTCCAGTAGTCGATCAGTAGTCTAAGTACAGTCCGAAAATAATAAAAATATATCCTATATTTTTCCAGTTGTTGAACAGTACTCCACAAGCTGTCCGAAAATAATAAAAATATATCCTGTAGTTTTCCAGTAGTTGAGCCATAGTCTACGAGCACTCTCAGCGAATAGAAATAAATCCTGTAGTTTTCCAGTCTACGAGCAGTCCGAGCGCATACTAAAATATCCTGCAGTTCTCCAGTAGTTGAGCAATTGCCTACGATCATTCCGAAAATCATAAAAATATATCCTGTAGCTTTCCGGTAGTTTAGCAGTACTCCACAGGCAGTCCGAAAATAATAAAAATATATCCTGTAGTTTTCCAGTAGTTGAGCCATAGTCTACGAGCAGTCTCAGCGAATAGAAATAAATCCTGTAGTTTTCCAGTCTACGAGCAGTCCGAGCGTATACTAAAATATCCTGCAGTTCTCCAGTAGTTGAGCAATTGCCTACGATCATTCCGAAAATCATAAAAATATATCCTGTAGCTTTCCGGTAGTTTAGCAGTACTCCACAAGCAGTCCGAAAATAATAAAAATATATCCTGTAGTTTTCCAGTAGTTGAGCCATAGCCTACGAGCAGTCCGAAAATAATACGAATATATCCTTTAGTTTCCTAGTAGTCGATCAGTAGTCTACGTACTGTCCGAAATAATAAAAATATCTACTATATTTTTCCAGTTGTTGAGCAGTACTCCACAAGCAGTCCGTAAATAATAAAAATATATCCTGTAGTTTTCCAGTAGTTGAGCAATACTCCACAAGCCGTCCGAAAATAATAAAAAATTATATCCTCTAGTTTTCCGGTAATTGAATATTATTCTACAACCAGGCTGAGCGAACATAAATATATTCTATAGTTTTATGGTAGTTGATCAATAGTCTACGTGCAGTCCGAAAATAATAAAAATATATCCTATATTTTTCCAGTTGTTGAGCAATACTCCACAAGCAGTCCGAAAATAATACGAATATATCCTTTAGTTTCAGCGAATAGAAATATATCCTGTGGTTTTCCAGTCTACGAGCAGTCCGAGCGCATACTAAAATATCCTGTAGTTCTCCAGTAGTTGAGCAATAGCCTACGATCATTCCGAAAATCATAAAAATATATCCTGTAGCTTTCCGGTAGTTTAGCAGTACTCAACAAGCAGTCCGAAAGTAATAAAAATATATCCTGTAGTTTTCCAGTAGTTGAGCCATAGCCTACGAGCAGTCCGAAAATAATAAAAATGTATCCTATAGTTTTCTGGTAGTTGATCAATAGTCTACGTGCAGTCCGAAAATAATAAAAATATATACTATATTTTTCCAGTTGTTGAGCAATACTCCACAAGCAGTTCCAAAATAATAAAAATATATCCTGTAGTTATCCAGTAGTTGAGACATAGTCTACGAGCAGTCTCAGCGAATAGAAATATATCCTGTAGTTTTCCAGTCTACGAGCAGTCCGAGCGCATACTAAAATATCCTGTAGTTCTCCAGTAGTTGAGCAATTGCCTACGATCATTCCGAAAATCATAAAAATATATCCTGTAGCTTTCCGGTAGTTTAGCAGTACTCCACAAGCAGTCCGAAAATAATAAAAATATATCCTGTAGTTTTCCAGTAGTTGAGCCATAGCCTACGAGCAGTCCGAAAATAATACGAATATATCCTTTAGTTTCCTAGTATTCGATCAGTAGTCTACGTACTGTCCGAAATAATAAAAATATCTACTATATTTTTCCAGTTGTTGAGCAGTACTCCACAAGCAGTCTGTAAATAATAAAAATATATCCTGTAGTTTTCCAGTAGTTGAGCAATACTCCACAAGCCGTCCGAAAATAATAAAAAATTATATCCTCTAGTTTTCCGGTAATTGAATATTATTCTACAACCAGGCTGAGCGAACATAAATATATTCTTTAGTTTTACGGTAGTTAAATAAAATAAAAATAATAAAAATATATACTGTAGTTTTCAAGTTGTTGAAAATTAGTCTACGAGCAGTCCGAAAATAATAAAAATATATCATATAGTTTTCCAGTAGTTGAATATTATTCTACAACCGGTCTGAGCGAATATAATCCTGTAGTTTTCCAGAATATAATATATATTATCGAATATAAATATATCCTTTAGTTTCCTAGTAGTTCAGCAATATCCTACAAGCAGTCTGAGCGAATAGAAATATATCCTGTAGTTTTCCGGTAGTTGATCAATAGTCTACGTGCAGTTCGAAAATAATAAAAATATATCCTATATTTTTCCATTTGTTGAGCAGTACTCCACAAGCAGTCCGAAAATAATAAAACTACATCCTATAGTTTTCCAGTAGTTGAATATTATCCTACAAGCAGTCTGAGCGAATAGAAATATATCCTGTAGTTTTCCAGTCTACGAGCAGTCTGAGCGCATACTAAAATATCCTGTAGTTCTCCAGTAGTTGAGCAATAGCCTACGATCATTCCGAAAATCATAAAAATATATCCTGTAGCTTTCCGGTAGTTTAGCAGTACTCCACAAGCAGTCCGAAAATAATAAAAATATATCCTGTAGTTATCCAGTAGTTGAGCCATAGTCTACGAGCAGTCCGAAAATAATACGAATATATCCTTTAGTTTCCTAGTAGTTCAGCAATAGCCTAAAAGCAGTCTGAGCGAATAGAAATATATCCTGTAGTTTTCCAGTAGATGAGCAATAGTCTACGAGCAGTCCGAAAATAATACGAATATATCCTTTAGTTTTCCAGTAGTCGATCAGTAGTTTACGTACAGTCCGAAAATAATAAAAATATCTACTATATTTTTCCAGTTGTTGAGCAATACTCCAAAACCAGTCCGAAAATAAAAAAAAATTATATCCTCTAGTTTTCCGGTAATTGAATATTATTCTACAACCAGTCTGAGCGAACATAAATATATTCTTTAGTTTTACGGTAGTTGATCAATAGTCTACGTGCAGTCCGAAAATAATAAAAATATATCCTATATTTTTCCAGTTGTTGAGCAATACTCCACAAGCAGTCCGAAAATAATACGAATATATCCTTTAGTTTCCTACTAGTTCAGCAATAGCCTACAAGCAGTACGAGCGAAAACTAAAATATCCTGTAGTTCTCCAGTAGTTGAGCAATAGCCTACGAGCAGTCCGAAAATAATAAAAATATATCCCATAGTTTTCCGGAAGTTGATCAATAGTCTACAAGCAGTCCGAAAATAATCAAAAAGTATCCTATAGTTTTCTGGTAGTTGATCAATAGTCTACGTGCAGTCCGAAAATAATAAAAATATATCCTATATTTTTCCAGTTGTTGAGCAGTACTCCACAAGCAGTTCCAAAATAATAAAAATATATCCTGTAGTTATCCACTAGTTGAGCCATAGTCCACGAGCAGTCTCAGCGAATAGATATATATCCTGTGGTTTTCCAGTCTACGAGCAGTCCGAGCGCATACTAAAATATCCTGTAGTTCTCCAGTAGTTGAGCAATAGCCTACGATCATTCCGAAAATCATAAAAATATATCCTGTAGCTTTCCGGTAGTTTAGCAGTACTCCACAAGCAGTCCGAAAGTAATAAAAATATATCCTGTAGTTTTCCAGTAGTTGAGCCATAGCCTACGAGCAGTCCGAAAATAATAAAAATATATCCTATATTTTTCTGGTAGTTGATCAATAGTCTACGTGCAGTCCGAAAATAATAAAAATATATCCTATATTTTTCCAGTTGTTGAGCAGTACTCCACAAGCAGTTCCAAAATAATAAAAATATATCCTGTAGTTATCCAGTAGTTGAGCCATAGTCTACGAGCAGTCTCAGCGGATAGAAATATATCCTGTAGTTTTCCAGTCTACGAGCAGTCCGAGCGCATACTAAAATATCCTGTAGTTCTCCAGTAGTTGAGCAATAGCCTACGATCATTCCGAAAATCATAAAAATATATCCTGTAGCTTTCCGGTAGTTTAGCAGTACTCCAGAAGCAGTCCGAAAATAATAAAAATATATCCTGTAGTTATCCAGTAGTTGAGCCATAGTCTACGAGCAGTCCTAAAATAATACGAAAATATCCTTTAGTTTTCCAGTAGTCGATCAATAGTATACGTACAGTCCGAAATAATAAAAATATCTACTATATTTTTCCAGTTGTTGAGCAGTACTCCACAAGCAGTCCGTAAATAATAAAAATATATCCTGTAGTTTTCCAGTAGTTGAGCAATACTCCACAAGCCGTCCGAAAATAATAAAAAACTATATCCTCTAGTTTTCCGGTAATTGAATATTATTCTACAACCAGGCTGAGCGAACATAAATATATTCTATAGTTTTATGGTAGTTGATCAATAGTCTACGTGCAGTCCGAAAATAATAAAAATATATAGTCTACGAGCATTTCGAAAATAATACGAATATATCCTTTATTTCCTAGTAGTTCAGCGAATAGAATTATATCCTGTAGTTTTCCTGTAGATGAGCAATAGTCTACGAGCAGTCCGAAAATAATACGAATAAATCCTTTTGTTTTCCAGTAGTCGATCAGTAGTCTACGTACAGTCCGAAAATAATAAAAATATATCCTGTAGTTTTCCGGTCATTGAATATTATTCTACAACCAATCTGAGCGAACATAAATATATTCTATAGTTTTCTGGTAGTGGATCAATAGTCTACGTGCAGTCCGAAAATAATACGAATATATCCTTTAGTTTCCTAGTAGTTCAGCAATAGCCTAAAAGCAGTCCGAGCGAAAACTAAAATATCCTGTAGTTCTCCAGTAGTTGAGCAATAGCCTACGAGCAGTCCGAAAATAATAAAAATATATCCCATAGTTTTCCGGAAGTTGATCAATAGTCTACAAGCAGTCCGAAAATAATCAAAAAGTATCCCGTAGTTTTCCAGTAGTTGAGCTATAGCCTACAAGCAGTCCGAGCGAATACTAAAATATCCTGTAGTTCTCCAGTAGTTGAGCCATAGCCTACGAGCAGTCCGAAAATAATAAAAATGTATCCTATAGTTTTCTGGTAGTTGATCAATAGTCTACGTGCAGTCCGAAAATAATAATAATATATACTGTAGTTTTCAAGTTGTTGAAAATTAGTTTACGAGGAGTCCTAAAATAATAATAATATATCATATAGTTTTGCAGTAGTTGAATATTATTCTACAAGCGGTCTGAGCGAATATAAATATATCATGTAGTTTACCAGTAGATGAGCTATAGTCTACGAGCATTTCGAAAATAATACGAATATATCCTTTATTTCCTAGTAGTTCAGCAATAGCCTAAAAGCAGTCTGAGCGAATAGAATTATATCCTGTAGTTTTCCTGTAGATGAGCAATAGTCTACGAGCAGTCCGAAAATAATACGAATAAATCCTTTAGTTTTCCAGTAGTCGATCAGTAGTCTACGTACAGTCCGAAAATAATAAAAATATATCCTATATTTTTCCAGTTGTTGAGCAATACTCCTCAAGCAGTCCGAAAATAATAAAAATATATCCTGTAGTTTTCCGGTCATTGAATATTATTCTACAACCAGTCTGAGCGAACATAAATATATTCTATAGTTTTCTGGTAGTGGATCAATAGTCTACGTGCAGTCCGAAAATAATACGAATATATCCTTTAGTTTCCTTGTAGTTCAGCAATAGCCTAAAAGCAGTCCGAGCGAAAACTAAAATATCCTCTAGTTCTCCAGTAGTTGAGCAATAGCCTACGAGCAGTCCTAAAATAATACGAAAATATCCTTTAGTTTTCCAGTAGTCGATCAATAGTATACGTACAGTCCGAAATAATAAAAATATCTACTATATTTTTCCAGTTGTTGAGCAGTACTCCACAAGCAGTCCGTAAATAATAAAAATATATCCTGTAGTTTTCCAGTAGTTGAGCAATACTCCACAAGCCGTCCGAAAATAATAAAAAACTATATCCTCTAGTTTTCCGGTAATTGAATATTATTCTACAACCAGGCTGAGCGAACATAAATATATTCTATAGTTTTATGGTAGTTGATCAATAGTCTACGTGCAGTCCGAAAATAATAAAAATATATAGTCTACGAGCATTTCGAAAATAATACGAATATATCCTTTATTTCCTAGTAGTTCAGCGAATAGAATTATATCCTGTAGTTTTCCTGTAGATGAGCAATAGTCTACGAGCAGTCCGAAAATAATACGAATAAATCCTTTTGTTTTCCAGTAGTCGATCAGTAGTCTACGTACAGTCCGAAAATAATAAAAATATATCCTGTAGTTTTCCGGTCATTGAATATTATTCTACAACCAATCTGAGCGAACATAAATATATTCTATAGTTTTCTGGTAGTGGATCAATAGTCTACGTGCAGTCCGAAAATAATACGAATATATCCTTTAGTTTCCTAGTAGTTCAGCAATAGCCTAAAAGCAGTCCGAGCGAAAACTAAAATATCCTGTAGTTCTCCAGTAGTTGAGCAATAGCCTACGAGCAGTCCGAAAATAATAAAAATATATCCCATAGTTTTCCGGAAGTTGATCAATAGTCTACAAGCAGTCCGAAAATAATCAAAAAGTATCCCGTAGTTTTCCAGTAGTTGAGCTATAGCCTACAAGCAGTCCGAGCGAATACTAAAATATCCTGTAGTTCTCCAGTAGTTGAGCCATAGCCTACGAGCAGTCCGAAAATAATAAAAATGTATCCTATAGTTTTCTGGTAGTTGATCAATAGTCTACGTGCAGTCCGAAAATAATAATAATATATACTGTAGTTTTCAAGTTGTTGAAAATTAGTTTACGAGGAGTCCTAAAATAATAATAATATATCATATAGTTTTGCAGTAGTTGAATATTATTCTACAAGCGGTCTGAGCGAATATAAATATATCATGTAGTTTACCAGTAGATGAGCTATAGTCTACGAGCATTTCGAAAATAATACGAATATATCCTTTATTTCCTAGTAGTTCAGCAATAGCCTAAAAGCAGTCTGAGCGAATAGAATTATATCCTGTAGTTTTCCTGTAGATGAGCAATAGTCTACGAGCAGTCCGAAAATAATACGAATAAATCCTTTAGTTTTCCAGTAGTCGATCAGTAGTCTACGTACAGTCCGAAAATAATAAAAATATATCCTATATTTTTCCAGTTGTTGAGCAATACTCCTCAAGCAGTCCGAAAATAATAAAAATATATCCTGTAGTTTTCCGGTCATTGAATATTATTCTACAACCAGTCTGAGCGAACATAAATATATTCTATAGTTTTCTGGTAGTGGATCAATAGTCTACGTGCAGTCCGAAAATAATACGAATATATCCTTTAGTTTCCTTGTAGTTCAGCAATAGCCTAAAAGCAGTCCGAGCGAAAACTAAAATATCCTCTAGTTCTCCAGTAGTTGAGCAATAGCCTACGAGCAGTCCGAAAATAATAAAAATATATCCCATAGTTTTCCGGAAGTTGATCAATAGTCTACAAGCAGTCCGAAAATAATCAAAAAGTATCCCGTAGTTTTCCAGTAGTTGAGCTATAGCCTACAAGCAGTCCGAGCGAATACTAAAATATCCTGTAGTTCTCCAGTAGTTGAGCAATAGCCTACGAGCAGTCCGACAGTAATAAAAATATATCCTGTAGTTTTCCAGTAGTTGAGCCATAGCCTACGAGCAGTCCGAAAATAATAAAAATGTATCCTATAGTTTTCTGGTAGTTGATCAATAGTCTACGTGCAGTCCGAAAATAATAAAAATATATACTGTAGTTTTCAAGTTGTTGAAAATAAGTTTACGAGCAGTCCTAAAATAATAATAATATATCATATAGTTTTGCAGTAGTTGAACATTATTCTACAAGCGGTCTGAGCGAATATAAATATATCATGTAGTTTACCAGTAGATGAGCTATAGTCTACGAGCATTTCGAAAATAATACGAATATATCCTTTATTTCCTAGTAGTTCAGCAATAGCCTAAACGCAGTCTGAGCGAATAGAATTATATCCTGTAGTTTTCCTGTAGATGAGCAATAGTCTACGAGCAGTCCGAAAATAATATGAATAAATCCTTTAGTTTTCCAGTAGTCGATCAGTAGTCTACGTACAGTCCGAAAATAATAAAAATATATCCTATATTTTTCCAGTTGTTGAACAGTACTCCACAAGCTGTCCGAAAATAATAAAAATATATCCTGTAGTTTTCCAGTAGTTGAGCCATAGTCTACGAGCACTCTCAGCGAATAGATATATATCCTGTGGTTTTCCAATCTACGAGCAGTCCGAGCGCATACTAAAATATCCTGTAGTTCTCCAGTAGTTGAGCAATAGCCTACGATCATTCCGAAAATCATAAAAATATATCCTGTAGCTTTCCGGTAGTTTAGCAGTACTCCACAAGCAGTCCGAAAATAATAAAAATATATCCTGTAGTTTTCCAGTAGTTGAGCCATAGTCTACGAGCAGTCTCAGCGAATAGAAATAAATCCTGTAGTTTTCCAGTCTACGAGCAGTCCGAGCGCATACTAAAATATCCTGCAGTTCTCCAGTAGTTGAGCAATTGCCTACGATCATTCCGAAAATCATAAAAATATATCCTGTAGCTTTCCGGTAGTTTAGCAGTACTCCACAAGCAGTCCGAAAATAATAAAAATATATCATGTAGTTTTCCAGTAGTTGAGCCATAGTCTACGAGCAGTCCTAAAATAATACGAAAATATCCTTTAGTTTTCCAGTAGTCGATCAATAGTCTACGTGCAGTCCGTAAATCATAAAAATATATGCTATATTTTTCCAGTTGTTGAGCAGTACTCCACAAGCAGTTCCAAAATAATAAAAATATATCCTGTAGTTATCCAGTAGTTGAGCCATAGTCTACGAGCAGTCTCAGCGAATAGAAATATATCCTGTAGTTTTCCAATCTACGAGCAGTCCGAGCGCATACTAAAATATCCTGTAGTTCTCCAGTATTTGAGCAATAGCCTACGATCATTCCGAAAATCATAAAAATATATCCTGTAGCTATCCGGTAGTTTAGCAGTACTCCACAAGCAGTCCGAAAATAATAAAAATATATCCTGTAGTTATCCAGTAGTTGAGCCATAGTCTACGAGCAGTCCTAAAATAATACGAAAATATCCTTTAGTTTTCCAGTAGTAGATCAATAGTCGACGTGCAGTCCGAAAATAATAAATATATATCCTATATTTTTCCAGTTGTTGAACAGTACTCCACAAGCTGTCCGAAAATAATAAAAATATATCCTGTAGTTTTCCAGTAGTTGAGCCATAGTCTACGAGCAGTCTCAGCGAATAGAAATATATCCTGTGGTTTTCCAGTCTACGAGCAGTCCTAGCGCATACTAAAATATCCTGTAGTTCTCCAGTACTTGAGCAATAGCCTACGATCATTCCGAAAATCATAAAAATATATCCTGTAGCTTTCCGGTAGTTTAGCAGTACTCAACAAGCAGTCCGAAAGTAATAAAAATATATCCTGTAGTTTTCCAGTAGTTGAGCCATAGCCTACGAGCAGTCCGAAAATAATAAAAATGTATCCTATAGTTTTCTGGTAGTTGATCAATAGTCTAAGTGCAGTCCGAAAATAATAAAAATATATACTATATTTTTCCAGTTGTTGAGCAATACTCCACAAGCAGTTCCAAAATAATAAAAATATATCCTGTAGTTATCCAGTAGTTGAGCCATAGTCTACGAGCAGTCTCAGCGAATAGAAATATATCCTGTAGTTTTCCAGTCTACGAGCAGTCCGAGCGCATACTAAAATATCCTGTAGTTCTCCAGTAGTTGAGCAATTGCCTACGATCATTCCGAAAATCATAAAAATATATCCTGTAGCTTTCCGGTAGTTTAGCAGTACTCCACAAGCAGTCCGTAAATAATAAAAATATATCCTGTAGTTTTCCAGTAGTTGAGCAATACTCCACAAGCCGTCCGAAAATAATAAAAAATTATATCCTATATTTTTCCAGTTGTTGAGCAATACTCCACAAGCAGTCCGAAAATAATACGAATATATCCTTTAGTTTCCTAGTAGTTCAGCAATAGCCTAAGAGCAGTCTGAGCGAATAGAAATATATTCTGTAGTTTTCCAGTAGATGAGCAATAGTCTACGAGCAGTCCTAAAATAATACGAAAATATCCTTTAGTTTTCCAGTAGTCGATCAGTAGTCTAAGTACAGTCCGAAAATAATAAAAATATATCCTATATTTTTCCAGTTGTTGAACAGTACTCCACAAGCTGTCCGAAAATAATAAAAATATATCCTGTAGTTTTCCAGTAGTTGAGCCATAGTCTACGAGCACTCTCAGCGAATAGAAATAAATCCTGTAGTTTTCCAGTCTACGAGCAGTCCGAGCGCATACTAAAATATCCTGCAGTTCTCCAGTAGTTGAGCAATTGCCTACGATCATTCCGAAAATCATAAAAATATATCCTGTAGCTTTCCGGTAGTTTAGCAGTACTCCACAAGCAGTCCGAAAATAATAAAAATATATCCTGTAGTTTTCCAGTAGTTGAGCCATAGTCTACGAGCAGTCTCAGCGAATAGAAATAAATCCTGTAGTTTTCCAGTCTACGAGCAGTCCGAGCGCATACTAAAATATCCTGCAGTTCTCCAGTAGTTGAGCAATTGCCTACGATCATTCCGAAAATCATAAAAATATATCCTGTAGCTTTCCGGTAGTTTAGCAGTACTCCACAAGCAGTCCGAAAATAATACAAATATATCCTGTAGTTTTCCAGTAGTTGAGCCATAGCCTACGAGCAGTCCGAAAATAATACGAATATATCCTTTAGTTTCCTAGTAGTCGATCAGTAGTCTACGTACTGTCCGAAATAATAAAAATATCTACTATATTTTTCCAGTTGTTGAGCAGTACTCCACAAGCAGTCCGTAAATAATAAAAATATATCCTGTAGTTTTCCAGTAGTTGAGCAATACTCCACAAGCCGTCCGAAAATAATAAAAAATTATATCCTCTAGTTTTCCGGTAATTGAATATTATTCTACAACCAGGCTGAGCGAACATAAATATATTCTATAGTTTTATGGTAGTTGATCAATAGTCTACGTGCAGTCCGAAAATAATAAAAATATATCCTATATTTTTCCAGTTGTTGAGCAATACTCCACAAGCAGTCCGAAAATAATACGAATATATCCTTTAGTTTCAGCGAATAGAAATATATCCTGTGGTTTTCCAGTCTACGAGCAGTCCGAGCGCATACTAAAATATCCTGTAGTTCTCCAGTAGTTGAGCAATAGCCTACGATCATTCCGAAAATCATAAAAATATATCCTGTAGCTTTCCGGTAGTTTAGCAGTACTCAACAAGCAGTCCGAAAGTAATAAAAATATATCCTGTAGTTTTCCAGTAGTTGAGCCATAGCCTACGAGCAGTCCGAAAATAATAAAAATGTATCCTATAGTTTTCTGGTAGTTGATCAATAGTCTACGTGCAGTCCGAAAATAATAAAAATATATACTATATTTTTCCAGTTGTTGAGCAATACTCCACAAGCAGTTCCAAAATAATAAAAATATATCCTGTAGTTATCCAGTAGTTGAGACATAGTCTACGAGCAGTCTCAGCGAATAGAAATATATCCTGTAGTTTTACAGTCTACGAGCAGTCCGAGCGCATACTAAAATATCCTGTAGTTCTCCAGTAGTTGAGCAATTGCCTACGATCATTCCGAAAATCATAAAAATATATCCTGTAGCTTTCCGGTAGTTTAGCAGTACTCCACAAGCAGTCCGAAAATAATAAAAATATATCCTGTAGTTTTCCAGTAGTTGAGCCATAGCCTACGAGCAGTCCGAAAATAATACGAATATATCCTTTAGTTTCCTAGTAGTCGATCAGTAGTCTACGTACTGTCCGAAATAATAAAAATATCTACTATATTTTTCCAGTTGTTGAGCAGTACTCCACAAGCAGTCTGTAAATAATAAAAATATATCCTGTAGTTTTCCAGTAGTTGAGCAATACTCCACAAGCCGTCCGAAAATAATAAAAAATTATATCCTCTAGTTTTCCGGTAATTGAATATTATTCTACAACCAGGCTGAGCGAACATAAATATATTCTATAGTTTTATGGTAGTTGATCAATAGTCTACGTGCAGTCCGAAAATAATAAAAATATATCCTATATTTTTCCAGTTGTTGAGCAATACTCCACAAGCAGTCCGAAAATAATACGAATATATCCTTTAGTTTCCTAGTAGTTCAGCAATAGCCTAAGAGCAGTCTGAGCGAATTGAAATATATTCTGTAGTTTTCCAGTAGATGAGCAATAGTCTACGAGCAGTCCTAAAATAATACGAAAATATCCTTTAGTTTTCCAGTAGTCGATCAGTAGTCTAAGTACAGTCCGAAAATAATAAAAATATATCCTATATTTTTCCAGTTGTTGAGCAATACTCCACAAGCAGTCCGAAAATAATAAAAATATATCCTCTAGTTTTCCAGTACATGAGCATTAGTCTACGAGCAGTCCGAAATTAATACGAATATATCCTTTAGTTTCCTAGTAGTTCAGCAATAGCCTACAAGCAGTCTGAGCGAATAGAAATATATCCTGTAGTTCTCCAGTAGTTGAGCAATAGCCTACGAGCAGTCCGAAAATAATAAAAATATATCCCATAGTTTTCCGGAATTTGATCAATAGTCTACAAGCAGTCCGAAAATAATCAAAAAGTATCCCGTAGTTTTCCAGTAGTTGAGCTATAGCCTACAAGCAGTCCGAGCGAATACTAAAATATCCTGTAGTTCTCCAGTAGTTGAACAATAGTCTATGTATTGTCCGAAAATAATACAAATATATTCTATAGTTTTCTGGTAGTTGATTAATAGCCTACGAGCAGTCCGAAAATAATAAAAATATATCCTATATTTTTCCAGTTGTTGAGCAGTACTCCACAAGCAGTCCGTAAATAATAAAAATATATCCTGTAGTTTTCCAGTAGTTGAGCCATAGTCTACGAGCAGTCTCAGCGAATAGAAATATATCCTGTGGTTTTCCAGTCTACGAGCAGTCCTAGCGCATACTAAAATATCCTGTAGTTCTCCAGTAGTTGAGCAATAGCCTACGATCATTCCGAAAATCATAAAAATATATCCTGTAGCTTTCCGGTAGTTTAGCAGTACTCAACAAGCAGTCCGAAAGTAATAAAAATATATCCTGTAGTTTTCCAGTAGTTGAGCCATAGCCTACGAGCAGTCCGAAAATAATAAAAATGTATCCTATAGTTTTCTGGTAGTTGATCAATAGTCTACGTGCAGTCCGAAAATAATAAAAATATATACTATATTTTTCCAGTTGTTGAGCAATACTCCACAAGCAGTTCCAAAATAATAAAAATATATCCTGTAGTTATCCAGTAGTTGAGCCATAGTCTACGAGCAGTCCGAAACTAATAAAAAAAGTATCCTGTAACTTTCCAGTAGTTGAAAATTATTCTGACAAGTAGTCCGAGCAAATGAAAAAATAACCTGTAGTTTTCCGATAGCTGATCAATAGTCTACGAGCAGTCCGAAAATAATAAAAATATATCCTGTAGTTTTCCGGTAGATGATCAATAGTCTACGTGCAGTCCCAAAAGTCTGGGCGAATATAAATATATCCTGTAGTTTTCCAGTCTACGAGCAGTCCGAGCGCATACTAAAATATCCTGTAGTTCTCCAGTAGTTGAGCAATTGCCTACGATCATTCCGATAATCATAAAAATATATCCTGTAGCTTTCCGGTAGTTTAGCAGTACTCCACAAGCAGTCCGAAAATAATAAAAATATATCCTGTAGTTTTCCAGTAGTTGAGCAATACTCCACAAGCCGTCCGAAAATAATAAAAAATTATATCCTCTAGTTTTCCGGTAATTGAATATTATTCTACAACCAGGCTGAGCGAACATAAATATATTCTATAGTTTTATGGTAGTTGATCAATAGTCTACGTGCAGTCCGAAAATAATAAAAATATATCCTATATTTTTCCAGTTGTTGAGCAATACTCCACAAGCAGTCCGAAAATAATACGAATATATCCTTTAGTTTCCTAGTAGTTCAGCAATAGCCTAAGAGCAGTCTGAGCGAATAGAAATATATTCTGTAGTTTTCCAGTCTACGAGCAGTCCGAGCGCATACTAAAATATCCTGTAGTTCTCCAGTAGTTGAGCAATTGCCTACGATCATTCCGAAAATCATAAAAATATATCCTGTAGCTTTCCGGTAGTTTAGCAGTACTCCACAAGCAGTCCGAAAATAATAAAAATATATCCTGTAGTTTTCCAGTAGTTGAGCCATAGCCTACGAGCAGTCCGAAAATAATAAAAATGTATCCTATAGTTTTCTGGTAGTTGATCAATAGTCTACGTGCAGTCCGAAAATAATAAAAATATATACTATATTTTTCCAGTTGTTGAGCAATACTCCACAAGCAGTTCCAAAATAATAAAAATATATCCTGTAGTTATCCAGTAGTTGAGACATAGTTTACGAGCAGTCTCAGCGAATAGAAATATATCCTGTAGTTTTCCAGTCTACGAGCAGTCCGAGCGCATACTAAAATATCCTGTAGTTCTCCAGTAGTTGAGCAATTGCCTACGATCATTCCGAAAATCATAAAAATATATCCTGTAGCTTTCCGGTAGTTTAGCAGTACTCCACAAGCAGTCCGAAAATAATAAAAATATATCCTGTAGTTTTCCAGTAGTTGAGCCATAGCCTACGAGCAGTCCGAAAATAATACGAATATATCCTTTAGTTTCCTAGTATTCGATCAGTAGTCTACGTACTGTCCGAAATAATAAAAATATCTACTATATTTTTCCAGTTGTTGAGCAGTACTCCACAAGCAGTCTGTAAATAATAAAAATATATCCTGTAGTTTTCCAGTAGTTGAGCAATACTCCACAAGCCGTCCGAAAATAATAAAAAATTATATCCTCTAGTTTTCCGGTAATTGAATATTATTCTACAACCAGGCTGAGCGAACATAAATATATTCTATAGTTTTATGGTAGTTGATCAATAGTCTACGTGCAGTCCGAAAATAATCAAAAAGTATCCCGTAGTTTTCCAGTAGTTGAATATTATTCTACAAGCGGTCTAGAGCGAATATAAATATATCATGTTGTTTTCCAGTAGATGAGCTATAGTCTACGAGCAGTCCGAAAATAATACGAATATATCCTTTAGTTTTCCAGTAGTTGAGCAATAGCCTACAAACAGATCGAGCGAATACTAAAATATCCTGTAGTTCTCCAGTAGTTGAGCAATAGCCGACGATCATTCCGAAAATCATAAAAATATATCCTATATTTTTCCAGTTGTTGAGCAATACTCCTCAAGCAGTCCGAAAATAATAAAAATATATCCAGTAGTTTTCTAGTAGTTGAGCCATAGTCTACGAGCAGTCCGAAAATAATAAAAAATTATATCCTCTAGTTTTCCGGTAATTGAATATTATTCTACAACCAGTCTGAGCGAACATAAATATATTCTATAGTTTTCTTGTAGTGGATCAATAGTATACGTGCAGTCCGAAAATAATAAAAATATATCCTATATTTTTCCAGTTGTTGAGCAATACTCCACAAGCAGTCCGAAAATAATACGAATATATCCTTTAGTTTCCTAGTAGTTCAGCAATAGCCTAAGAGCAGTCTGAGCGAATTGAAATATATTCTGTAGTTTTCCAGTAGATGAGCAATAGTCTACGAGCAGTCCTAAAATAATACGAAAATATCCTTTAGTTTTCCAGTAGTCGATCAGTAGTCTAAGTACAGTCCGAAAATAATAAAAATATATCCTATATTTTTCCAGTTGTTGAGCAATACTCCACAAGCAGTCCGAAAATAATAAAAATATATCCTCTAGTTTTCCAGTACATGAGCATTAGTCTACGAGCAGTCCGAAATTAATACGAATATATCCTTTAGTTTCCTAGTAGTTCAGCAATAGCCTACAAGCAGTCTGAGCGAATAGAAATATATCCTGTAGTTCTCCAGTAGTTGAGCAATAGCCTACGAGCAGTCCGAAAATAATAAAAATATATCCCATAGTTTTCCGGAATTTGATCAATACTCTACAAGCAGTCCGAAAATAATCAAAAAGTATCCCGTAGTTTTCCAGTAGTTGAGCTATAGCCTACAAGCAGTCCGAGCGAATACTAAAATATCCTGTAGTTCTCCAGTAGTTGAACAATAGTCTATGTATTGTCCGAAAATAATACAAATATATTCTATAGTTTTCTGGTAGTTGATTAATAGCCTACGAGCAGTCCGAAAATAATAAAAATATATCCTATATTTTTCCAGTTGTTGAGCAGTACTCCACAAGCAGTCCGTAAATAATAAAAATATATCCTGTAGTTTTCCAGTAGTTGAGCAATAGCCTACGAGAAGTCCGAAAATAATAAAAATATATCCCGTATTTTTCCGGTAGTTGAAAATTAGTCTACGAGCAGTCCGAAAATAGTAAAAATATATCATATAGTTTTGCAGTAGTTGAATATTATTCTACGAGCGGTCTAGAGCGAATATAAATATATCATGTTGTTTTCTAGTAGATGAGCAGTAGCCGACGATCATTCCGAAAATCATAAAAATATATCCCGTAGTTTTCCGGTAGTTGAATATTATCCTACAAGCAGTCTGAGCGAATAGAAATATATCCTGTAGTTCTCCAGTAGTTGAGCAGTAGCCTACGAGCAGTCCGCAAATAATAAAAATATATCCTATATTTTTCCAGTTGTTGAGCAATACTCCTCAAGCAGTCCGAAAATAATAAAAATATATCCAGTTGTTTTCTAGTAGTTGAGCCATAGTCTACGAGCAGTCCGAAAATAATAAAAAATTATACCCTCTAGTTTTCCGGTAATTGAATATTATTCTACAACCAGTCTGAGCGAACATAAATATATTCTATAGTTTACTTGTAGTGGATCAATAGTATACGTGCAGTCCGAAAATAATAAAAATATATCCTATATTTTTCCAATTGTTGAGCAATACTCCGCAAGCAGTCCGAAAATAATAAAAATATATCCTGTAGTTCTCCAGTAGTTGAGCAGTAGCCTACGAGCAGTCCGAAAATAATAAAAATATATCCTATATTTTTCCAATTGTTGAGCAATACTCCTCAATCAGTCCGAAAATAATAAAAATATATCCTGTAGTTTTCTAGTAGTTGAGCCATAGTCTACGAGCAGTCCGAAAATAATAAAAAATTATATCCTCTAGTTTTCCGGTAATTGAATATTATTCTACAACCAGTCTGAGCGAACATAAATATATCCTTTAGTTTGCCGGTAGTTGATCAATAGTCTACAAGCAGTCCGAAAATAATCAAAAAGTATCCCGTAGTTTTCCCAGTAGTTGAGCAATAGCCTACAAACAGACCGAGCGAATACTAAAATATCCTGTAGTTCTCCAGTAGTTGAGCAATAGCCGAGGATCATTCCGAAAATCATAAAAAATATATCCCGTAGTTTTCCCGGTAGTTGAATATTATCCTACAAGCAGTCTGAGCGAATAGAAATATATCCTTTAGTTTGCCGGTAGTTGATCAATAGACTACAAGCAGTCCGAAAATAATCAAAAAGTATCCCGTAGTTTTCCAGTAGTTGAATATTATCCTACAAGCAGTCAGAGCGAATATAAATATATCATGTTGTTCTCCAGTAGATGAGCATAGCCTACGAGCAGTCCGAAATAATACAAATATATCCTTTAGTTTTCCAGTAGTTGATCAATAGCTACAAAGTCGAAAATAATAAAATATTCTTAGTTTCCAGTAGTTCATCAATAGCCTACGATCAGTCCGAAAATAATAAAAATATATCCTATATTTTTCCAGTTGTTGAGCATACTCCACAAGCAGTCCGAAAATAATAAAAATATATCCGTAGTTTTCCAGTAGTTGAGCAATAGCCTACAAGCAGTCCGAAAATAATAAAAATATATCCTATATTTTTCCAGTGTTGAGAATTACTCCTATAATCAGTCCGAAATCATAAAATATATCCTGTAGCTTTCCGGTAGTTTAGCCAGTACTCCACAAGCAGTCCGAAAATAATAAAAATATATCCTGTAGTTTTCCAGTAGTTGAGCCATAGCCTACGAGCAGTCCGAAAATAATACGAATATATCCTTTAGTTTCCTAGTAGTCGATCAGTAGTCTACGTACTGTCCGAAATAATAAAAATATCTACTATATTTTTCCAGTTGTTGAGCCAGTACTCCACAAGCAGTCTGTAAATAATAAAAATATATCCTGTAGTTTTCCAGTAGTTGAGCAATACTCCACAAGCCGTCCGAAAATAATAAAAAATTATATCCTCTAGTTTTCCGGTAATTGAATATTATTCTACAACCAGGCTGAGCGAACATAAATATATTCTATAGTTTTATGGTAGTTGATCAATAGTCTACGTGCAGTCCGAAAATAATAAAAATATATCCTATATTTTTCCAGTTGTTGAGCAATACTCCACAAGCAGTCCGAAAATAATACGAATATATCCTTTAGTTTCCTAGTAGTTCAGCAATAGCCTAAGAGCAGTCTGAGCGAATTGAAATATATTCTGTAGTTTTCCAGTAGATGAGCAATAGTCTACGAGCAGTCCTAAAATAATACGAAAATATCCTTTAGTTTTCCAGTAGTCGATCAGTAGTCTAAGTACAGTCCGAAAATAATAAAAATATATCCTATATTTTTCCAGTTGTTGAGCAATACTCCACAAGCAGTCCGAAAATAATAAAAATATATCCTCTAGTTTTCCAGTACATGAGCATTAGTCTACGAGCAGTCCGAAATTAATACGAATATATCCTTTAGTTTCCTAGTAGTTCAGCAATAGCCTACAAGCAGTCTGAGCGAATAGAAATATATCCTGTAGTTCTCCAGTAGTTGAGCAATAGCCTACGAGCAGTCCGAAAATAATAAAAATATATCCCATAGTTTTCCGGAATTTGATCAATAGTCTACAAGCAGTCCGAAAATAATCAAAAAGTATCCCGTAGTTTTCCAGTAGTTGAGCTATAGCCTACAAGCAGTCCGAGCGAATACTAAAATATCCTGTAGTTCTCCAGTAGTTGAACAATAGTCTATGTATTGTCCGAAAATAATACAAATATATTCTATAGTTTTCTGGTAGTTGATTAATAGCCTACGAGCAGTCCGAAAATAATAAAAATATATCCTATATTTTTCCAGTTGTTGAGCAGTACTCCACAAGCAGTCCGTAAATAATAAAAATATATCCTGTAGTTTTCCAGTAGTTGAGCCATAGTCTACGAGCAGTCTCAGCGAATAGAAATATATCCTGTGGTTTTCCAGTCTACGAGCAGTCCTAGCGCATACTAAAATATCCTGTAGTTCTCCAGTAGTTGAGCAATAGCCTACGATCATTCCGAAAATCATAAAAATATATCCTGTAGCTTTCCGGTAGTTTAGCAGTACTCAACAAGCAGTCCGAAAGTAATAAAAATATATCCTGTAGTTTTCCAGTAGTTGAGCCATAGCCTACGAGCAGTCCGAAAATAATAAAAATGTATCCTATAGTTTTCTGGTAGTTGATCAATAGTCTACGTGCAGTCCGAAAATAATAAAAATATATACTATATTTTTCCAGTTGTTGAGCAATACTCCACAAGCAGTTCCAAAATAATAAAAATATATCCTGTAGTTATCCAGTAGTTGAGCCATAGTCTACGAGCAGTCCGAAACTAATAAAAAAAGTATCCTGTAACTTTCCAGTAGTTGAAAATTATTCTGACAAGTAGTCCGAGCAAATGAAAAAATAACCTGTAGTTTTCCGATAGCTGATCAATAGTCTACGAGCAGTCCGAAAATAATAAAAATATATCCTGTAGTTTTCCGGTAGATGATCAATAGTCTACGTGCAGTCCCAAAAGTCTGGGCGAATATAAATATATCCTGTAGTTTTCCAGTCTACGAGCAGTCCGAGCGCATACTAAAATATCCTGTAGTTCTCCAGTAGTTGAGCAATTGCCTACGATCATTCCGAAAATCATAAAAATATATCCTGTAGCTTTCCGGTAGTTTAGCAGTACTCCACAAGCAGTCCGAAAATAATAAAAATATATCCTGTAGTTTTCCAGTAGTTGAGCAATACTCCACAAGCCGTCCGAAAATAATAAAAAATTATATCCTCTAGTTTTCCGGTAATTGAATATTATTCTACAACCAGGCTGAGCGAACATAAATATATTCTATAGTTTTATGGTAGTTGATCAATAGTCTACGTGCAGTCCGAAAATAATAAAAATATATCCTATATTTTTCCAGTTGTTGAGCAATACTCCACAAGCAGTCCGAAAATAATACGAATATATCCTTTAGTTTCCTAGTAGTTCAGCAATAGCCTAAGAGCAGTCTGAGCGAATAGAAATATATTCTGTAGTTTTCCAGTCTACGAGCAGTCCGAGCGCATACTAAAATATCCTGCAGTTCTCCAGTAGTTGAGCAATTGCCTACGATCATTCCGAAAATCATAAAAATATATCCTGTAGCTTTCCGGTAGTTTAGCAGTACTCAACAAGCAGTCCGAAAGTAATAAAAATATATCCTGTAGTTTTCCAGTAGTTGAGCCATAGCCTACGAGCAGTCCGAAAATAATAAAAATGTATCCTATAGTTTTCTGGTAGTTGATCAATAGTCTACGTGCAGTCCGAAAATAATAAAAATATATACTATATTTTTCCAGTTGTTGAGCAATACTCCACAAGCAGTTCCAAAATAATAAAAATATATCCTGTAGTTATCCAGTAGTTGAGACATAGTTTACGAGCAGTCTCAGCGAATAGAAATATATCCTGTAGTTTTCCAGTCTACGAGCAGTCCGAGCGCATACTAAAATATCCTGTAGTTCTCCAGTAGTTGAGCAATTGCCTACGATCATTCCGAAAATCATAAAAATATATCCTGTAGCTTTCCGGTAGTTTAGCAGTACTCCACAAGCAGTCCGAAAATAATAAAAATATATCCTGTAGTTTTCCAGTAGTTGAGCCATAGCCTACGAGCAGTCCGAAAATAATACGAATATATCCTTTAGTTTCCTAGTATTCGATCAGTAGTCTACGTACTGTCCGAAATAATAAAAATATCTACTATATTTTTCCAGTTGTTGAGCAGTACTCCACAAGCAGTCTGTAAATAATAAAAATATATCCTGTAGTTTTCCAGTAGTTGAGCAATACTCCACAAGCCGTCCGAAAATAATAAAAAATTATATCCTCTAGTTTTCCGGTAATTGAATATTATTCTACAACCAGGCTGAGCGAACATAAATATATTCTATAGTTTTATGGTAGTTGATCAATAGTCTACGTGCAGTCCGAAAATAATCAAAAAGTATCCCGTAGTTTTCCAGTAGTTGAATATTATTCTACAAGCGGTCTAGAGCGAATATAAATATATCATGTTGTTTTCCAGTAGATGAGCTATAGTCTACGAGCAGTCCGAAAATAATACGAATATATCCTTTAGTTTTCCAGTAGTTGAGCAATAGCCTACAAACAGATCGAGCGAATACTAAAATATCCTGTAGTTCTCCAGTAGTTGAGCAATAGCCGACGATCATTCCGAAAATCATAAAAATATATCCTATATTTTTCCAGTTGTTGAGCAATACTCCTCAAGCAGTCCGAAAATAATAAAAATATATCCAGTAGTTTTCTAGTAGTTGAGCCATAGTCTACGAGCAGTCCGAAAATAATAAAAAATTATATCCTCTAGTTTTCCGGTAATTGAATATTATTCTACAACCAGTCTGAGCGAACATAAATATATTCTATAGTTTTCTTGTAGTGGATCAATAGTATACGTGCAGTCCGAAAATAATAAAAATATATCCTATATTTTTCCAGTTGTTGAGCAATACTCCACAAGCAGTCCGAAAATAATACGAATATATCCTTTAGTTTCCTAGTAGTTCAGCAATAGCCTAAGAGCAGTCTGAGCGAATTGAAATATATTCTGTAGTTTTCCAGTAGATGAGCAATAGTCTACGAGCAGTCCTAAAATAATACGAAAATATCCTTTAGTTTTCCAGTAGTCGATCAGTAGTCTAAGTACAGTCCGAAAATAATAAAAATATATCCTATATTTTTCCAGTTGTTGAGCAATACTCCACAAGCAGTCCGAAAATAATAAAAATATATCCTCTAGTTTTCCAGTACATGAGCATTAGTCTACGAGCAGTCCGAAATTAATACGAATATATCCTTTAGTTTCCTAGTAGTTCAGCAATAGCCTACAAGCAGTCTGAGCGAATAGAAATATATCCTGTAGTTCTCCAGTAGTTGAGCAATAGCCTACGAGCAGTCCGAAAATAATAAAAATATATCCCATAGTTTTCCGGAATTTGATCAATACTCTACAAGCAGTCCGAAAATAATCAAAAAGTATCCCGTAGTTTTCCAGTAGTTGAGCTATAGCCTACAAGCAGTCCGAGCGAATACTAAAATATCCTGTAGTTCTCCAGTAGTTGAACAATAGTCTATGTCTTGTCCGAAAATAATACAAATATATTCTATAGTTTTCTGGTAGTTGATTAATAGCCTACGAGCAGTCCGAAAATAATAAAAATATATCCTATATTTTTCCAGTTGTTGAGCAGTACTCCACAAGCAGTCCGTAAATAATAAAAATATATCCTGTAGTTTTCCAGTAGTTGAGCAATAGCCTACGAGAAGTCCGAAAATAATAAAAATATATCCCGTATTTTTCCGGTAGTTGAAAATTAGTCTACGAGCAGTCCGAAAATAGTAAAAATATATCATATAGTTTTGCAGTAGTTGAATATTATTCTACGAGCGGTCTAGAGCGAATATAAATATATCATGTTGTTTTCTAGTAGATGAGCAGTAGCCGACGATCATTCCGAAAATCATAAAAATATATCCCGTAGTTTTCCGGTAGTTGAATATTATCCTACAAGCAGTCTGAGCGAATAGAAATATATCCTGTAGTTCTCCAGTAGTTGAGCAGTAGCCTACGAGCAGTCCGCAAATAATAAAAATATATCCTATATTTTTCCAGTTGTTGAGCAATACTCCTCAAGCAGTCCGAAAATAATAAAAATATATCCAGTTGTTTTCTAGTAGTTGAGCCATAGTCTACGAGCAGTCCGAAAATAATAAAAAATTATACCCTCTAGTTTTCCGGTAATTGAATATTATTCTACAACCAGTCTGAGCGAACATAAATATATTCTATAGTTTACTTGTAGTGGATCAATAGTATACGTGCAGTCCGAAAATAATAAAAATATATCCTATATTTTTCCAATTGTTGAGCAATACTCCGCAAGCAGTCCGAAAATAATAAAAATATATCCTGTAGTTCTCCAGTAGTTGAGCAGTAGCCTACGAGCAGTCCGAAAATAATAAAAATATATCCTATATTTTTCCAATTGTTGAGCAATACTCCTCAATCAGTCCGAAAATAATAAAAATATATCCTGTAGTTTTCTAGTAGTTGAGCCATAGTCTACGAGCAGTCCGAAAATAATAAAAAATTATATCCTCTAGTTTTCCGGTAATTGAATATTATTCTACAACCAGTCTGAGCGAACATAAATATATCCTTTAGTTTGCCGGTAGTTGATCAATAGTCTACAAGCAGTCCGAAAATAATCAAAAAGTATCCCGTAGTTTTCCAGTAGTTGAGCAATAGCCTACAAACAGACCGAGCGAATACTAAAATATCCTGTAGTTCTCCAGTAGTTGAGCAATAGCCGAGGATCATTCCGAAAATCATAAAAATATATCCCGTAGTTTTCCGGTAGTTGAATATTATCCTACAAGCAGTCTGAGCGAATAGAAATATATCCTTTAGTTTGCCGGTAGTTGATCAATAGACTACAAGCAGTCCGAAAATAATCAAAAAGTATCCCGTAGTTTTCCAGTAGTTGAATATTATTCTACAAGCGGTCTAGAGCGAATATAAATATATCATGTTGTTTTCCAGTAGATGAGCTATAGTCTACGAGCAGTCCGAAAATAATACGAATATATCCTTTAGTTTTCCAGTAGTTGAGCAATAGCCTACAAACAGATCGAGCGAATACTAAAATATCCTGTAGTTCTCCAGTAGTTGAGCAATAGCCGACGATCATTCCGAAAATCATAAAAATATATCCTATATTGTTCCAGTTGTTGAGCAATACTCCTCAAGCAGTCCGAAAATAATAAAAATATATCCAGTAGTTTTCTAGTAGTTGAGCCATAGTCTACGAGCAGTCCGAAAATAATAAAAAATTATATCCTCTAGTTTTCCGGTAATTGAATATTATTCTATAACCAGTCTGAGCGAACATAAATATATTCTATAGTTTTCCGGTAGTTGATCAATAGTCTACGAGCAGCCCGAAAATAATAAAAATTTATCCTATAGTTTTCCACTAGTTGAATATTTTACTACAATCAGTCGGACCGAATAGAAATATATCCTTTAGTTTGCCGGTAGTTGATCAATAGTCTACAAGCAGTCCGAAAATAATCAAAAAGTATCCCGTAGTTTTCCAGTAGTTGAGCTATAGCCTACAAGCAGTCCGAGCGAATACTAAAATATCCTGTAGTTCTCCAGTAGTTGAGCAATAGCCTACGAGCAGTCCGAAAGTAATAAAAATATATCCTGTAGTTTTCCAGTAGTTGATCAATAGTCTATGTATTGTCCGAAAATAATACAAATATTTTCTATAGTTTTCTGGTAGTTCATTAATAGCCTACGAGCAGTCCGAAAATAATAAAAATATATCCTATATTTTTCCAGTTGTTGAGCAGTACTCCACAAGCAGTCCGTAAATAATAAAAATATATCCTGTAGTTTTCCAGTAGTTGAGCAATAGCCTACAAGCAGTCCGAAAATAATAAAAATATATCCTATATTTTTCCAGTTGTTGAGCAATACTCCTCAATCAGTCCGAAAAGAATAAAAATATATCCTGTAGTTTTCTAGTAGTTGAGCCATAGTCTACGAGCAGTCCGAAAATAATAAAAAATTATATCCTCTAGTTTTCCGGTAATTGAATATTATTCTACAACCAGTCTGAGCAAACATAAATATATTCTATAGTTTTCCGGTAGTTGATCAATAGTCTACGAGCAGCCCGAAAATAATAAAAATTTATCCTATAGTTTTCCACTAGTTGAATATTTTACTACAATCAGTCGGACCGAATAGAAATATATCCTTTAGTTTGCCGGTAGTTGATCAATAGTCTACAAGCAGTCCGAAAATAATCAAAAAGTATCCCGTAGTTTTCCAGTAGTTGAGCAATAGCCGACGATCATTCCGAAAATCATAAAAATATATCCCGTAGTTTTCCGGTAGTTGAATATTATCCTACAAGCAGTCTGAGCGAATAGAAATATATCCTTTATTTTGCCGGTAGTTGATCAATAGTCTACAAGCAGTCCGAAAATAATCAAAAAGTATCCCGTAGTTTTCCAGTAGTTGAGCAATAGCCTACAAACAGACCGAGTGAATACTAAAATATCCTGTAGTTCTCCAGTAGTTGAGCAATAGCCGACGATCATTCCGAAAATCATAAAAATATATCCCGTAGTTTTCCGGTAGTTGAATATTATCCTACAAGCAGTCTGAGCGAATAGAAATATATCCTGTAGTTCTCCAGTAGTTGAGCAGTAGTCTACGAGCAGTCCGAAAATAGTAAAAATATATCATATAGTTTTGCAGTAGTTGAATATTATTCTACAAGCGGTCTGAGCGAATATAAATATATCATGTAGTTTTCCAGTAGATGAGCTATAGTCTACGAGCAGTCCGAAAATAATAGGAATATATCCTTTAGTTTCCTAGTAGTTCAGCAATAGCCTACAAGCAGTCCGAGCGAAAACTAAAATATCCTGTAGTTCTCCAGTAGTTGAGCAATAGCCTACGAGCAGTCCGAAAATAATAAAAATATATCCCATAGTTTTCCGGAAGTTGATCAATAGTCTACAAGCAGTCCGAAAATAATCAAAAAGTATCCCGTAGTTTTCCAGTAGTTGAGCTATAGCCTACAAGCAGTCCGAGCGAATACTAAAATATCCTGTAGTTCTCCAGTAGTTGAGCAATAGCCTACGAGCAGTCCGAAAGTAATAAAAATATATCCTGTAGTTTTCCAGTAGTTGATCAATAGTCTATGTATTGTCCGAAAATAATACAAATATTTTCTATAGTTTTCTGGTAGTTCATTAATAGCCTACGAGCAGTCCGAAAATAATAAAAATATATCCTATATTTTTCCAGTTGTTGAGCAGTACTCCACAAGCAGTCCGTAAATAATAAAAATATATCCTGTAGTTTTCCAGTAGTTGAGCAATAGCCTACAAGCAGTCCGAGCGAATACTAAAATATCCTGTAGTTCTCCAGTAGTTGAGCAATAGCCTACGAGAAGTCCGAAAATAATAAAAATATATCCCGTATTTTTCCGGTAGTTGAAAATTAGTCTACGAGCAGTCCGAAAATAGTAAAAATATATCATATAGTTTTGCAGTAGTTGAATATTATTCTACAAGCGGTCTGAGCGAAAACTAAAATATCCTGTAGTTCTCCAGTAGTTGAGCAATAGCCTACGAGCAGTCCGAAAATAATAAAAATATATTCCATAGTTTTCCGGAATTTGATCAATAGCCTACAAGCAGTCCGAAAATAATCAAAAAGTATCCCGTAGTTTTCCAGTAGTTGAGCTATAGCCTACAAGCAGTCCGAGCGAATACTAAAATATCCTGTAGTTCTCCAGTAGTTGAGCAATAGCCTACGAGTAGTCCGAAAATAATAAAAATATATCCTATATTTTTCCAGTTGTTGAGCAGTACTCCACAAGCAGTCCGTAAATAATAAAAATATATCCTGTAGTTATCCAGTAGTTGAGCCATAGTCTACGATCAGTCCGAAAATAATAAAAAATTATATCCTCTAGTTTTCCGGTAATTGAATATTATTCTACAAGCAGTCTGAGCGAACATAAATATATTCTTTAGTTTTACGGTAGTTAATCAATAGTCTACGTGCAGTCCGAAAATAATAAAAATATTTCCTATAGATTTCCAGATGTTGAATATTATTCTACAAACAGTCTGGGCGAATATAAATATATCCTTTAGTTTTCCGGTAGATGATCAATAGTCTACGAGCAGTCCGAAAATAATCAAAATATTTCCTATAGTTTTCCAGTAGTTGAGCAATAGTCTATGAGCAGTCCGAAAATAATAAAAAAAGTATCCTGTAGCTTTCCAGTAGTTGAGCAATTGTCTACGAGCAGTCCGAAACTAATAAAAAAAGTATCCTGTAGCTTTCGAGTAGTTGAAAATTATTCTCACAAGTAGTCCGAGCAAATGAAAAAATAACCTGTAGTTTTCCGATAGCTGATCAATAGTCTACGAGCAGTCCGACAATAATAAAAATATATCCTGTAGTTTTCCGGTAGCTAATCAATAGTCTACGAGCAGTCCGAAAATAATAAAAAAGTATCCTATAGTCATCCAGTAGTTGAATATTATTCTAAAAGCAGTCTGGGCGAATCTAAATACATCCTTTTGTTTTCCGGTAGTTGGTCAATAGTCTACGTGCAGTCCCTAAATAATAAAAAAAGTATCCTGTAGATTTCCAGTATTTGAAAATTAGTCTACAAGCAGTCCGAGCAAATGAAAAAATTACCTGTAGTATTCCGATAGCTGATAAATAGTCTACGAGCAGTCCCAAAATAATAAAAATATATCATGCATTTTTCCAGTAGTTGAATATTATTCTACAATCAGTCTGGGCGAATATAAATACATCCTTTTGTTTTCCGGTAGTTGGTCAATAGTCTACGTGCAGTCCCTAAATAATAAAAAAAGTATCTTGTAGCTTTCCAGTATTTGAAAATTAGTCTACAAGCAGTCCGAGCAAATGAAAAAATTACCTGTAGTTTTCCGATAGCTGATAAATAGTCTACGAGCAGTCCCAAAATAATAAAAATATATCATGTATTTTTCCAGTAGTTGAATATTATTCTACAATCAGTCTAGGCGAATATAAATATATCCTGTAGTTTTGCAGGAGTTGAGCAATAGTCTACGTGCAGTCCCTAAATAATAAAAAAAGTATCCTGTGGCTTCCCAGTATTTGAAAATTAGTCTACAAGCTGTGCGAGCAAATGAAAAAATTACCTGTAGTTTTCCGATAGCTGATCAATAGTCTACGAGCAGTCCGAAAATAATAAAAATATATCCTGTAGTTTTCCGATAGCTGATCAATAGTCTACGAGCAGTCCGAAAATAATAAAAATATATCCTGTAGTTTTCCGGTAGCTAATCAATAGTCTACGAGCAGTCCGAAAATAATAAAAAAGTATCCTATAGTCATCCAGTAGTTGAATCTTATTCTAAAAGCAGTCTGGGCGAATCTAAATACATCCTTTTGTTTTATGGTAGATGGTCAATAGTCTACGAGCAGTCCGAAAATAAAAAAATATTTCCCATAGTTTTCCAGTAGTTGAATATTACTCTAAAAGCAGTCTGGGCGAATATAAATATATCCCTTATTTTTCCGGTAGATGGTCAATATTCTAAGTGCTGTCCCTAAATAATAGAGAAAGTATCCTGTAGCTTTCCAGTAGTTGAATATTATTCTACAAGCAGTCTGGGCGAATACAAATATATCCTTTAGTTTACCGGTAGATGATCAATAGACTACGTGCAGTCCCAAAATAACAAAAATATTTCCTATAGTTTTCCAGTAGTTGATCAACAGTCTACGAGCACTCCGAAAGTAATAAAAAAGTATCCTATAGTCATCCAGTAGTTGATCAAACGTCTACAAGCAGTCCGAACGAATAAAAAAAATATCCTGTATTTCCCAAGAAGTTGAGCAATAATAATAAAAATAAATAATAATAATATTTCCGAAAATAATAAAAATATTTCCTATAGATTTCCGATAGCTGATCAATAGTCTACGAGCAGTCCGAAAATAATAAAAATATATCCTGTAGTTTTCCGGTAGCTAATCAATAGTCTACGAGCAGTCCGAAAATAATAAAACTATTTCATATAGTTTTCCAGTAGTTGAATATTACTCTAAAAGCAGTCTGGGCGAATATAAATATATCCTTTATTTTTCCGGTAGATGGTCAATAGTCTACGTGCTGTCCCTAAATAATAAAAAAATTATCCTGTAGCTTTACAGTAGTTGAATATTATTACAAGCAGTCTGGGCGTATATAAATATATCTTTCAGTTTTCCGGTAGATGATCAATAGTCTACGTGCAGTCCCAAAAGTCTGGGCGAATATAAATATATCCTTTAGTTTTTCGGTAGATGGTCAATAGTCTACGAGCAGTCCGAAAATAATAAAAAAGTATCCTATAGTCATCCAGTAGTTGAGCAAACGTCTACAAGCAGTCCGAACGAATAAAAAAAATATCCTGTATTTCCCAATCAGTTGAGCAATAATAATAAAAATAAATAATAAAAATATTTCCTATAGTTTTCCAGTAGCTGAGCAATAGTCTACGAGCAGTCCGAAAATAATAAAAATATATCCTGTAGTTTTCCAGTAGCTGATCAATAGTCTACGAGCAGTCCGAAAATAATAAAAATATTTCCTATGGATTTCCGATAGCTGATCAATAGTCTACGAGCAGTCAGAAAATAATAAAAATATATCCTTTAGTTTTTCGGTAGATTGTCAATAGTCTACGAGCAGTCCGAAAATAATAAAAAAGTATCCTATAGTCATCCAGTAGTTGAGCAAACGTCTACAAGCAGTCCGAACGAATAAAAAAAATATCCTGTATTTCCCAATCAGTTGAGCAATAATAATAAAAATAAATAATAAAAATATATCCTTTATTTTTCCGGTAGATGATCAATAGTCTACGTGCTGTCCGAAAATAATAAAAAAGTATCCTATAGTCATGCAGTAGTTGAATATTATTCTAAAAGCAGTCTGGGCGAATATAAATATATCCTTTAGTTTTCCGGTATATGATCAATAGTCTACGAGCAGTCCGAAAATAATAAAAATATTTCCTATAGTTTTCCAGTAGTTGAGCAATAGTCTACGAGCAGTCCGAAAATAATAAAAATATATCCTGTAGTTTTCCAGTAGTTGAGCAATAGTCTACGAGCAGTCCGAAAATATTAAAAAAAGTATCCTGTAGCTTTCCAGTAGTTGAGCAATAGTCTACGAGCAGTCCGAAACTAATAAAAAAAGTATCCTGTAGCTTTCCAGTAGTTGAAAATTATTCTCACAAGTAGTCCGAGCAAATGAAAAAATAACCTGTAGTTTTCCGATAGCTGATCAATAGTCTACGAGCAGTCCGAAAATAATAAAAATATATCCTGTAGTTTTCCGGTAGCTAATCAATAGTCTACGAGCAGTCCGAAAATAATAAAACTATTTCATATAGTTTTCCAGTAGTTGAATATTACTCTAAAAGCAGTCTGGGCGAATATAAATATATCCTTTATTTTTCTGGTAGATGGTTAATAGACTACGTGCTGTCCCTAAATAATAAAAAAATTATCCTGTAGCTTTACAGTAGTTGAATATTATTACAAGCAGTCTGGGCGTATATAAATATATCCTTTAGTTTTCCGGTATATGATCAATAGTCTACGAGCAGTCCGAAAATAATAAAAATATATCCTGTAGTTTTCCGGTAGCTAATCAATAGTCGACGAGCAGTCCGAAAATAATAAAAATATTTCCTATAGTTTTCGAGTAGTTGAATATTACTCTAAAAGCAGTCTGGGCGAATATAAATATATCTTTCAGTTTTCCGGAAGATGGTCAATAGTCTACGTGCAGTCCCAAAATAATATAAATATGTCCTGTAGTTTTCTAGTAGGTGAGCAATAGTCTACGAGCTATCCGAAAATAATAAAAAAGTATCCTATAGTCATCCAGTAGTTGAATATTATTCTAAAAGCAGTCTGGGCGAATCTAAATACATCCTTTTGTTTTCTGGTAGATGGTCAATAGTCTACGAGCAGTCCGAAAATAATAAAAAAGTATCCTATAGTCATCCAGTAGTTGAGCAAACGACTACAAGCAGTCCGAACGAATAAAAAATATATCCTGTATTTCCCAATCAGTTGAGCAATAATAATAAAAATAAATAATAAAAATATTTCCTATAGTTTTCCAGTAGTTGAGCAATAGTCTACGAGCAGTCCGAAAATAATAAAAATATTTCCTATAGTTTTCCAGTAGTTGAATATTACTCTAAAAGCAGTCTAGGCGTATATAAATATATCCCTTATTTTTCCGGTAGATGGTCAATAGTCTAAGTGCTGTCCCTAAATAATAAAAAAAGTATCCTGTAGCTTTCCAGTAGTTGAATATTATTCTACAAGCAGTCTGGGCGAATATAAATTTATCCTTTAGTTTACCGGTAGATGATCAATAGTATACGTGCAGTCCCAAAATAATAAAAATATATCCTGTAGTTTTCCAGTAGTTGAATATTATTACAAGCAGTCTGGGCGAATATAAATATATCTTTAAGATTTCCGGTAGATGGTCAATAGTCTACGTGCAGTCCCAAAATAACAAAATATATCCTGTAGTTTTATAGTAGTTGAGCAATAGTCTACGAGCTGTCAGAAAATAATAAAAATGCATCCTATAGTTTTCGAGAAGTTGAGTAATAGTCCACAAGCAGTCCGAAAATAACAAAAATATATCCTATAGATTACCAGTAGTTGATCAATAGTCTACGAGTAGTCCAAAAATAATAAAAATATTTCCTACAGTTTTCCAGTAGTTGAATATTTTAGTACAATCAGTCTGAGCGAATAGAAATATATCCTGTAGTTTTCTGGAGTTTTGTTCAATAGTCTACGTGCAGCCCGAAAATAATAAAAAATTATCCTATAGTCTTCCAGTAGTTGAGCAAACGTCTACAAGCAGTCCGAACGAATAAAAAAATATCCTGTATTTCCCAATAAGTTGAGCAATAATAATAAAAATAAATAATAAAAATATATCCTGTAGTTTTCCGGTAGCTAATCAATAGTCTACGAGCAGTCCGATAATAATAAAAATATATCCTGTAGTTTTCCAGTAGTTGAGCAATAGTCTACGAGCAGTCCGAAAATAATAAAAAAAGTATCCTGTAGCTTTCCAGTAGTTGAAAATTATTCTCACAAGTAGTCCGAGCAAATTAAAAAATAACCTGTAGTTTTCCGATAGCTGATCAATAGTCGACGAGCAGTCCGAATATAATAAAAATATTTCCTAAAGATTTCCAGATGTTGAATATTATTCTACAAACAGTCTGGGCGAATATAAATATATCCTTTAGTTTTCCGGTATATGATCAATAGTCTACGAGCAGTCCGAAAATAATAAAAATATTTCCTATAGTTTTCCAGTAGTTGAGCAATAGTCTACGAGCAGTCCGAAAATAATAAAAATATATCCTGTAGTTTTCCAGTAGTTGAGCAATATTCTACGAGCAGTCCGAAAATAATAAAAAAAGTATCCTGTAGCTTTCCAGTAGTTGAGCAATAGTCTACGAGCAGTCCGAAACTAATAAAAAAAGTATCCTGTAACTTTCCAGTAGTTGAAAATTATTCTGACAAGTAGTCCGAGCAAATGAAAAAATAACCTGTAGTTTTCCGATAGCTGATCAATAGTCTACGAGCAGTCCGAAAATAATAAAAATATATCCTGTAGTTTTCCGGTAGATGATCAATAGTCTACGTGCAGTCCCAAAAGTCTGGGCGAATATAAATATATCCTTTAGTTTTTCGGTAGATGGTCAATAGTCTACGAGCAGTCCGAAAATAATAAAAAAGTATCCTATAGTCATCCAGTAGTTGAGCAAACGTCTACAAGCAGTCCGAACGAATAAAAAAAATATCCTGTATTTCCCAATCAGTTGAGCAATAATAATAAAAATAAATAATAAAAATATTTCCTATAGTTTTCCAGTAGCTGAGCAATAGTCTACGAGCAGTCCGAAAATAATAAAAATATATCATGTAGTTTTCCAGTAGCTGATCAATAGTCTACGAGCAGTCCGAAAATAATAAAAATATTTCCTATGGATTTCCGATAGCTGATCAATAGTCTACGAGCAGTCAGAAAATAATAAAAATATATCCTTTAGTTTTTCGGTAGATTGTCAATAGTCTACGAGCAGTCCGAAAATAATAAAAAAGTATCCTATAGTCATCCAGTAGTTGAGCAAACGTCTACAAGCAGTCCGAACGAATAAAAAAAATATCCTGTATTTCCCAATCAGTTGAGCAATAATAATAAAAATAAATAATAAAAATATATCCTTTATTTTTCCGGTAGATGATCAATAGTCTACGTGCTGTCCGAAAATAATAAAAAAGTATCCTATAGTCATGCAGTAGTTGAATATTATTCTAAAAGCAGTCTGGGCGAATATAAATATATCCTTTAGTTTTCCGGTATATGATCAATAGTCTACGAGCAGTCCGAAAATAATAAAAATATTTCCTATAGTTTTCCAGTAGTTGAGCAATATTCTACGAGCAGTCCGAAACTAATAAAAAAAGTATCCGGTAGCTTTCCAGTAGTTGAAAATTATTCTCACAAGTAGTCCGAGCAAATGAAAAAATAACCTGTAGTTTTCCGATAGCTGATCAATAGTCTACGAGCAGTCCGAAAATAATAAAAATATATCCTGTAGTTTTCCGGTAGCTAATCAATAGTCGACGAGCAGTCCGAAAATAATAAAAATATTTCCTATAGTTTTCGAGTAGTTGAATATTACTCTAAAAGCAGTCTGGGCGAATATAAATATATCTTTCAGTTTTCCGGAAGATGGTCAATAGTCTACGTGCAGTCCCAAAATAATATAAATATGTCCTGTAGTTTTCTAGTAGGTGAGCAATAGTCTACGAGCTATCCGAAAATAATAAAAAAGTATCCTATAGTCATCCAGTAGTTGAATATTATTCTAAAAGCAGTCTGGGCGAATCTAAATACATCATTTTGTTTTCTGGTAGATGGTCAATAGTCTACGAGTAGTCCAAAAATAATAAAAATATTTCCTACAGTTTTCCAGTAGTTGAATATTTTAGTACAATCAGTCTGAGCGAATAGAAATATATCCTGTAGTTTTCTGGAGTTTTGTTCAATAGTCTACGTGCAGCCCGAAAATAATAAAAAATTATCCTATAGTCTTCCAGTAGTTGCGAAATTACTGCAGGCAAAACTACAAAAAATAAATAGTTCAAATAGTGGATGCGCAGTAATTATGCCAGTAGTTCAAGTAGTAGTTTGCTAGTAGTTTAAACAGCACTTATGTTCCGTAAGGAAAATAAATATTAAATCGAATAGATCTTATTAATTTATTTGAATTTAAAAAATTTAAGAAAATTGTTTGGCTAATGTGGTTAAAACACGTGTTATTATAGAAAATTAGAGAATTTAGAGAAATTTGCAGTTGTAAATTGTCGGACATACAAACGCTAAACTGTCTGCATCTTTTGGCAATGAGTAGAGCGTTGGTCAGTGCGACGGAATCAGAAGTAGTTTGCTCTGTGACTGTTCGTTTGTCATCTCCGTTTGTTGTGAGGATGCAACGCTAATTTGTTCCGCGTATTCAGGAGTTGGAACATGTTGCTGCTGGAATTTAGTGTCTGCTGTAAAATTGCTGCAAAACGCGTTGTACGTCTCACTAAAGCAGTTGAGCAAATCATCTATGTCAATCTCTTCACGTGGCGTATCAGACGACGACTCCGCAAGAGGAGTTTTTTCGTTTAACTCGACTTGTACCTCGCTAGTAGACTCCTGCTGGTTATTTATTCCAAGTGCTTCGCATACAACCTAGAATAGCAAAAAAAATTTGGGTTTAGTTTTACTGATTAATAAATTATAAGAGTACATAGATAGTATTTTTTTAAAATAACAAAGCAACGGTTAATCAAATAAATAACCTCGCCATTTACAAATTGAAATTACAAAATTCAACGCACAAAAATTGATATTTTTCTGACTTTACTCGTTCAAACTCTGGAACTTAAAACAATGAAACAAATGGACTTCGTGGCTCCTTATACAAGTATTTTAAAAAAGAGAATACGTCGGAAAACCGGAGAAAGGCGAGCGGGAGCGAGAATCAATGCCCCGGAACAAAAACTCTTAAATCTAGCTATCCAAACTTCGGGACTTCTTAAAAAAAACTATTTTATAAACAAATACCGCGGCAAATCAGAGAAATCCGAGGTAAACAAGAAGCAAAGCTCCAAAACGAAAACCCTTCAATCAGCTACATCACGCTCCGAGACTCCGTATACAGACTAGCTACCCCACGCTTCGAAACTTTTTATACAGTAACTCTTTTAAAAAGCAATGACGTCGGCAAACCGAATGGAGGCGAGTTAGAGCAAGAAGCAAAGCTCTAAATCAAAAACCCTTAAATCCTACGCTTCAAGACTCCTTATACAAGTATTTAAAAAAAAAAATACGTCGGCAAACCGAAGGAAGGCGAGCAAGTGCTGGAAGCTTGGCTCCAAATCAAAAACCCTCTAATTAAGCTACACATCACGCTCTGAGACTTCGTATATAGGCCAGCAACTCCACGCTTCAAAACTCCTTTTTTAAAAAGCAATGACGTCAGCCAACCGGAGGAAGGCGAGTTAGATCAAGAGGCAAAGCTCTAAATTAAAAACCCTCAAGCAAGCTCAAATCAAGAAGGCGAGATAGAACAAGAAGCGAAGCTCTAAATCAAAAACCCTTAAATCTAGCTACCCTACGCTTCGAGAATCCGTTTACGAGCATTTATAAAAGAAAGGACGTCGGCAAACCAGAGAAAGGCAAGCGAGAGCAAGAAGCAAAGCATCAAAACAAAAACCTTCAAATCAAGCTACCTTACGCTTCGAGACTTCTTATCCAGGCCAGCTATCTCACGCATCGAGACACCTTATACCGTAACTTTTTATCAAAAACAATGACGTCGGCAAACCGAGAAAAAGGCGAGCTAGTACACGGCAACAATAAAGTATTGTTAATTTTAATTATTTTGATTGGATAAATTTTATTATGTTCTTAAACTGGTATGATATACAATATTCGCTATATTCAAAATATATGCTGCATAATATCCGCCAGGGGACGCAGGCACGGATGTTCAAGCCGGGATCTCCGTGGTTTATTGTTTTTTATTTTGTTTCTCCGCATCGTGCATCGCCAATAAGTGCTAAGATCATCACTGGAGAGCTGCCCGGATCATCGGGAATACAAATTTGTGTGCAGTTCGGGAGGATTGCTCCGATCCCCGCATCGCCGTGACCACGACAAAAAACCATGGAAAAACTAAATTTAACGAAAAATGTCCTTAACAAAAGTTGAAGCGGGTAAAGGGGGCCATCGAATGACACAAACACCTATGACCTTGAACTCGATTTTCAAGGTCATTTGAAGGTCATTGTATTTGTTTAACGGCAACCCCTATTTTTGACCTCGGAATACGGAGCAGAGCAGCGGAAAAAATTACGTCGGAAATGTGACATTTCAAGTTTGCCTTAGTGACCTTGAGAAGGTCAATTCAAGGTCAAATAAGAAGTATCAGCCTAAGATTGTTTTCCTTTCAATTTTTTCGTAGAATTATCATTTTGTTATTGTAATAAACATTAAGAGAATAATTGACTTAAAATGTGATTATGCTTTGCTGACTTCAAAGCCATTTTTTAAGGTCAAAAGTGCAAAAATGCAATATCAAATGTTATGTGGAGTACATATTTATATCCTAACTTTAGTGTTGCCCAGGAACAACGACGTGGACGTAATAGGATTGTGTTCCCTTTGGGGTGCTTGATTGAGTCTCCTTGTCTCTCACTTTTATTATGTACAGATTTGAATGTAGGTGCCCAAAGACACCACCATTTTTTTGGATTCTATTCAGTTCTTGGGATTTTTTCGTAAGCGAATTTTTATTCTATCTTTAGCGTTACTCAGGAACAACGTGGACACAATTGGCTACTAATTTTCCTCATCGAATTTTGCCTGAATTTATTGTTGAAATCAATAATTTATTTTGTAAAGATGATTTTCATGTTGAATTTTCCCGCGACTCATTGTTGAAATAGACAATTTTTCTAATAAGAGATCTCTTTTCATATGGAAGAGGAAATTCCCTTTTCAGAGGAATTTATCCTCTACTCATTGTTACTTACACTTAGTATTCAATAGTTTACTAGTTATTGAATAGTTATTGATTAGCCAAACTAATCAAATATCATTTGTTTAACTCTTTTTCATTCATTGACCTTTATTTTTTCTATTAAAATTTATTACTCATCGAAAGCTGTCTAATTTGTTCAGTTTGGTAAAAACAAAATTTTTTATTGAACTTGTTATAAATTTTTAACAATGGCTGATTATCCAGCCGCTGAAAGGGTTGATATTTTATTGATTCTTGGTGAATCTAGACGTAATTATCGATAAGCTGCAGCCTTGTATCGAATTCGATATCCCGATAGAAGACATCCAAGTCATACAACCATTCGTGAGATTTACCGTAGAGCTCAACAAGGGCAACTAGCACGGGTTAGAGAACGTCGTAATTACAACGAAGATGATCTTCGTGTAATGGTCGTTTTAGCAATGGTTCATTTGAATCCCCACGTTAGTACCCGTGAAATTCAAAGGCAAAGTGGTATACCTATGGCTACTGCTTGGAGAATACTGAGAAGTCAACGTTATCATCCATATCATATTACTTTGACTCAGGATCTCACACCTGCTGATATGAGGTTAAGGCTACAGTTTTGCCAATGGGCACGACAAATGATTGCTAATGATCGTCACTTTTTTCAATACGTAATGTTTTCTGATGAAGCAAAATTCAAAAGCAAAGGAGAGCTTAACCGACACAACTGTCATTATTGGTCGAATGTTAATCCGCATTGGTACAGGCAGATAGATAACCAAAATCGTTGGAGTCTTGATGTTTGGTGTGGAATTGTTAACGGATACCTTGTAGGCCTTTTTCGATGAAAATGTAAATGGCCATAATTTTTTACAGTTCCTGAGAGAACGTCTTCCAGTACTTCTTGAAGAAGTAGATTTATACACAAGAGCAAGAATGTGGATTCAATTAGATGGAGCTCCTGCACACTATGCTCGAATAGTTAGACAATATCTTAATCAAAATTACCGTGACAGGTGGATTGGACGCGCTGGACGTGGAGATTTGGGTGTTCGATGGCCACCGAGATCTCCAGATATAACATCACCCGATTTCTATTTGTGGGGGTATTTGAAAGATGTTGTTTATGAACATGAAACTACAACAAGGGAAGATATGATCCTCAGAATTCAAACCGCTTGTGAAAACATCCCAAGAGCTGTATTACTCAGAACAGTAGAACATTTTCAGCAGCAAATTGAATTGTGTATCCAAAAAAATGGTGGTGTCTTTGAGCACCTGCGTTGAATTTTGAGCAAAAGTGAGAGGCAAGGGGACTCACTATAATCAAGCACCCCGAAAAGTGAGAGGCAAGGGGACTCACTCTAATCAAGCACCCCAAAGGGAACACAATCCTATTACGTCCACGTCGTTGTTCCTGGGTAACGCTAAAGGTAAAGCTAAAGGATATAATATGGACTTCACATAACATTTGATATTGCATTTTTGCACTTTTGACCTTACAAAATGGCTTTAAAGTCAGCAAAGCATAATCACATTTTAAGTCAATTGTTCTCTTAATGTTTATTAAAATAACAAAATGATAATTCTACGAAAAAAATTGAAAGGAAAACAATCTTAGGCTGATACTTCTTATTTGACCTTGAATTGACCTTCTCAAGGCAAACTTGAAATGTCATTTCCGACGTAATTTTTTCTGCTGCTCCGTATTCCAAGGTCAAAAATAGGGGTTCCCGTTAAAAAAATACAATGACCTTGAAAATCGAGTTCAAGGTCAAAGGTGTTGGTGTCATTAGATGGCCCCTTTTGCTCCCTTCAACTTTTGTCAAGGTCATCTTTCGACATCAGTAAAATAAAACCAGACAAACAGCTGTTTAGTAGATTTTTTGTTATTTGACCTTGAATTGACCTTCTCAAGGTTACCAAAGCAAACTTAAAATATCATTTGCGACGTAATTTTTTCCGCTCTATCCGATTCCAAGGTCTAAAATAGAGATTCCTATTTAAAAAAAATAATTACCCTAAAATGACCTTGAAAATCGAGTTCAAGGTCATAGGTGTTTGTATCATTCGATGGCCCCCTTTACCCCCTTCAACTTTTGTTAAGGTCATTTTCCGTTAAAATTAGTTTTTCCATGGTTTTTTGTCGTGGTCGGATTAAAATGAAACACCTTGTGTATATATATATATATATATATATATATATATAATACACAAATTTATAATAATAGAAAAATAAAACACAAACAATAATAAAATAAATATACCATCATTAAAATATAATTTTAAAATTAGAAGTAACTACATCATAACAATAAAGCATAATACTTATTATTTATATTTAAATTAAATTCCAAGAGTGTACGGTTATGGAGTAATATTGTCGGAATAAAGGATATTTCCTACGCGTGATATAATACGCGAACAGGGTAACACACAAAATAAGTACACTAGGATAAATGAAAGGAGCTAAACGTGGCTTTATTAACTAAAAGTGACCGAGCGTGGTAAGAGAAACGTGGCGTGGTACGCGATATGTTGCTTGCTCGGAGAGCTGGCGAACAGTGAGGCGGCAGCCCGCGCGCGCCGCCGAGCTGAGCGGCGGATCACGTGACTGTGTCGACTCGTGTTACATCTCCGCGTGTGAAGCTAAGTTTTTAATAAAAATTAATTACTTAACTTTTGATGGTAGAAATGAGACCTAACTGTTCCACGGTCAAGGCAGTTTTACAAGTCCTGCAAAGGGCTGGTGCTGTTGCAAGGAGAATATGTTAAGTTTGGCTGCTTAGGGCTGCTGTCACCACTCCTGAAGATGTTTGAAAGTGCCGGGTCAGGAGGCCCGGGTAAGAAAGCCGTAGAGTGGACTCTGTCTTCAAGCCGGTCTATCCGCTCCTCGATTTTATAAGTATAATCCTGTATTATACTTATTTTGCAAATTGGATGAAATGGTATCAAATAGTCGTAAGATGTATTTTGTAGCAGTAAGCAAATGAAAAAAAAAATGACGTAATAACTCTAAGTTTTAATACTCGAAAATAAAACTCAAGGATCAAAAAGGTTAAAGAATACTATGAAATTTATTCAAGTGAAAATTATAAAGTGACTGCTCAGTTAGAGGTCTAGCCGAGGACTGCTACACTGTCTGCTTCAGTGTGGCCGGCAGTAGTAGGTGGTGGTTGGCGTGGGCGGAGCTGGCTCGGCATTGGTGTTGCCATGGATACGGCAATGGCTGCTTGTGACGTAGGCTTCTTCTGGTTGGTTGTCGTTATTCTTGTGGCGGGACTATTTGTCGGATGAACTCATCTTCAATTGCATCATGCTTGGTTCTTGATTTCAGTCGAAGTATATACGAAGTATAAACGTTATTGAATCGTGATATAAAATATACAAACAGTTTTTTGAGCCGCCGCCGCTTGATGACATTTTAAGGCTTGGGCATATGAGAGAGTCGTTGCTATACGCAGATAGCATATTGACAAAGAACTGACGTGTGCTTCGGAACATCGTATTACAAAGGAGTATACGGTCACTGCCGGATGTATAGTCTTGGACTTATCGGTTTCAGAATACAAAAGCAGTGTTACCGGACTTGGCTATAATCACTTTCTTGCTCTATACGCCTCTTTCTTATACGCATGAAGAATAATATAACTTTGTTCTTTAGTATAAAATAATTATTATAAATTTCATTGCGGTTTCGATGCTAAAATGTAGGTGAGAGCTTTTACATGTTTTTAGTATTTTACATTATTTTTCTGACTGCAATATTAAGGAAGATATGAGGTCCGAAAGACGAGAAAAGTATCAGGAGAGCAGGAGATCTAAGGAGGTACGTCACGGTATTGAGAGGCGGCTGATAATGGTTTCTATTAGTACTGGATTTCAGGAGGTAGTTGATCATGGTTTCTGTTACTATTGATTTCTGTAGAAAGAGTGCGTTTTTCAAAAGCTAAAATAAAATGTGTTTTATATGTATGAATAATATAATTTTCTAAATTTCTAAATTTACTCGTAGCAGAGGGATTATATATGGTCATGACTTAATCTAACGGATATAATAGAAATAAATGTTATTAAATTAATAATAATATATGTGTATATTGTAAGTGCGTTTTTACGCAGCATGACTCGTTTGTTATTCGATTTATTTATCTTCTTTAATTAATTTCTCATTTACCACACGGTAGTCGGTTACCATACGATAGTCGGTACCGCGGGGTAACAACTCTCTATGTTCAAACGGGTTAGCAGTTGTCGGTAAGTTATTGACGCTAGTCATGGTAATGGTTCAAATGCAGTGTATGGTTTTCTACGTTCTGATTTCTGATTCTATTGTAAAGTATTATTTGTCTTTTTAGAATCGAAAAAGTTTGGCTGTGAATTGGCCGACGTCACACCCCCCCCCCCCTGTTAGAATCAAAGCCGTGCGAAGAATGAGCTCGAGTTTGATCCAAAACATCGGAAGTCGGACAATGAGAAAGTCTTGGGTTGTAGGTTTTTCTATGTTTATTCTAGGTGGTATTGCTGGGAGTTGAGGCGGAGTTCCAGAAGGTGCTGTTGGAGGAAGGTCTGGAGGAAAGGTTTCACTCATTTTTACGTCTGTATTGTTTTTGTTTTGTTTCTTGGGTAATGGCCCTTGGTGTATCAATAAATTTGCTATTGTACCTCAAAGAGCTCCTACCATTCTTAATCCGAGCCCATAAATTCTATAAAGTGTGTACCCATGTATAATTGTATTTAATATATATTTTAATAATCCTAAAATGATCCCAATCATCATTATGCTTGCGCTAACTGATCCGAATGTCACAAATTTCTTCCACAATTTATTTACTGTATTTTCAGTGAAACTATTTAATGTATTTTCGTTCATTACGTTTAAAACATTTAAGTCGTCGGTAGAAACATCTTCTCCGATTATTCCTCGAGCAACTTGATTTAATACGGCTGACTTTGTTACCGGAAACATAAGTGCATTTTTATAACTTTCTAAATCATTATCTGTGTAAATACCGCTTCTCGCGAGTTCGCCCGGATCAGTATATTTCCATGTTGGCTTATTCAAAGGCTGCAGTACCTGCGGCGTGTCTGCAGTAGTCGGAATCGGATCTAATTGATACCAACGTTCGTCAATTTCAAACATTGTAGGTAATAATCTGTTACAATCGCGTTGTGTTCCGCGATTCGTTATTATTCTCGACTTCGGTGTGATAAAATAAGATTGATTTTGATAAGTGATTGGTAGTTCAGCAAAGCACGTTAAGTTTGTTCTCCGTAGATTAACCGGAACAGCGTCACACTGAATGACATGTGCGACCTCACCCGCAAAGATAGCCATATAGCCGGGGCTTTTCATAATGGTGAATGCAAATTCGTCCGGATCTACAGACGATTGTGATAAGGAATTTTTGATAACTTGTTGTTCAAGTAAACATCTTTGCGTGATAATGTCTTGGTATAAAGATTTTAGTTCGTTCTTGAAATGATGAGCAATAAATAATATTTTAGCGTAATAATATCTTTTGGATTAATTTTCACGTTTTTTGTTGGAAAAGAATTACCGATTGTGGTTTCGAATATATATATATATTACTTTGTTCCGTTAGCTTCAAAGTATGACCGCATACAAATTCGTTTCCCAAGTCCGTATACGCGAACTTTGTACCTGTGTTGTTGTTAAAGAATAAGGCTGGTGCGTTAACTGCTTTACTAAATGTTTTGACTACATTACCCTCGAATAATATAACGAAGTTATTAAAACCACAGGGCGATGCCTCTGTTTTTTCCATAATGCATAAGTATCATCTTGCTCTGTGCATTGTTCAGTTGAATACACACAAAAGGTTCCAGAATTTAGAATGAGTGAATTTTCGTTTCTACGTATAATGGCTAAAGAAGTGGATAAGGTAATTTCTAAGGTGAGTAGGACAGTAAGGTCACTTTGACCTTCAAAGAGTTCTGCTTTGCATCTCGAGTCACCATCGACTGAGCCTTTGACTCTAACAGTTCGGTAGTTTGTACGATTTGTTTCCAAATTTGTAATAATCTGATCATAAATTTTATATTGCCCGAATTTGTACATTTCATGATATGCTTCGCGAGAAATGCGTTTTGCGTATTTTCTTTCTTTATTAGTTTCGGCTGTATGAGAACCCATACCACAATATTTAACGTTTTTTGTAATAATGACTCGACATGATTCTATCATGGTACTTTCAAATTCTGCTTTCTGTAATAAATTTACGTACTGCATTTGCGTCTCGGTCGTCATGCTGTTAAAGTCGCACTTACCGACATGACGCAGTGATATTGTAGTGACGTTCGGTGTAGATTTTCTTCCGCAGTCGTATCCAATAAGGGCGTCTGTCGCGCCAGCAAAGAGTGTTGTGAATGATGCTAGCCATTAGGTTGATCAAGATCGTCGAGGCCATCTTGGTTCCGATCCTCGTCTGAAATAGATGTTTCAGTTTAACTACTACTTATCTCACTTGGGTCTCTAAATCTAGTTAAAAGTAATTTGTTAGTATGAACAATTCTGATTTTATTTTTAGCAATAATATCTACATTATTGTTATCTCGGTTTACTCGTATGACCTTGTATGGACCAGAGAATTCGTTCCCGAACACGCCCTTCTTTGGTTCCGCCAAAAGTCGTACGTAATCTCTGACTTGGAATGTGCAAGGATTAACTTTTCTATCGTAATATTTCTTTGACCTTTTCTTAGACGACTTCAAGTTCTCTTGAGCGATCTCCTGAAGTTTGCTAATTCGCCTTTTTAATTCTAGAAGGTATGAAAAATATGACTCATTATTTTGTTTTTCGTCAACACGCACGCGGTCTGAAGGTACGCGGGCTATTTTTCCAAAAACACATTCATACGGTGTTAACTGGGTGCCTTCATGGACACTCGTATTATAGCAAAATGCGGCGCTGTGAATCCATTCATCCCATGTCGTTTCGCTTTTTACATAGCATTTGATATACTCTTTCATGATGTGGTGCATACGTTCGATGCTGCCATTACTCTGAGGCCGATAAGCCGTCGTTGTACATTGGTCGGTCAGAATTAATTTAGGTGAACCGTATATGTACTCGCAATGGTTCAAAAATGCAGTCGCGATGTGTATAGAGTCCGCTACCGAAAGAGGACATAAAATTACGTATTTTGTCAGAAGGCACTGCATAGTTAGTATATATGTATTATTGTTCATTGTCGTTGGCAGAGGCCCAACGTTATCGAGAGCAATTTCTTTCGGTAATCTATAACTAATCGTTTTTTGGGTTTGCCCTTTGAATCAAGTGTTTTTTTAGGAACCATCCAAATCGGGCTATTGTACGCGGAGGTAGATGGTTCAATAATTCCTTTCTTAAATAATTTGTCAACTTCTTTTTCCATTTCTTGTTGCATGATTACCGGAGGACGATGTGGTTTAACATGGAACATCGGTTTTTAAAATAATTCTATGTTCAGTTAGTAATGTAGCAGGTAAGTCTTCATCGGGTAATTGAAAAACGTCTGCATACATTTCACACATAAGATTCAATCTTTGATGTATCAAATGTATTTCGTCGGTGTATGTATCAAGTTTTACTAGTTTTTTTACAATGGAGATTCGTTCGTCTCCTTGCACATTCAAAGTGGGAGACTCAAAACTCGATGAATTCATATGATAAGCAAGGTTATCATCACAAATTACCATGACTTCGTTGTCAAAATCAATTGTAAATTCAATATCGTTTATGCAATTAAACACAGGATGCGAGCTTGCGCTATCAAATTTTTCGGAATGTTTGTGATTTTTTATAAAGTTGATTACGTATGGTGTCATCTCGAGCGAGTTCTCAAGTAGCAACGTGTCTAAGTCGTCTGTATGTGAGTCACTGTCGTAGTCAGTCAGCTTTTGTTTATATATTTGACAATCGGGTCTTTTCTTCGGTCTGAGCCACGGATACCACTCTCTATCAGTAAATAAATTTTTCCAATCAATGCTTGAGATTGAATTTGTATGTGCGAGCGGAGTGTCAAACTGTCATTGGTAAAACTGAGAAGTCTCTTTGATTACTTTTTCTGTCAGCGCGCTCCGGTTTATTCGCATCGTCATAAATACGAAGCATGTTTATTTTATCACAGTTCTGATTACATTGCCCGTCTTTCTCTGGTGGTGAAATAACATCCGATAGCTTTCTGTCATCGGTAGATATAGTTTTATCTGTATCGATGATTATAGGTTTACTTTTATCAGAATCTTCAATAATATCAGTATTCAATTTTTCAGCTTTAACGACTGGCTGAAGCTTACAATCACGAGCCGCACTCGGGTAATGATTTATATCAGGAACACTGCCGTTCAGACCGGGCGGTTCCTTACATTTACTTTCGTCATCGAAATCAAGATCAAAATATAAGTTATTGCGTATAGCGTCAATGATTGCTTCATTATCGGCTGCATTCGGCGGAGAGATGGACGATGATGTAACGGATGTATCAAGTAAAGGGAAAACAATATAGCTTCGAGCGGTGACGGGGCATGACTCAATGATGCAGCACGCGGCGAAGAAATAATAAAAGGTGAGCACGAGTCGGCTTTGACTGGCGACTGGGCACAACACGATGGTGCGGCACACAGCAAAGGCCTGGGCTCTAAAGACGTGAAAGTGTTTATACTTGACGCACGTGTAATATAATTCAAACATGAAGCTTCGTTGAGACTATCGTTATTAGAAGTGGTCGGCTGAGGATCCTTAAGTAAGCAATTCGATGAATTTAATACCGCGTTCTTACGTGGCGTTTCGTGAATTTCCGCTTGAATAGTACGCGTATTTGTAAAATATTCCGACGAACTAGATTCGGCATATCTATCGTTAACTCGATGATTAATTCTATCTTTGTTATTATCTGTATTTTGCGGAATCAAAGAAACAAGCGGTATTCTAATATCTACCGGAAAAGAATTTTCGTTTTTAATAGGAACGACGACGTTACCCTCGAGATTTTTCGCGAAATTTCCTCCGACTGAAACTCCGGGGAATACCTCGATATTGGGGACGTCTCCCTCTTTGGTTCCTGGCTGAGTTTTGGAAACAGCTCACGTGGTCGTGTGTGGATAAATTAGACGCATTTCTTCCTGTTTAAAATGGAGTTCAACGTCCAGAAATTGTAATGTTTCCGAGCAATAATCAATGTACATATCTCCTCCGCTTAAAAATTCCGACCCGAGTATTGCAGGTACCGAAATGGGGAAATCGTCGGCTACAACGAGGAAATTGGCGTGCGCGAAATGAAACTGCGTCAACGCGACCGTAATTAGCCCAATCGTGGGAATAGCGTTGTCACCGATCCCCTTAACTAAAGCGAGAGAGATCTATCGACTCTCGAATGAAACTTGAGAAATTTTTACAATATTTGGCATCGCGCCCGTATCAATCATAGTCCACATAAAAAATCGGGACTCTCCAAACTAACGACAGGGATTTTCCCTAATCGCGTTGTGCCATATTTTTGAAATTGGTAGACCGGGAGTTGCTCAAATGATTCACTGGGCGGACTTACTCTTTCTCTGTGCTCGGAAATCGGTCCTCGTCGTTCCGAGCATTGTCTTTTCCCGATTTTTGTTCGAATTCTAAACGTTGTCTTTTTAGACAATAATCGTATTCATGAACTCTGCGGTCGCAATAAGTGCAAATTTTATTATCATCTCGCGGTGCGCGTCTGAAATTGTCAGGCGGATACGTACGATCCTAACGATTTGGTACAGCTTTGTTATAATTTGAGTCATGCCTTACATCTCCACTATTTTTATTATTAGTAGGAGCTTTACGGGGCTCACTATTGTTAGCAGGATTATTATTCCCGGAATAATTTGGATTATTACGGCCCTGATTTGGGCTCTGTTGCGGAGCACCTTGAACTGCATTTGTTCTATGTTTCATGCGATCAATTTCGACACGTTTTTCTGTACGTATTGTCTCGGCATACATTGTGTTAACGTTAATGTATTTGCCATATTTACTTGTAATCTAAAATCTGGCGGTAATGCGCTTAAAAACTCTTTAATGCAATCTCTCTCTAAGTTTAATATTTCTCGCGGAGATAAAGAATCACGGTTATTTTCAAGGCACGTACAGTCTATAATCGCGGCATAAATTTCTGCGAATCTATCAATAAATGCGAGAATAGTTTCGTTATTTCTTTTAAGGAGGTTCGCGAGCTGACCTCTGTAATAGCTTGACGATTGGTGTGAAGCAAAGATAGTTTTCAATGTTTGAATTAATTCATTTACCGTGTTAATTTGCACGTCATCAATAAGCGTACTCGTGTTATCAGATTTTTAGTAGACCGGAATTTTAGTAGACTAACAAGCTCTTGTTGTGCGGCAGCAGGAAATTGATCGCGAATTTTTTTAATAGCCTTTAAGAATTTAAAAAGATTCTTACCGTCAAAAATCGGAATTGCTTTGATAGCTTCCTTAATAAATGTATTAGACGGTAGGTAATTTACAGGCAGGAGAGACCGTATAAATATCTTTATTAGGTGGATCAACTACGTTTCGTGGCTGCGGATTTTGTTTGACATTTCGAGGATTGTTCTCCTCGTTAAATGCAACACGGCGCTGTCCTACATTATTTGACTCGCCGCTACCCGATCCGAAAATATTACGCGCAGGAAATTCATATGTTCTATCAGAATTACGATTAGGCGGATTTGATCTATCACTTTTGGGCGTAGAATTTGCAATACTTCGTGTTATAAAATTTTCTGAAGGTAGAGCAGCTTCGTTGAGTTGAGCTTGCTCTTGAATATCGGCAATTGCGCCTTCTAAATTCTCTATTTGCGCGTGTAATCGGCGTTCACTTTCGATTCATTCTTGTAATTCTGCTTCGCGTTCATTTAATTGTGCTTCGAGTGCCACGACGTTATCTAAATTATTAATTTGATTAACATCCTCAACTTGACGTGCGCGTATTTCAACTTCTCTTGCCTGTCGTTCAATTTCGGCTTCCCGTGTATTTAATCTTCTCTCTCTATTCACAAGTTCTTGGATACGATACTCTATTTCTACTGCATTCATATTCGCGTAATCATCGGCCATTTTGTATCAAAATTTATTAAAGTCAAATACGTGTACACGAAAATAACAATATCGTAATATATACAAATGTCGCAATAAAAGTAAGAATGAAATAAATGTTAGTAAATTAATAATAATATATGTGTATATTGTAAGTGCGTTTTTACGCAGCATGACTCGTTTGTTATTCGATTTATTTATCTTCTTTGGATAATTTCTCATTTACCACACGGTAGTCGGTTACCATACGATGGTCGGTACCGCAGGGTAACAACTTTCTATGTTCAAACGGGTTAGCATTTGTCGGTAAGTTATCGACGCTAGTCATGGTAATGGGTTCAAATGCAGTGTATGGTTTTCTACGTTCTGATTTGATTGTAAAGTATTATTTGTCTTTTTAGAATCGAAAAAGTTTGGCTGTGAATTGGCCGACGTCACAGCGTATGGTTGTGTGGTGTCGACTGTTGGCTTAGCCTTCGCTGAGGTTGCTGGTATATGTTGCTATCTTCTAATTCTGAAGTTGAGAGATTATTGTTCGTTGGTTCGAAATACCTGGTCGTGTACGTCTCATTAAAATCTTGGTCCCTACTGATGGTGGTGCATCTTCTATCGACCGTGTAAATTCTGATGTTTTCAAACGGGTACTACACGCTGGGGGCTCTCTCGGAGCGCTGTTAGCTATACGTAATTTCTTTTTATATTCGCACGCCTCATCTTGTATTTTCCTATACTGTGCGGTTTCGTCGTCTTTCTTTAATAGGTCGTCGACGACTCTCCTCGGTAAGTTGTATGTGCAGCCGTCACTGGCTAAATACAACAGGGAATCGACGTTCGATGTTCTTTCTTGTTCATCCGCTAATTCTGGGGGATTCCCGTCTATTCTTATTTGAACTGGACTTTCGAGGCTTTCCTCAACAACGTCATTCCCTACCGTGCTAGTATTATCGCACGGATTACCAACGAAAATTGTTGCTAACGGTTGTCGAACCTGTTCTCTATGTAGCGGTTGACCGAACCCTATTGTTACTGGTTCCAACCAGCTGAATTCATTTTCGACGCCGCTTGGATTGCTGCAATCCGTAGGCTGATACGCCTGTTGCTCCTGGCTTTCAGCATCAGGATTGCTGATTGCATTTCTTTGGTGCAAAATTCTTAGACTTATTTGATTCGCGTTCCGCTCTTCTTCTTCAAATATGCCGCTGACTTCTTGAGGGATATAGTTTGTTATGTACGACGCGCGTCGTGTCGCCCGCGACCTAAATAACTCCTCAGAATTTAACAGGGATAGCGATGGACGGAAGTCTGCTGGCGCGTAGTCACCTAAACAATCGACGCTTTCTGTCTTCATCAGCCCCCCTATCCTGCAAACCTAAGAAATCTAACGCTTGACCTAACGTATTTGCGTCAATCGATCTTACGTGGTCTTGTATCGCTACATGCGATCTGCTTAAGTCTATGTACGAGCCAGTTAAAGACATTGTGCTCGTTGAGTATTCTGACATTCGGCAGAGCCGAGTCAAATTCAGCACAACCAAAAAAAACTCAGGATTCAACAATTCAAGTTACTCTCGAAGTGATTTTAATACCTAGTTGTCGACACTGGAACACACGTTTGCTTTTCCGATTAATACGTGTGATTTAATTTTAATCACTCCATTAAATTTTTATAACGGTAACAATGATTTGTTTTTGGACCGCGATAAGTTGCCTGACAGGGCACGTTTTAAAATCTGAGAAAGAGAAAAAAAAACTTACTAATTTGTAAAAAAAAACAATTCCACTTTAATAAATTATTTGTGAGTTTAGATGTTACTAACTCCCTCTATTTTATCATGCAAAAAAAAATTCTACGCAATTCGAAAAAGCAATTATACGCCGGAGCGGCTATGTGTTGATTGTATATGTATTTTTATTCGTACGTTTCTGTACTCAACTACGCAGCTATTTTTTTTCACAAAACCAGGCTCAAAATCTCGCGAAATTTTCATAAATTATTATCGCGGTTTAATGCGTTAACATTCCTCATAACACAACAATTTGTTGCACTGCGAGATTACGGCGTAAACAGTAGTCAAGTTCAAAAATTGCATCAGAGTGCAAAAAGAATTCTCAAAAATCCATACAATAGTTTGAATTCCTATACTGACTATAGTTCATCCGTCTCACTCGCACTCAGTCAAAAATTCCCTGCCTAACGGGCGACACTGTAAGCATTCGAGCTCCCGGTTCGCGGCGCGCGATGTAAACAATGTATACACTCGCTGTCGCTGGCCGCTCGGTCGTTGACCGTTTCGAATTTTGAAGGCTGATGCCTGCCGCTACAAAGTTAAACTGCGCGTATTATTCGACGCTGTCTAATACTTCCTACCGTTGCGGTCAGTTTTTTTTTTCCGAGTCTCACTTACGTCTACAATGTGTCAACACTGTAGCACGAGCAGCCGCTGTACAATTTTCGTATACTCGCTAGTAAAATCGCTTGACCTAGACACACGTTTTGGGCGCCATTTATAACACTCGGTTAATACTTTCCTGCCGTGTTATAATATATAACCAGGGCCAGAGGGTCCTGTTTATTGTAAATTTACGTCGGGCGTGCAGAAGGCACGGCTCGGCCGACTCAGATCATGCACGTGTTTTTACACGAGCCCGCGGAGGCGGCGTAGGTCGGGTCGTAGGAAATAACACACGAGAAGTTTAGATAAGGAAATATATATTCAATCGTTACTATACACGGAGGTGCAAACGCCGCACACTTCGACGAACGATAAAGAGAGACGAGAGATATTACCCTGTCGACGTGAGAGCGTGAGGTACTTACAACTCGGTAGTGGCAGTAGTACTTGACGCAACGGACGTGGTCCAGTCTCGGACGTGGAGATGTACAGTTCGGACGGGCGTCGCAGCAACTAGTCGGTAACGCACGGACGAATATCGTTCGCTCGCAGGTGCTCGCAGGAATCACAACAAATCCGCGTATACAGTTGCGCGAGCTATTCGTGTTGATAGCGCAGCGAGACTAACTCTAGTCGCGGTTCTCCCGGCCGTCGGCACATCGTTGTCATATCTCGCCAACGCTGTGCGGCCAGGCGGCAACCGCGCTACCTATGCTCTCACTCTCTCTGTCTCTATCTTGCCTCGTTTCTCGTTCTCGCTCGTTTCGGCACTCGTTGGCAGCTTCTGAAACAATAATCTTATTACATTTAGTACATAATTAGCCGTTAGACATTTGACGTGCACTTGGCCGTCACAATATATATATATATTATTTTTAATATATTTCCTTTCTTAAGAATATCATTTATTGTTTTTCATTAATAAATACATAGTCCTAATGAAAATGGTATATTTTATACGGTAGACTGGTAAAATTTTTACTTGTCCAGTGTTTTAGGTTGTTCAACAAACCAAAACTGGGTAAAATCGGCCCCTAATTTAGGTTACACATTTCCTATTGATACATGACCATTCGAAACTTATTATTATAGCGAATAGCAAAACAGGGTATATGATACAATGTATAGGGTATATGGTACAATAAGTATACAAAAAATAAACCAACATAATTTTTTAACTACAGCAGACAATGCCCGGGTATCAAAGTCAGCGAGACATGGTCTATGTTACAAAGCACTAATTATATATGAAATGTACAAAAAAATGTTTACTTTTTGTAAACGATATCCAGGTGTCAAAATCGCTTTCCGAGCGGCAAAACATGGTCTATGATACAACGCACGAAGTATACAACAAATGTACCGAAAAAAATTTCACTTTTTGTTGGTATCCAAGATTTTTGGGTCCGTCGAGAGGGAGGTAGAGACTACGGAGGAGGTGATGGAGACATAAATGGCTACATCATTCCTTCTTATCTCTCAGATTAACTTGCATTACTGTCAAGACGCCTCAGCTATCCTACGAATGGCGAGAACAAGCATTACACTTGGCTTGGTCCCTACAGCGTGGCAGGTAACCCAGGTAGTATTCATTCCGAAACCGGAGAGAAATGGATAAACATCCATGAAAGACTTTCGGCTAATCAGCCTGACCTTTTTTGTACTTAAGACCGTTGAACAAATGGTCGACAGATGCATTCGAGAAAAGGTTTTGGGTAACAAAGAGCTACACAAAAAGCAATACGCCTACAAAGCAGGGAGGTGCACGGACAGCACTCTTCAGGGCAGTATCCACTATTGCTGGAGGCCAAAGAATATGCCATAGGCGCACTATTGGATATCAAAGGGGCATTGATCCACACATTGTGAGCATTGATCAAAAGGGCCATGTGATCTTTAAAATAGCGAAATGAATTGCCACATGTTGGAAAATCGCAATTTAGAAGCGAGAAATGACAGCACGACACTTAAAGGTACGAAGCGTCTGCTGGATGCTCGCAAGGCGGCGCGGGCGTCCTTTCACCACTAATATGGTGCCTGGTGATGGATGAGCTGCTCACCAAATTAAACAACACAGGCTGCACGGCGATAAGATACGCAGACGACATCCTAATCATTGCACGTGGCCCTTCCCTTGACCCCCTGATCGCTGTGACGCAAGGTGCCCTAACTTTAGTAAACAAATAGTGAAGGCCGGGTTATCTGTCAATCCGGCCAAGACGGAGATCCTGGTCTGCGCCAAAAGATACAAATAGAAAATGGAATGCAAGTTGACTCTTGGGGGGCAGAAACTGCCTCTTTGAGTCAAGTCAAATACCTAGGAGTCATCCTAAACAGTAAGCTGTCCTGGAAGAAACACTTGGAATACGTGATAGGCAAGGTCACGGCCAACCTATGGCACATTAGTAGGGTCATAGGGAGAAACTGAGGCCTGAAACCAGAAGCCTTGAGATGGTTTGACAGTGTGGTGGACGAGAGCAAACCTCTCCACCCTAAACATCCTCCTCGAATGGCTGAGAAGTCAAACTGCGAGGAGCATCTCAGGTACTATGAGATCAAAACCAACAGCGGCACTGGGAATGCTTTATGTAGAACCACTCAGGGTGACACTGGCTACAGCGGCTGCGCAAGCCCTGCACAGGATCACCAACTCGCTTGGGGAAGGCAATATGCAAGAGCTACAGCTCCCAAAAAGATTGGACAAAAAGGGGACTCTGCGGATTAAACCCGAACGCCACAAAGCCTTCCTGTTTGACAAGAAATATAGAGTAAGCATCTCATATACAGAGGGGAATGGGATGACGAAAGAATAAACATCTCGAATGATGGAGACCTGTGGTATACAGATGGATCCAAAAATAAGGATGCTGCAGGAGCGGGGGGTACCAACGACAAAGAGGCAAAGAAACAATCTTGCTGCTGTTTCGTCACGCTACCGTACTCCAAGCGGAGCTGACAGCGATCATGTGGACGGCGTAAGCGGGTACTAGCTGAGAGCACGCGCCCGCGGATATATATCTGCTCCGACAGCAAAAGTGCTCTCCAAGCACTAAACAACTTCACCACAAAATCTAGGCTGGTATGAAACTACTTTTAGACCCTAACAGACTAGCACTGTGCGTCAAGACCGATAAATTCTTTATTTCAATGTAAAAATACATACAAACATTAGCTTCCTAATAATATATTAAAAATATTTTGTTTTCATAAGTTTCTAGTGGACCGAATGCTTTAACCTGCTTTCTCCGCTGGTCCTTAGGAGTCGCACGGATCCTAATCAAAATTTCTGAGTCGGCCATCATTTACTGTCTTGCCTCACGGTGACTGCATTTGGAAAGGATTTAACGATGTCGGCGCCGACGTAGCAAAGTTGGGATTGTATAGTTAAAAACGCACATTCTTCAGATTCACAGAACCAAGCATATTTTTCTTTTATATTCGTTCATTTTAAATAGAAATAAACAAAAATACACATTTACCAAGAATTCTTTTTCATTTATCGCAGTATTTTCGCAGCAACTATAAACTTGACTTCTCGCAATGAAAAGAACGAGAACATTTAATTTAAATGTTTATCATTCCCCTCTTATGCCAAGTTTGAAATTTTATTCTAATTATTATAATCTTACAACTATTTGATTTATTTCAAATATAATTTTTTAATCTTATAGAATCATCTGGAAGTCATTCTATAATCATGTCAAACTTTGTGAAAATAAGACAATCTATTTTAGCTGGAAAAGAAGCTGTAGCTAATGCGGCTGTTAATCCAGGCGAAGTTCTTGTTGCAGAGAATCCTCTGGCTTCGTGTTTATTACCTAATGCTTATAATTCTCACTGTCAAACATGTTTAAAAAGGTAATATGCTTTTATTTTCATTTATGATAATCTTTTACATGATATTAATATTCTTGATGCTTTCTGTGAACATTACCATATCCTGTTAAGTATCTTATGAAAATTATCTTGCTTTCTCCTAGGAGAAGCTTCGTAATAGTAAAATTTCTAGTTTTGTTAAAACTTCATAGAAACGGTGTACGGAGATTTGATCAAAAAGAGATTTGATCAAAAAAATTTTGGCCGAACGAATATTTGATTAAGAGCTTTTTTGCCAAATAGCTATTTGATAAAAAAATATTTTTTCCCGGTCAACAATTTGAAGATGTTTAAGAGATTTTCGAAAGGCGATCAGGTTCACTATTGTTTCAATATACACTGTAACGAGTTGAGCACCGCAGCCAACTCGTAGCGGTATGAGTACCGCTGCGTCGCGACAATAAACACGTGCGAATTCGGTAATAGGCGCAAAAGAGATAGAGAGAGCAAGCGCGCGGGCTAATCCTGCAGGAGCGCGCTCAGATAGCTCTCGGCCTTCGCTATGTAGCCACGCCTTTATCTAAACACGCGACTTCGCTAGCAAATTCAAAGGTTTCGCGATATCGTTTGTGCTGTGCTGTGTCCAACGATTCGAGGTGCATTTTGTGTGTGTGAGTGTGACGCGGAGCCAGGTGACCCCAGCCTAACGGTCCAGGGTGGTTACGAAGTCTTTCGGCCTGTCCAGGACTACGAGCGTCTTCGACGAAAGAGAGAAGGTTTGTGTGGTGCGCAGTCCATGAGAGAGAGAGAGACTAACAAATATAACCTTTTCGTCTTTTTATTTTACGTGAGTTGTCGTCATTTCTAAACCTCGTTCGCTTATTTCCGATCCCTGTTCCTTCCTGCGAATACCGCCGCCTCCGCATCGAGGGAACGCGATCCAGTCGTTCTACGAGTTATTCGTTGATCGAATTCACACCCCGTTACAACACGTTGTAGGCGAATTCGCAAATATTTATTGAACTTGGGCTGACCATGGTGCCTTTGATTATCTCACAATAATATAAAAATAACCCAAGATCCTAAAACAGCAACGACCAGGGGTGACAGCAAGTGGCTCTATTGCCGCAGCAGTTTTTATTAAAGTGTTAGTTTGTTTGCCCTCTTGGGTACAAATTTCTATTGTTTACTATAAATCGATCATCGGTGATCGAATATGGGCATGAAATGAACTGAAAGTCACATTATACAAAAGTGATCGTTAATGTGCACTCGAGCGAGCGCCAGCGAGTGAGTGATTTTTTGATAGTTATGTATTAAGAATAATATTAATAATGTGAGAATAAATATGTGTTAAATATATATGGTAATGGTTATCAAGATCAGATTTATGTTAAGTTAATTATTTACGGTGTAAATTGGTAGTCAAGTTTTCAGCAAAATTTCTGAATTAAGATGCTTATTTGAAATTTTAAAAAGATTTACAAAAATTCATAGATTTTTTTCAAGTAATAATGAGGGATCCCGAAACTTCCTAATAGAACTTAGTCTACATATCTATACTAGGTATTTTTGTATGTTTTTTTTTTCATTGCATTAAATTATTAACTCGAATTACTCCCAATTGTGAATTAGCATTCAATTCCAAGCATAATTTTTTTTATAATCAGAGAAGATTGTCAATTTAACATACAATCGTTACTCCTGTTGACTGTTGTATTTAACAATGACGTTTGAGAAATCATTCATTCTGCTACTAGCTTTATGCATTTGTGCGAGGGTATGTTTGTTGACGATCAAAGTGGAATTTTCAGGCGCGTTGTACAGATGCACCCATTACTAAAATTATAGAGGTGTAAGAAAACCATAAATGAATTTGCATGTATGGTAATTATTTATACGTGAAAAATAGATATAATTATGTAGAAACTCAAAATGAGCGAAGCGCAGTTTTTTATCACAAAACGTAGGATCATACAATAATTAGAGATTATAATCTTAGCTCAGTCATCTCTAAAAAAAGGAAAAAATTTATATATATAGTAAATTATATTAATTGTTCATAATCTATTTGTGTATCAAATAAAAAGTTATTCCAATTGAATATTAATTTTTTTATAATGCTATACTCTCATAATATAATATTCTTAATTGTCTCTGAGTTTCAAATAAATTTGTCACCATAGCTAGTTCCTAGTTTTACATTATTTTATTATAATAATTATAATGTTTTGTATCACTGTTAAAATAGTAATCGTAAACTGTACTGACTGTTTATCATATCACTCAAAAGATAAATTAAAATGATAAGATTGAGTAGATTTTTTTATATTAATTTTTTGACTATACTAAGAATACTTTTCAGTCTATACACTTTTGAAAACACTAATTCCAAACTAAATTTTTACTTTCATTAAAGCAAGAAACAAATATTACTCAAAAATTATGTTTTGCTTAAAAGTAACTCTTACAAGTATCTTGTCCAACCATTTTTAGGTCCGGCTGCTTATCGTATGACAGAATGCAATATGAGATAATGAAGAGAAAAACAAATAATTGTAAATGATGAAATTGAGTAAATTTAAGTTACTACTAAATCAGTCATCAGACTTGAGATCATAACATTTACATTATACTCCTTATTAGAACATCTCTAGACATAATGATTAGAGCATCTCTATACTGTTCAAAGCATAAAACATACTGTTTAAAAAAACTGTTTGAAACTTAAAATTTTATTGTTGATTATGAGTTTGAAGCTCTTATTTTAATTTCTTACTAAAACGTGTCGACAAGCATGTACCTTAATGTACCATTCGAGTAATAGATAACAATCGTTATAAATATAAATTTTCTCTGAATCAGGCTAAATGCAAATATTACGTATGCAATTTTAATCGATTCCTATTTACTTAAATATCAATACTTTCTTATCGTTTTTCTAATCAACAAAAACATTATGTCAATATATCGGTTTCTATAGCCTTTAATAGGAACATTCAACTATATCGATTTGAATAAGTTTTAATCAGTTTTAATAGTATCGTGAATGTGCGCGCAGGCTGCGAGATTATGAACTATATATATTATATTGGTTTGCAATATGTGGACGGATCCTGCTACGTGTAAAGTGGCGCAATAGCGCATGCGAGCTAATAATAATCCTCCTAACAGTTAGAAATTACAACCAATTAAAATGATTATTAGAAGAATTGTCGATTAAAATAAATTAATGAATCCAGTTCAATTGTGATCTATTTTAATCGTTTTCAATCATTTTAATATGTTCTAATATCCAACTGTTATCAATGAATCAGCGAAAATTATGATGTTTCGGCTATTATATACTCAACTTAATTCAAGCTGATTATATGTTAAATGAGTTTTTACACAGACTCGTCAATCGAGATTATTGAATCTAAATATGATTAAAATTGCCCTCGTTAAAAAAAATTGAAACGGATTGAAACAATAAAAGAAATGAACTAATTCGATTTAATCAGTTTTAATTGGTTTCACTCGGATCAATTTGTCTCAATTTGAAAATTCCGGATAGCAGTTCTATATTGAACATTCGATCGTTTTCAATAGATTATTTTCAGCTGGATAGGATATCCTGCTACAAGTTACAAGTTAAAAAAAGTTGACAAGATGAGTCAAGAAGATTCCTGATGTAATAGAATGGCGCGTATAAGCATATAATTTCACTTTTTGTATTGGAACTTGATTAAATTATATATTATAGTATCAATAAAAGTCAATAGAATTCTATAGAAAAAAGATTAATTAAAATCGATAGATTTTTATATAGAATTTTATCGACTCCTATTGATACTATCTAATTTAATCAAATTTTAAGGCTTTTGTTCGGTTATAAAGGATTTTATGGACTTCTTATGAATGGGTAACAAATGATTGAATTAATCTCCCATGAATTAATTAAAAAATTTATATCAATTTATTGTACTTCAATAATATTAGGTAATGAACATAAATAACGTGCATTTTTTGCATTGACTACTATAACTTTACATTTTATATCATTTATTAAAGTATAAATAGTATGAGTATAATTTTCACTTTTTATCTTTTTTATATGGAAAACACCTTCAAAAGGATTATCACTGAACATTTCGAAGATTGATATTTTGAAATAGCATTGTCTATTAACATCAATAATTTTCATAATACGACCAAATTCTTCTGTCTGCAATTGAACTATCGTGTCATCTGTTTTATTTGCTCGTTTATACTGAATACTATGGTAAACAACAACTTTAAAAATACACTTTATTGTACTCTGAACCTTGTAAAAATTGTCTTTCTCTTCTAAAATTCCATTTAAACAAGGTAAGCTAAAAAGTAACCTTCATTTCAGAAGCTTTAGGTTTCATTGATCCGTGAAAAATACCAGCTTTTGGAAGCCTATGGATTTCATGGCTTGGAGTTATAGATAAATATCTTCTTTCTACTTCTGTGATTTTTTTTTTGTTAGTTTATATGAGGAACAACCACTTTCCATTCCTTCCATATTTGGAGAGTTACGCCAAGAAGCAATTCATGCATATACTCGTAGGAATATGACCAAACCATATCAAAATTTCGGAGGTCCTGCAAACTTGAGTAACCTTTCACACCTCTCTTGGTAGAGCCATGTTCCATAGAACATCGAACATTACTCGCGTGAGTTTCATACGTTCTTATGATAGCTTCTTGTTCAAATAAGTAACGAATACCTTTGCAGCAACTGCAACCACAATATCCATTGAATTGCAAACGATTTTGCGTTACAGGGCGAGCAACAGAATCCACAGCACAATTAGCAATACATAATTAAAATGTATAACTAACATTGTTCTTTTTGAAAACGATTCCTTTTGTAGATAACTTATTCATTTCTTCACAAAAATTTTGTCACGTACAAGTTCATTAAATCACTCTTTGGTTCTTTATCTGTTATTTAATAATCCTACTAAGTAGTACACACTCAAATCTCAACTTTGGTTTTAAAATTAAAATTTAAAATTTAATCATTTAAAATTAGTTGTAACGGCCAAAATGCTCGCTTACTAGTTAATGGAGCACCATCGGTGTTAAAATTCAATGTTAGCAAATATTCAAATTTCTTTACTCTCGCGAGATTGCAAAATTTACTGACATATTTGTCCATCATAAACATCTTTAATTTTATCATGATTAGATATAGTTGTGGTCCGAGCTTGTACATTTTGCAATAAATTATCAAATATATAATCACTAGTAAATAACTACATAATTTGATAAGATATATCTATAGAAATAAAATAATTTTGTGAATTTCTACGTATAAGATTTCGCGTTTCACATTCGTCACAAATAATGTTTTTGCTTTTTAATCTTTGTTGCGCAGTGCCAGAATATACAATTTTCTTTGAACATTCATAACAAAAATAATGATATGTTAAATTTTCAATTTGTGTGGAGAAACATTGACGTATAAAGACAAGTCATGAAATCTTGGTCCAGCATATATCTTAAGTAAGTTTATCAGTTCTAGTTGTCCTTCATCAGAAAGTTGAAATCGCAAAGAAAATGCTGAACTAAGTTTAACTATATCACAAAAACTTCAATTTGAAGATTCAAACATTATCTTATTAAATATTACACGATCATTTTTACTTGGCATGGTAAAATCTTCATTCTCGTCACTACTATATTCACCACCATCCGTGCAACTATCACTGGCTGAAGTATAATTATTCTGACAATCGTTTTCGTATAATTTTTCATTACAACTATCAAGTGGCGCGGGAGCGCCACGAAGGCGAGTTTGAGAAGCAGACGACGCCGCGGCGCCCGTGACACTATTTACTTCTATATTGGTCTCTCGAATTTTCAATTAAGGAAATAAATTATTTATCATTCATGTAACCAGCTAATTTTGATAAATGTTTATACTGGTATGCCAAACTATGATTTTAAACCAAAATATCAGCAATAAACCAGCTTTAACATAATAAACAAGTATGCAGGTGAACAAAAATGCTGAAATCACTTGCTTAATTTTTCTTCAGCCCAAAAAGTGGTAAGACCGTTAAGTTAGCTGCGTGCAGTTTGACCGAGTGGTTAGACTGTGAAGTTGGCCGCACAAGCTATTGAGCCTACATTGTCTGCTCCTCTGCTTGAATTATAAATGTGTGCTCCGTAGTATTCGGTGTTTTGGTGTAAAAATCTTTCAAGGAAGGTGTCTAGATAAATAGGGTAGCTGATGACGACGTCTAGGTGGTGCGCTCCGTGATTTTTGGTGTTTAGATAAATAAATCATACGAGGACGGCATCTAGGTGTACAGGGCGGCCGATGGCGAGGTCTAGGTAGTTCGCTCCGTGGTTTTTGGTGTCTAGGTGTAAAAATCATTTGAACGCGGTGTCCAGGTGTACAGGGTGGCCGATGACGAGGTCTAGGTCGTGCGCTCCGTGGCTTTTGGTGTTGAAATAATTCGAGGGCGGTGTCTAGGTGTACAGGGTGGCCGATGACGAGGTCTAGGTAGTTCGCACCGTGGTTTTTGGTGTCTAGGTGTTGAAATAATTCGAGGGCGGTACCTAGGTGTACAGGGTGGCCGATGACGAGGTCTAGGTAGTTCGCTCCGTGGCTTTTGGTGTTGAAATAATTCGAGGGCGGTGTCTAGGTGTACAGGGTGGCCGATGACGAGTTCTAGGTAGTTCGCTCCGTGGTTTTTGGTGTCTAGGTGTAAAAATCATTTGAACGCGGTGTCCAGGTGTACAGGGTGGCCGATGACGAGGTCTAGGTCGTGCGCTCCGTGGCTTTTGATGTTGAAATAATTCGAGGGCGGTGTCTAGGTGTACAGGGTGGCCGATGACGAGGTCTAGGTAGTTTGCTCCGTGGTTTTTGGTGTCTAGGTGTAAAAATCACTTGAACGCGGTGTCCAGGTGTACAGGGTGGCCGATGACGACGTCTAGGTGGTACGCTCCGTGATTTTTGGTGGTTAGATAAATAAATCATACGAGGACGGCATCTAGGTGTACAGGGCGGCCGATGGCGAGGTCTAGGTAGTTCGCACCGTGGTTTTTGGTGTCTAGGTGTTGAAATAATTCGAGGGCGGTACCTAGGTGTACAGGGTGGCCGATGACGAGGTCTAGGTAGTTCGCTCCGTGGCTTTTGGTGTTGAAATAATTCGAGGGCGGTGTTTAGGTGTACAGGGTGGCCGATGACGAGTTCTAGGTAGTTCGCTCCGTGGTTTTTGGTGTCTAGGTGTAAAAATCATTTGAACGCGGTGTCCAGGTGTACAGGGTGGCCGATGACGAGGTCTAGGTCGTGCGCTCCGTGGCTTTTGGTGTTGAAATAATTCGAGGGCGGTGTCTAGGTGTACAGGGTGGCCGATGACGAGGTCTAGGTAGTTTGCTCCGTGGTTTTTGGTGTCTAGGTGTAAAAATCACTTGAACGCGGTGTCCAGGTGTACAGGGTGGCCGATGACGAGGTCTAGGTCGTGCGCTTCGTGGTTTTTGGTGTCTAGGTAAATAAATCATACGATGACGGCGTCTAGGTGTACAGGGTGTCCGATAACGAGGTCTGGATAGTTCGCGCCGTGGGTTTTGGTGTCTTGGCGTAGAAATAATTCAAGGGTGGTGTATATCAACAATCAGTGATCTCATGTTTGTGATAAAAATGTTACAAAAAAGCTTTGATCTAAAGGTGCTAAATATGCTTATATTTTATTTCTACGACGTCGAATATGAAATACTCAAAAAATTTTACTAAAAAGGATTGAAATCTCTAAAAAAAATAACTTTTAAAAAAGTAAAAAGTTAGGCAAGTTTAATATATTTCGCAACAAAATTACAGATTGAAAAGTACTAAAATCAATCAAACAAAGTCAAGTTTATTATATTTAATCGTGATGAAGCAAGGAACAACTCTCAAGATAATTACTACGTAACTTGCCATGCCCGTTTCATTGTACTTATGGTGTTTGTATGACGTTCTAATACATAAAAGGAAATTTTAGTTGTTCACCAATAAACAAAATTAAACGGGCATGGCAAGTTACGTAGTAATTATCTTGAGAGTTGTTCCTTGCTTCATCACGATTAAATATAATAAACTTGACTTTGTTTGATTGATCTTAGTACTTTTCAATCTGTAATTTTGTTGCGAAATATATTAAACTTGCCTAACTTTTTACTTTTTTAAAAGTTATTTTTTTTAGATTATACTCACTGTTACCATCATCTTGAATTTCTTGCTCATAATAACCATTGTTATTATCATTATTTTCATCGACTTGTTCGTAACAATGATTTTGGTTATTACTATGGTTTGTTGTGCATACTAAATTTTTATTATTTGAACTGATTATATAGCTATTATCACCAGCAGTCGACTTTCCATTATTATTTCCACATGCTTCATGTGCAATACCTTCGTGCAATAATTCGTTATTATCTGACTTATAAGAGCATAAAGACTTTTGGTGGTTTCAATTTTTTCAGTAATATCACTAAATTGAATATCATTTATCGTTTTATTTGAGATGCTTTGATGCAATTCAGAATTTATTTGATTTAAAAACAGCGTGGGCCATTTTAATCAAACCGGTCTAATAACTCCTAAATTAAGCCATGAACAGAAAAATTGTTCAGATGAAAGTTGTCCAGGATCAAGGGAGACATCTTTTTGTGCAATTAGTGTTGACCTTGAACTCAAATTTCAAGGTCATTTGAAGGTCAAATTTTTTAAAAAATCGGAACCCCTATTTTTGATAGCAGATTCGGTAAGAACAGGAAATTTTACGTCCGAAACGTCCGAAAGTCAACATCCTCTAAAAGCTCTGGCAGTCGATCTCTGAGCAATGCCAAATAGCTATTCTGGTTAACATTTTGACCGAAAAATATGGCCCAATCAGGTAACCATTAATGATCCCACACCACACCACTAAACTCCATCGGTTTTGTTGGTCAATAGCCCTGTACCAGTGGGGATTTACAGGTGACCAGTAGTGACTATTGTGCCTATTTAATTGACCATCACTGCGAAATATAGCCTCGTCAGAAAACATAACAAATCTGAAAAAATCTGGATCATTTTGTAAAACTCCTAAAGCCCACTGGCAAAAGTTAATACGCATTAGAAAATGGCGTGGCCTCAGCTCACGAAATAATCTTATGTGGTAATCATGATAGTGGAGATTATTGAGAATTCTCAATGCTGTTCTTCGTGGTATACCGATTTCTCTTTCAATTTGTCGACTACTAATTTGTGGATTGAGATGAACAGCTGCTAAGGCGGCTATAACATTAGGATCATTTTCGTTGTATTCGTGGCGTTGACGACGAAGATGTCCATCACGAGCTCTTTGAAGTAATCTGTGTATGTGTCGTGAGTAGGACGCCTTCTTAGAGGAAACCGTTCAGCGTAGAGCCGCACCGCGGCTCTGGCATTGTTTTGGGTTTCGTCTAAGATCATTATCATATCAACAATTTCATTGGATTGATAAGCGTCCATGTTGAAAATTTTGTTTATAATAAGAAAAGCTATTTTATTTACATTCAGTCTTTATTGAAATTGAAACTAAACCAAAATAAGAAAGTGACAACAAAAAAAGGAAGAATTTTCAAACTGTATAATTTTTAAATCAAATTTGTAACTTCTTATTTTCTTACGTTAAGACATTGTGATTTAAATTGAAGACAGCGTGAGTACAATCGTTACAATTCATTAAATTAGATTAAAGAAATTCAACTTAAATAAAAACATCTAAACTGGAAATGATGCACTTTGGCAAATACAATTAAACATTTTTTTAACATCCTACCTTTATTGTTTAACCATTTTTTACGCTTTTGAAACGTTAAACTTTTACTTGACTCTGTTTCGACCGTGAATGAATTGACAACATTGATTTTTAACGTTCCATTTCCCACTCCCATTAAGAACTCAGATATTTAAAATTATCATGTTTACTTCAAAATTTACTTTTGACCACTAAAAATTTGTTAACGAATGTTAAACAAGTACCCCAGTGAGAGGCAAGGGGACTCACGTTAAAAAAGCACCCCAAAGGGAACATAATCCTAATACGTCCACGTCGTTGTTCCTGGGTAGCGCTGAAATTACGGAATTATTTTGTTTTCAAGGTAAATATTTTCATGGTCATTGTCACATTGGGTTTGAATATTCATCATAAAAGTACATTAACTATGATTATTCTATCAGAAAATGCGATTAAATAGCAACTACAGTATTTCTTAACATTTGACCTTGAAATGACCTTGTGTGAAGGTCATGAAAAAAAATTTGAAATACCGTTTCGGACGTAAAATTTCCTATTCTTTCCGAATCTGCTATCAAAAATAGGGGTTCCTGTTTTAAAAAAAAATTTGACCTTCAAATGACCTTGAAATTTGAGTTCAAGGTCAAAACTAATTGCACAAAAAGATGTCCCCCGTGATCCTGGACAACTTTCATCAGAACAATTTTTCTGTTCATGGCTTAATTTAGGAGACTGGTTTGATTAAAATGTCCCACCCTGTAGGTCTGTAAATATAAGATTAAGATTATAATTCCACTTTTTGCATTAGAACTTGATAAAACGCGATAAAATACGATAACAATCGATACAAGTCGATAAAACTCTATACGAAAAATTACAATTAAAAGCAATAGCTCTCAACTTCTATCTAATTTTTTTAGCAGGAATATTTCTAAAATAATATTATTATTACCTTTCTATAACATTATCAGATAAAACTTGCAGATTTGAATTCCATTTGCGTCGAGTTTGTCTGCATACATCATTATCATCATGATTTTGTTGCAGATAATCTGCATCTAAATTTCGCCTATAACGAACACGTTTAGCATTTGATTGTCTTACTTTTTCGTCATCATCTGTACGTTCATCTGTGCTAGTACTAATACTCGTCATTGTTATATATAGCTAAAACTAGTTTTTTAACGAAATGTTAAATGTTAATTTTATGAGAAATAATAGATATATATAACCTATAACATAAATGTATTATATACCTAATATATATTCAATAAAATGATTATTGTATACACTGTTTATAAAGTCTTATATAATATGTATATATACAGGGTGTTTCATTTTAATCCGACCACGACAAAAAACCATGGAAAAACTAATTTTAACGAAAAATGACCTTAATAAAAGTTGAAGGGGGTAAAGGGGGCCATCGAATGACACAAACACCTATGACCTAGAACTTGATTTTCAAGGTCATTTGAGGGTAATTGGGATTTTTTAAATAGGAACCTCTATTTTAGACCTTGGAATCGGATAGAGCGGAAAAAATTACGTCGCAAAGGATATTTTAAGTTTGCTTTGGTGAGCTTGAGAAGGTCAAATAACAAAAAATCTGCTAAACAGCTGTTTGTCTGGTTTTATTTTACTGATGTCGAAAGATGACCTTGACAAAAGTTGAAGGGAGTAAAAGGGGCCATCTAATGGCACCAACACCTTTGACCTTGAACTCGATTTTCAAGGTCATTTGAAGGTCATTGTATTTTTTTTAACGGGAACACCTATTTTTTACCTCGGAATACGGAGCAGCGGAAAAAATTACGTCGGAAATGACATTTCAAGTTTGCCTTAGTGACCTTGAGAAGGTCAATTCAAGGTCAAATAAGAAGTTTCAGCCTAAGATTGTTTTCCTTTCAATTTTTTCGTAGAAATATCATTTTGTTATTGTAATAAACATTAAGAGAATAATTGACTTAAAATGTGATTGTGCTTTGCTGACTTTAAAGCCATTTTGTAAGGTCAAAAGTGCAAAAATGCAATATCAAATGTTATGTGAAGTCCATATTTATATCCTAACTTTAGTGTTGCCCAGGAACAACGACGTGGACGTAATAGATTTGTGTTCCTTTTGGGGTGCTTGATTAGAGTGAGTCTCCTTGCCTCTCACTTTTATTATGTACAGATTTGAATGTAGGTGCCCAAAGACACCACCATTTTTTTGGATTCTATTCAGTTCTTGGGATGTTTTCGTAAGCGAATTTTTATCCTATCTTTAGCGTTACTCAGGAACGACGTGGACACAATTGGCTACTAATTTTCCTCATCGAATTTTGCCTGAATTTATTGTTGAAATAAATAATTTATTTTGTAAAGATGATTTTTCATGTTGAATTTTCCCGCGACTCATTGTTGAAATAGACAATTTTTCTAATAAGAGATCTCTTTTCATATGAATTTATCCTCTACTCAATGTTACTTACACTTAGTATTCAATAGTTTACTAGTTATTGAATAGTTATTGATTAGCCAAACTAATCAAATATCATTTGTTTAACATTTTCTCTTTTTCATTCATTGACCTTTATTTTTTCTATTAAAATTTATTACTCATCGAAAGCTATCTAATTTGTTCAGTTTGGTAAAAACAAAATTTTTTATTGAACTTGTTATAAATTTTTAACAATGGCTGATTATCCAGCCGCTGAAAGGGTTGATATTTTATTGATTCTTGGTGAATCTAGACGTAATTATCGACAAGCTGCAGCCTTGTATCGAATTTGATATCCCGATAGAAGACATCCAAGTCATACAACCATTCGTGAGATTTACCGTAGAGCTCAACAAGGGCAACTAGCACGGGTTAGAGAACGTCGTAATTACAACGAAGATGATCTTCGTGTAATGGTCGTTTTAGCAATGGTTCATTTGAATCCCCACGTTAGTACCCGTGAAATTCAAAGGCAAAGTGGTATACCTATGGCTACTGCTTGGAGAATACTGAGAAGTCAACGTTATCATCCATATCATATTACTTTGACTCAGGATCTCACACCTGCTGATATGAGGTTAAGGCTACAGTTTTGCCAATGGGCACGACAAATGATTGCTAATGATCGTCACTTTTTTCAATACGTAATGTTTTCTGATGAAGCAAAATTCAAAAGCAAAGGAGAGCTTAACCGACACAACTGTCATTATTGGTCGAATGTTAATCCGCATTGGTACAGGCAGATAGATAACCAAAATCGTTGGAGTCTTGATGTTTGGTGTGGAATTGTTAACGGATACCTTGTAGGCCCATACTTTTTCGATGAAAATGTAAATGGCCATAATTTTTAACAGTTCCTGAGAGAACGTCTTCCAGTACTTCTTGAAGAAGTAGAATTATACACAAGAGCAAGAATGTGGATTCAATTAGATGGAGCTCCTGCGCACTATGCTCGAATATTTAGACAATATCTTAATCAAAATTACCGTGACAGGTGGATTGGACGCACTGGACGTGGAGATTTGGGTGTTCGATGACCACCAAGATCTCCAGATATGACATCACCCGATTTCTATTTGTGGGGGTATTTGAAAGATGTTGTTTATGAACATGATACTACAACAAGGGAAGATATGATCCACAGAATTCAAACCGCTTGTGCAAACATCCCAAGAGCTGTATTACTCAGAACAGTAGAACATTTTCAGCAGCGAATTGAATTGTGTATCCAACAAAATGGTGGTGTCTTTGAGCACCTGCGTTGAATTTTGAGCAAAAGTGAGAGGCAAGGGGACTCACTCTAATTAAGCACCCCGAAAAGTGAGAGGCAAGGGGACTCACTCTAATCAAGCACCCCGAAAAGTGAGAGGCAAGGAGACTAACTCTAATCAAGCACCCCGAAAAGTGAGAGGCAAGGGGACTCACTCTAATCAAGCACCCCAAAGGGAACACAATCCTATTACGTCCACGTCGTTGTTCCTGGGTAACGCTAAAGTTAGGATATAAATATGGACTTCACATAACATTTGATATTGCATTTTTGCACTTTTGACCTTACAAAATGGCTTTAAAGTCAGCAAAGCATAATCACATTTTAAGTCAATTATTCTCTTAATGTTTATTACAATAACAAAATGATAATTCTACGAAAAAATTGAAAGGAAAACAATCTTAGGCTGATACTTTTTATTTGACCTTGAATTGACCTTCTCAAGGTCACTAACGCAAACTTGAAATGTCATTTCCGACGTAATTTTTTCCGCTGCGCCGTATTCCGAGGTCAAGAATAGGGGTTCCCGTTAAAAAAATACAATGACCTACAAATGACCTTGAAAATCGAGTTCAAGGTCATAGGTGTTTGTGTCATTCGATGGCCCCCTTTACCCCCTTCAACTTTTGTTAAGGTCATTTTTCGTTAAAATTAGTTTTTCCATGGTTTTTTGTCGTGGTCGGATTAAAATGAAACGCCCTGTATATATATATATATATATATATATATATATATATATATATATATATATATATATATATATATATACATATATATATATATATATATGGGACGTTTCACGTCAACCGGACCATAAAGAGAGAAGCTACAAGACCGAGCTTACAAGCTGCAAAAAATAAAGCAATTCTAGGTGTTAAAGCTCTTTATTCATGGGCTAATGGGCGATCATTCAATATAATATTTTTCTTATACACCAAAAAAGATCACGAACAAACTCGTAAATTCCTAACAAAGAGATTTAAAAACTGTCCACCTGTCACAAACATACAAATGGGGCATGGATTTATCCCAGAACATAATGAAACGTTGAAAGTCATGTATTACTCTCATGCCAATGAACCTAGGAACAGAGTAATTTATGATATCGGCGAAAGCCATTTATCACCAGTAAAAACTCCACAAACGATCGTCCATTTTCTCCGTCTTAAGGCTCTAAGTGTCTTACGTCTATGATGTTTCCGAATTGTTGGAATGTCTCTGTTAAATTTTGTCTTGTCGTATGTCCGGGTACTCGTACACATATAGTATCTAATTTTCAAGTTTGTTGCACACACACGTTTTGATTAAACGAGCAAATTTGTTGTCTGATAATAATACGAATGAATTATTTGATCTACTTTTTTTTCTTCTATAAGACTCATATAAACAATTAACTTTTATTATTTTGAAATGTACTGTCGCATTCTTCGATAGATTAATATTAAATAATGATAGATCATCTACGCTGTTACCTTTACCAAAGTAAGTTACATACGATATTTGAAAAAAATTCTTGACATGTGATTCAAGAATATCATGACAGTATAACTTGACGACTTCACTTATATGTGAATAAGTGAATTCTTGCAAAACTGTTGCAGTATGATGAATTTTAACATACCTAATTATTTGCTGTGTAACCCTTTGAACATTTAATCGCTTTAAGTAAATCATGATTTCCTGATTCAAAAGAAAATGTAGAATGGCACCATAAAGGTCCCCAATTCAGTACACTTTGGGACAGATGAAGAAGTTGATGTATGTTATAGGTCATCGCTGTCTGTCCAAAATATTTTTCAGTATCTTATGAATGGTACATTCATGCTCTCTAATATTTTAAATGATTTAATTTCACTGTACTGATTTTTCATGATACAACAAAATATTTTATTGATATCCCTTTATCAAAAGGGATATCAATAAAATATTTTAAATATAAAAGTTTACAATTAGTCTTACCAAAGCTAACTCTTGCGTAGTGTATGTCACACGTTCCTTCTGTCCTTTTTTTTGCTTTGGTGGTGGGAATTTTATTTTTTCTATCGTCTTCATCATCATTGAATTGTCCATCACCATCATCAGAAAGCAATAAATCTTTTGATTTATTTAATTCGTGCTAAGGAGTTGTGGCTCTGTTCTCTCTGTCTTTATTGACTATTTCAATGTCATCGGAATATGACAAATCAAAATGATCATGTTTTTTGTCATAAGGATTTTCTTTATCATGCGCATTCTTACTTTTCTTCTTTGGGTCAGAAGTAGAGAGATTTGAATCTGTTGATTTAACTGACTGTGAATTAGTTGGTACTTCACCGTCAGAATCGTTACTATTATATACATCGTCATAATCTAGTTTAGCCACATGTTTCCTCTTTAGACTTGCGTTCTTGTTCTTCTGCATAGCTTTCTCTGAATAATGCTTATCGCAGTTGACATTGTTGCTTGAATCCAGTGTTAATGTATCCTATTCAGAAGATTTATTATAAAATATTTAATTTTTGAAAATTATATTATAACTAAAATATACAAATATGTTTTGAAAGATTACAAACCTCTTGATTTATACTATGCAGGAGCGCCTCATTTTGTATTTGTTCTACTTTGCTATTTTTTCTTTTCTTTTTCTTGGGTGGTAGTGTCGTTTTGTTTCTCGTCATGAAATTCCTTCTTTTTGATAATTTTACGGCTATTTAGTGAAACATTCAGTTTATCATATTTTACTTTATTTTCGATTTGTTCCTTCACATCTGTCCATTCTGAAATAAATGTAGTATAAAATACAGGTATAACATTGAAAGTTTATCCAATCACATTCATTAATATCATAAAAATAATTATATTTGTACTCACCACCATAGGCTAGTACTTTCACAACATGCTTAACAAAATTTACTTTTCGAAGCTTTGGTTTTAAAAGAGCAGCAGATTGAGTGTCACATGTGGGCCAGAAGATTGTGACTTCCTCTTCCAACAAAATGATATAATCTATTCTGGCAGCATCATCTTTTTCAAGCCATGCTGTGAATCCTACAGCTAATGAATTGTCATTGTTCACAAATTCTACTAATATGCTTGCATGATTGTGAATTTGTGACAATTTTCATCGAAGTTTCTTATCGACCGTTGCCATGAAATTTGCCATTTTGGTGAGAAAAAGAGTTTAAAACCGAAAGACTTATCGTTGCATGCCCAAGTGATTGTACAAAACTGTAGAAGCAGCAAAGCGCTTTATTTTTAGTGTAAAAATCAATCCAATAAGAATGAAATACCTTCGCTTTTATTGTTAGCATTTAATTATACTATATATTTACAAAGAATATTGTAAAAGCTGAGGAGAAACAAATTTTTAAGAGCGGATATATCGATACTTTGTTAATTTTGGCCAACGATACTATATGACTTATATAATATGAGTTGGGAAACATATATATGTCAACTCATACACTTCTATTACACGTTTACCACACGCGTACTTGCCGTGTACTACACCTATGCAGTATGCCGTTAGTATATAAGGGCCTTTGCCTTCGCGCAAAAACGGAACAATACCACTGTTCCGTTCCTCCTATCCCTCATATATATTAGCAATGTGCGAAACCGACAGTATGGTGCCATGCGAAATACATACAATCAAATATGAAATGATATGCATCCCATTTGATTGCGTGTATTTCGCATGGCGCCACTGTTGCTTCCGCACATAGCGAAAACATTAGGCCTTAAGGCTTCGTCTACATTTAAATATATTCTCTGGCTGTTCCGCAGTCTCAGTATTCCATTTCTAAAAGGAAGATAGCGATAGTATCGAATTGAAGCTCATACAGAGCCAATTCAGACCGTTATCAAAAAATAGGAAGCAACTTCAGAGAGTTCAACAACAATAAAATCAACGCGCGCGGCACGCGCGCTAAGCCAATTTCTAGTTGTCTTAAAAAGTAGTATATCCAGGGTGAGTCATTTTAATCTTTAATCTCAATTATCTCGTTGGCAAAGCATGCCAGCGAAAAAAGTTTCGGGTAAAAGTTTTAGGATTTTTCCCTGGCTATCTGATGACCTTGACAATGTCATTGAGCATGACCTTCAAGGTCATTTGAAGGTCAAGTCGATTTTTTCAAATAGAAACCCCTACTTTTGGCACCAGAAATGGAAAGAGCGGGAAATTTTACGTTCGAACATGTGATTTTGGAAACAAATCATCTTTTGTGCGGAAATTACGTTTGACATCAGCCGAACCCAGGATGCACCATCGAGGAGGTTGTCAAAAGGATTTAGCATCCCATTTTTTGTTTTTTGTTTTTTTTTTTTATTTTTTTATTTGTTTTTTTTTTGTTTTTTCCCTTTTTGTTATTTTTTTGGTATTTTTATGGAATGTTAACTGGAGTTAACCATTGATTAATTGTTCGAAATTACCGCCGTTTTGTTGGATGCAAAGATTAAGTCGAGCTCTGAATTATCTTATGGTTCTAAGTAGAACATCTCGAGGGATTGCTGCACAAGCTGTACGAATGCGTTCGATCATATTATCTCGCGTTGTTGGCCGTTGAGCATAAACAACATTCTTAAGATATCCCCATAAGTAAAAATCGGGAGGGATTAAATCAGGTGATCGAGGGGGCCAGGCAACTGGGCCATCTCGCCTAATCCACCTGCCATTGTAGCGGGTGTTTAAATAATCACGAACAATGCGTGCATAATGTAGTGGTGCTCCATCTAATTGGATCCACATTCTTAGCCTTGTGGCTAGGTCTACATTTTCTAGTAATTCAGGTAAAATGTCTCGAAGTAATCTCAAAAAGTTTACCCCATTCACGTTCTCTTCAAAGAAATAAGGACCAATCAAATAGCCATTGATGATTCCACACCAGACCATAACACTCCAGCGGTGTTGATTGTCTATGGGCCTGAACCAATGAGGATTTTCATCTGACCAATAATGGCAATTATGTCTATTCAATTCTCCAGTGTTTCTGAATGTTGATTCATCTGAAAAAAGAACGTGCCTGAAAAAGTCTTGATCTTGTTGAATCATTTGTATTGCCCATCGACAAAAACGTACTCGCAAAATCATATCATTTGGAGTTAACTGTTGTGATAATGTTATGTGATAAGGATGATATCTTCTCGCTCTCAATATTCGGGATGCTGTTGATTGAGGTATACCTATTTCTCTTTCTATTTGTCGAGTACTAATGTGAGGATCAAGATGAATAATCGCTAGAATGGTAATAACACGAGGATCGTTTTCGTCGTATTCATGATGACGGCGTTGACGAACAAAAGCTCCATTTCGAGCTCTCTGAGTTAAGGTTTGAATAGTAACATTACTTGGGTGTCTCCTATTGGGATAGCGTTCAGCATAAAGTCTGGCAGCTGCTGCATAATTATTTCGACTTTCTCCCAAAATCATGCTCATATCAACGATTTCGTTGGGACCATAATCATCCATGATCAAAATCAAAATAATTTGTTACAGACCAGTAAACAGGGAAACAGATTTTTTTCAATAATAATTATCGATTTACAAGAAGTAAAAAACACGATTAAGCTTTTCTGCACTAATTTGCTATCTACATAACTGTTAAGAGTAGTTCACTCTCAAAAATTGACACTAATACAAAATGATGGAATGACTTAACTACATCAAGAATTTTGAAAATTGACACTAATACAAAATAATGGAATGACTTTGAAAATTTCTGGAAATATTGAAAAATTTTTCATTTTTGAACGCATGTCACTCTCATTTCATTTATGGGGCTAAAAGTAGGGGTTTCCATTTCAAAAAATCAACTTGACTTTGAAATGCCCTTGAAGATCCTGTTTAACGACAGGGTCAAGATGACCATTCGTCAGCCGGGGAGAAAACTGAAAACTTTTGTGGGTAACATTTTCTCCTTGAATGCATTAGAGTTCAGCTAACCAGTTGTACTGTTATCGGCATGAACAATGACCTTGACCATTGAATTCAAGGTCAAGGAAAGGACATATTCAAACGTAAAATTTCCCGCTCTTTCCATTTCTGGTGCCAAAAGTAGGGGTTTGCAAAATCACCCATATGTTGATCAATATGTCAAATTTTATCGTTTTCAACTAGAATAAGTAAATTTTTAATTAAGACTTTTGCTATTACAAAACTTTCTCTAGCGACCGTGGGAGTAATTAATTGACAAAAACAGATCTAATTTCAGATCAGCTGATCAAGCTGGTTTTTAAAGTACAAGTATATCATTACTAAAAAAGTCTGCAGATATTTTTGCACATAAATCTGCGCATAAATCTGCGCATAAATCTGCAAAGATCTCTGCAGAGTTTGTTGCACAGATTTCGGCAGATGTTACTGCAGATTCAAAATTATCTTCATGAATTTCTGCATATTTCTCTACAGTAATCTCTGCAAACTTTTTTCGTAAGAAATATTATCCAAACAATTCTTTGCATCTAAAAATTTAGCAGTTATTCTATAAATTCAAGTGGGTTTTAGAATTGAAAAATGTTTAACAGTATCATTTTCGCATGTTCTACTTTAAAAAATAGAAAATTAGTTGTTCTATACCGTAAAGTGTATTTAAGAATATTCAAAGTAAGAAAATATTCGTTGAAGCCCCTTATGAAATAATCCTGCAGGAATTCCAATAGCAATTTTTTTTTTTTTTGATCCTTCCCTTGATGAACCTGTTGGCTTGATTTTTTGAATACTAATTCTGTAAAATACTTAAATGAAAAATCTGTCGGCGTATAGGTGCTACCATCTGGATGATAGCAATAAAAATGGAGACTAATGCCTATAAAATTTTAATTTTTAACTTTTTTTATTCATTAAAAATATCATAAAATTAAAATTATAATTATATATAAAAATATATACGTATCTTTAAGTATTTTAAAGAATTATTGTTAAAACAAGCAATCAACAGTAATTCCTGCTGTAAATTCCTGCAGGAATTCCTGCAGGCTACTTGTAAAAATAATTATTTTCTAACAATTCTGCAGGTGATCTCCAGGAAATACTACGAAATACATGCAGGATTTCCTACACGATATCCTACAAAATATCCTGCAGGATTACCTGTATAATTTCCTGAAGAGTGTAAGGGGCAGCAAAAGTTACCTGTAATAAACAATTACTTAATGAGATAAAAATATGTTTAAAAACCTCAAAAGCGATAAAATGGTGCCTCTATACAAGTTGTACATACTATCTAGATGATGCAACAAAAAATAGATGATTATATGGTTACTTAAATTTATAATTAAAAACAAAATTGTTTAGCCCGTACTGAGCTCTACACAAATTTTTGCACAAATCTCGAATCTGTACAGAAATCTGCAGGAACTTTTGATACCAGCAATATTAAAACAAATCAAATCCCATTAAATTTTTCAAAAAAAGATATGTATTTCAGAAAAGGTCTGTTCAGGTTTCTGCAGTGACACCTGCAGAGATCTCTGCTGGGAATTTGTACTCTGTGCAGATATTTATCGGCATCTGTATCAAACTCTGCAGCGAACTCTGCAGGTATCTCTGCAGACTTCATTGCATGTCTACAGAGAGTACAAGTTCCCCGTATAGAGGTCTGCATTTCATTGCAGGAAATTCTGCATACTTTATTAGTAAATAATATGCATAGATCTCTGCGGAGCTCTCTGCAGGAAATTAGGACTGCAATATGAAAAAGTTCCATAACAATTCTTCATAGATATATAACTTTAATACAATATAGTGTCCTTGGCGAGAAAAATCACGTGATTTATCACGTGACTATTTGGCGTGATTTCCGCGTGACAAATCACGTTAAAAATCACGTCAGAAATCACTCATAAAATTGTAGTTTTATATTTTATATTTGTTTTAATTAAAATAAATTATTTTTTTTACTAAACAATTAGAAAAATATATTTGTTGATCATCCAAATAAATTAACCGCAAAAAAAGGAAATAAAAAATTGTCTCTAACCGAGGATTGAACCGTGGTCCTCAACTTCAAAATCCATTCTTACTGCCTGAGCTCAATCCTAGGTTAGGGCAAAGTATTTTTTCCGTTCTCACGTGAGGAATCACGCTAAATCGTCACGTTAGAAATAACCTGATGATTAATCACGTGCGAATTCAAGTGATCCATCACGTGATTGATCGTGTGAGAAATCACGTTATTTTTCTTACCAGGGGTATTAAAGTTATATCATATTCAAGCACTTTCATGAAACTTAATTTTTTTCATACTCTTACTAAAAAAGTCTGCAGAGATGTCTGCAGAGATCTCAGCAGTAAATATAGACTCTCTGCAGAGCTGCGTTAGCATGTACACCCGCCTGAAATTATGTTTTAAATAAGTTTTTATGCATTTAAACTATATTGTTGTTCATTATATAACGTTTTACGGCACCTCTGCAGAGGGTCCGAATTTCCTGCTGAGATCTCTGCAGACATCTATACAGATTTCTCTGCAGGGATCAGTGCAGAAATCTCTACAGATTTCTCTGCAGGGATCAGTGCAGAAATCTCTACAGATTTCTCCGCAGGGATCAGTGCAGAAATCTCTACAGATTTCTCTGCAGGGATCAGTGCAGAAATCTCTACAGATTTCTCTGCAGACATCTATACAGATTTCTCTGCAGACATCTATACAGATTTCTCTGCAGAGATCTCTGCAGACATCTCTACAGATTTCTCTGCAGGGATCAGTGCAGAAATCTCTGCAGAGATCCGTGCAGAAATCTATGGACATTTTTTTTAGTAAGTAAATATTATATTAAAGTTAAATTTTCACAATAACTTTTATGGAACTAAAATTTATTTATATTACTAGAGTCCAAATTTTGCGCAGAAAGCTCTGCAGAGCCCTGTGTAGAAATCTCAACGGAGAGCTCTAATAAAACTCAGAGAAATCTCTGCAAACTAGTTTAGTTAGGTTATAATGATCCACCATTTTTCAAGGCAAGTATCATCCAGATGGTACAAACTAATATAGAAATATTTTTATATTACTTTTAAAATTTTAAACCACTTTAATGATAAAAAGTAAGGCATAATTTATTGCAGGAGTAACGCTCTGAATACACTCACGATACCTGATGCAAAAATGCTTTAAGAAATTTCTGTATGAGATCTGCAGGAATCGTGCAGGATTTTCTAAAGATTTTTTATTGAATGTCCTGCACGATTAATTCATTTTTTCCAAATAGAAATTGAAATATCTTGTGATGCATGTAAATTATGTAACCCAATGTGTAATTTCCTTCATTACCCAGTCTACTCATCTTACTTTAGGCCGTATATTTTTCTCAGAACCTTATTTTCGAATACTATTGTGTACATTGCGAAGCGAGCGCGACCATTCCGCTGCGTGCGCTATGGGCAGCAATGCATGAGCACATAAGAGTTTCCAGCAGCTTTAGTTAGTACCCACATTTCGTACCCGTACCGAATTACCGGCACTATTACATTTCTAAAAAAATTGTCCTCACTCAAAAGCGGGAGAATAATTATTTTTACCACACATGCACGATTTCTGCGTTTTTTGACATAAAATTAGGGGCTAATGTAGTCAATTTTCGACTCGGCTTCTGCTCGGTATGCGTACTCGCCTTCGCCTCGTACTGCAAACTCACACGCGGGAGCAAAAGGCCTCCTTCTCTTCTTGGTGCATAATGTACTATTTTCTCCTCTGGGAAAAAAAATGTTTCTCTCGCTGCGGTATATATATATATATATATATATATATATATATATATATATATATATATATATATATAGTTATAGTTTGTGATTTATTTCTTAACCACAAACTATAAAATCAGATAGTACAGAAAAACAGTTTTATTCAATTAAGGATTACTACTCAACACTTAACAATTAGCGTTTTGTCCAAGACGATTTGTTACCAAAAAATCTGCAGGGAGGTAATTTTATCATTGTTAATTTTATCTTTTAATTCAAGGTTGACTCATCTGACAATGAAAACGAACAAAATCGCTTTGTGGATAGTGAGGATGCGATATCTGACGTATATGATGAGAGCGAATATAAAATACATGCAAATAGCAAGATATGTCGAACCAGGGCTATTGGTACAGTATGCAATCCGCCAATTGTTGTTGAAGACATTGCAATGGAAACTAATGATGATGGTAATATAGATAATGTACAATATAGTTCAGAATCTAACGAATAAAAGCAAGCTAAGAGGGACGAACATTTATATAGAGCATGATTTAAGTTACGAGGAAAGGAGAATGCAGGAAGAAATTAAGAGATGGTGCATAGAAAAGAAAAGGAAGGGATGGAATATAAGAATAGTAGTAGGTAGGGTAGCAATCGACGGGCAGTGGATAAGGTGGGAGGAAGAAGATAGAATAAAAGAGATAGAAGCTGAAGACAACAAAAGACAGGAGAAAGTAACTAAGCAATTAGAATGGATGAGGCAAAATAGAAAGGAAAATAGGTCTGTGGTAACAGAAGGAGAAATAGGAGGAGAAAAAGTGGACGGAGAAGAAAATTTCGAGTAGGCCAGAAATGGAGATCGGAACAGGAGAGGGAGGAGAGGAAGGTAGGAAGAAGAGAAAAAATGTTTACAAGTAAGCAGAAAGAAAATAAAGGGAAGGAAAAATGGAAAGAAAATAAAAGTAACACTTTCAAGTATGAAGAACAGTGGGGCAGTCAGGAGCTAGAGGAAACAGTGGGACAAAAGAATAAAAAAAGGGAAGAGGAGAAGAGTAAGGGAGGGCCAGGGGAGGTAAACACAAAGAAGCTACTGTTCTGGAATATTGCAGTGTTATGGAATAAGGACATGGATTTTTGGAGATACATCAAAGGGAAAGACTTCGTAAGCCTGTCAGAAACATGGGTGGACAGAAAAGATATAGATAAAGTAAGAGATTTATTACCAAAGGAGTTCGAATGGGAAATAGGCAAAGAGGACACAAAAAAGAGGAAGAGCAGCAGGGGGTTTTATTATAGGAATCAAGAGAAACTGGAGCAAGGAGGAGATATTAATAGCGGAGGAAATAACAGAAGGCTTAATTAAAACAGAAATCAGGGAACAAAAGGAGATAGTAAAAATTTGGTCAGTATATAATCAGAAGAACACGGATAAAATAATAAAAAAATTAGAAGAAATAGAAATAAAGGAAGAGGGGAAAGTGATAATAGGAGGAGATTTTAACATCAGAATAGGGGAAAAAGGGGGCTACATAGACATAGAAAACGGTGAAACGAGACATAGAAAAAGCAAAGACAAAAAGTGTAGCAATGAATGGGAGAAAGTAGTGGATTTATGCGAAGAAAAAGGTTGGAAAATATTAAATGGAAATAAAGAAGGGGACGAAGAAGGAGAATACACTTTTATAGGAGGTAGGGGAGCAACGGTCATCGACTACATAATAGTAAATGAGGAGGTTTGGGAAGAGGAGTCAAGGTTTGAAATTCAGGAGAGCATAGATTCAGACCACGCACCACTAGTATTAGAATATAGGAATGAAGGTCAAAAGTCAAAAGAGGAAGTAAAAGAAAAAGGAAAAATAAGGAAAGTATTGATATGGGAGGAAGAAGCGGTGGAAAAATACAAGGAAAAAATAAAAGAGCTGTGCAGAGAGATAGAAGAAAAGGATGAAGATAACATTGAAACAAGATGGAAGGATACAAAGGAAATAATAAAGAAAGCGTGGATTGTAGAAAGATTGTTGAAATAAAGAAAGCGTGGATTGTGGAAGAAAGATTGTAGAAGAAGGGTAAAAGAAAGAAAACTAGGCTACAGGAGATGGTGGAATAGGGACTGCTCAAGAATGAAAAGGATAGCAAAGAAAGAGTATAAAGAAGTAAGATATATAAAGAAGTGGAAAAAAGGGGAGAGTAATAATGCAAAGTATAGGCTAGCTAGAATAAAATGGAGAAGGAAATGCAGGGAAAGAGAAAAAATATGGAAAGAACAACAAATGAAAGAATTAGAGAACATAAAAAGGAAAAGTCAGGTTTGGGATTACATAGGAAAATTTAGGAAAAAGAAAACAAAGAAAGGGATTAAAAATGAAATCTCAGAAGAACAATGGAAAACACATTTTGAAAAACTACTACAGGGATCTGGGACAAAAAAGGTAGGAGAAAAAAGGGAAATGATAGCAGAAAAAAAGAGGGAGAAGGTATTACGGCAGAAGAAATTTTGCAAGCGTGGAAAGGCATAAGAGGAGGAAAGCGCCGGGATGGGATGAAATCCCAAATGAAGCATGGATACACGGTAGTCAGGAAATAAAGGAAAAGCTGGTAGCAATAATAGGAAAAATATGGGACGGTGGGGAGATCCCAGAGGACTGGAAAACGGGGGTCATAGTACAGATATATAAAAAAGGAAACGTAAACGAACCTAGCAATTACAGAGGAATAACATTGTTGCCGACTGCGTATAAAATCTATGCAGAAGTGCTAAGGAAAATACTAAGTAAAGGAAGTAGAAGAAAAAGGGTTATTGTCAGAAAGTCAAGCAGGGTTTAGGGAAAACAGATCCACAATAGATAACATTTTCACACTGGACCATTTGATAAAGAAAAGTAAAAGAAATAAAAAGAAACTGTACGCGTTATTCATAGATTTGAAGGAGCCGTTCGACACGGTAAACAGAAAAAAAACTATGGAAGATTCTAGGAGACATAGGAGTAAGTAAATATATAATAGAGCAACTGAAGGGAATATATGAGGGAACCAGGGTGAGGGTAAGAACGGAAGGAGGAGTTACAGAAGATTTCTGGACGGAACTAGGACTAAGACAAGGCTGCGTGTTGAGCCCAATTCTGTTCTGCCTATATATAGGAGAGTTAGAGAAAGAGTTTAGGAAAAGGAATATAGGGGGACTAGATACTAATGGAATTAGGATATGGAACCTGACTATGCAGACGACATCGTACTTCTAGCACTGAATAGGGAAGCAATTCTAGACATGATGGATACTCTAAGAAGATTTTTAAAAGAGAGAAACTTAATATTGAGCACGGAAAAGACAAAGATACTGATTTTTAATAAAAAAGCAAATGAAAGGAAAGAAGTATGGAGATGGGAGTGAGATAGGATAGAAGAGGTAAGAGTATTCAAATATCTAGGATTCACATTTAATAGGGAGGGCAACTATAAAGACCATATAAAGGAGATGAAATAGAAAGGCCTAGCGGCAGTTAAGGAAGTGTGGGGATTAGGAGAAAGGTCCTGCAAGTATGATATAAAAGTAAGAAAGATGCTATTCAATTATTTAGTGAGAAGTGTAATGGAATACGGAGTAGAAATATGGGGATGGGAAGAAAAAGTAGAATTGGAAAACATTCTAATACTGTACTGGAGATGGAGCTTAGGATTAGATTTTTGCACGCCCAAGTACTTAATACAGGAGGAAGCGAAGTTAACAAAGCTAAAGGGAAGATGGGCTCTGAGGGCACTGAAGTATGAAGATAGGATAAGAAAGCAAGAAAATGGGAGACTAACAAGGATATGCTGGGAAGAAAAATTAAAGAACATGAAAGAAGATGAGTACGTGATGAAAAAAGAAAAATATTTAAACAATATAGGACTTAGCACGGTGGAGGTGGAAATTTTGAAAGGATTAGAAAAAGATATAGGAGAAGAGATTATAAAAAGAGAAAAAGACTTACAGAAGCAGTGGCAAAGAGAGAAAATAGAACAGTCCAGATATAATACAAGATACAAAGAGATAGTAACGCTAGGCAGACCAGAATACCTAAAGAAAGAGAACAGAAATATCAGGGAAATAGCTAGGCTTAGGTGTGGGAACGTGGAAAGTGCAAACAGATACTGGGAAACAGAAGAGAATAGGAAATGCAAGCCATGTAGGAAAGAACTAGGAACATTGGAACACGTAGTCGAAACCTGTGAAATAATTAGGAAATGGGAAACAGATACAAACAAAAATATAGTAATAGGATTAGAGCAACTGAAAGAGGTCTGGGAGGGAAGAAGAAATGAAGAAGTAGGAAAATGGGTAAAAGAATTAGAATTAGAAATAGAAAAAGAGAGACGTAGACAAGGGCAGACATAGGACGCAAAATGGGGAAAGAATGATAGAGGGTAAAATTACAAAAGGGCAGAAAAACAAAACGTAAATAAGTTGTAAAAAGAGAAAGAGCGCAAAAGTAGATATAAGAATGTAAAAGTTCTGTAATAAATAGGAGGAATGAAAATGTAAAAGTAAAAAATGTAAGATTGGAAAAGGGTATAAGTGTAAAAAAGGCAAAAATGTAATAAGGTAAATGTGTAAAAAATGTGAAAATGTAGAAATATAGAAACTGTAAAAAGTAAATATGTATAGATGTATAATTGTATAAATGTAAAAATGTATAAGGTAACGCCGAAATTAAGTTAAGATAAAATAAATGTAAAGGTAATAAATGTAATTGCAAACCATAATGATAGGAGGGAAGAAAGAGGGGATAGCATGGAAATATAAAAAAGGGAAGCGCAATACTGTAAAAACCAAGTCCATTTCTGGGCCATGTAAAAGGATGAAATAAACTATTATATATATAATGATAGTATTCTTAGCCAAACCGAAGAGGACAATAATTATGGAGAATCTGAAGAGACACAGGTTTCCGATAATCAGGTTGGTTATATTTCATATAATTTAACGTCATAGGAAGTACATTCCTCGTAAATTCGTACATTTTATGTTTAAACTGATGTTTGATTCGTTTTTGAGCTATATTACATGCAGCAGCATTATTGAAGTGATAACTTATTATGGCACGCTGTGAACTTTTTCCAGCTCATGTTCCCAAAACCGTAACGGCGCCAGACTGTCGCGCCAGCCATCCCCTCTCTCTTATCCTGACTCGAAATTCACCTCACTCGTTCTATCTCTTTCTGCGCGTGCTCCCCACCTCTGGCTTCTCTCGAGATCTCTCTCTCTCTCTCTCTCTCTCTCTCTCTCTCTTTCTCTCTCTCAAGTATTAATATTATTTAGTTTTATTGCAGGAACGCAATGTCTAGTACGAAAATTGTAGGATTACGAAGAATGAAAGTGAACTGATCAATTTGGCATTTGCAATAAGGCACAGTTTGCCGGATATCGGCTTCGAAAATCTGATCAGTACAATCGATTGCCACCTACCTCATGATGAATTCAGGTCAAAATATCTTTTTATGAAGATTTATTTATTTATTTATTTATCCCACAACTGGACTCTCCAGAATCTTATTATTGTGATGATTGCAACGAAATATTGACCCTTAATAAGGAAGGAAATGGTACTTGCCGTTTCTGCTTAGTAAGTATACTAACAAAATTTTAAAAAGAAAAGGTCAGTTTTTCATTAGTATTTCTTTGCGAAAACAATTAGAAGATCTAGTTCATAGCGAATTATACGAGAAATTCAGGAACATATGTCAGGAGACTGATGTCATCAATGCAAAATTATATAAGCGACTGAAAAAGCGAAACATTATTGGTGCAAATGATATAACATTACAATGGAACGTTGATGGTGTTATGCCTATCGAAGTCATCAAAAGCTTCTCTGTAGCCAATTTTAGTAACCGTAAACGAGTTCCATATCGAATCCGCAAAAATAATGTTTTGCTATATGTAATAATCATTTTCACACATTCAAATTAATTTAAGAATGAAAAGAAAAACTAATAATGTTACAGTACGTAATATTATTAGTAATAATTTACTAGACAAATTAATACAAGATGATGATTGCTTTAGAATCCTAAAATGCGATAGATCCAGTCCGTCCTTTTGGGAACATAAAAAAAAGTTTTGATGGTAATGATTAGGCAGCGTGGAAGGCCAGATTTATTTTTAACACTATCAGCTGCAGAAACGCAATGGTTAGATCTCATTCGCATATTTGTAAAAATTTTAGAGAATAAAAATATAACAAATGAAGATGCCGAAAAATTGACTTGGCAAGAAAGAACTAAACTAATTCAATCAGATCCAGTTACATGTGCTAGATATTTTGATCATAAAATAAGATGTCTATTAAAAGTTTTAAAAGCAGAATCTAGACCGCTTAAAAATCATCCAATTGCAGACATGTATCACAGAATCGAATTTCAACATCGAGGAAGTCATCATTTGGTTAAAAAACGCACCAAATTACGAACCAAATAATACATTATCAAAATCTTTAGTTGAAAAATTTATTGATCAATATATTACATGTGATTCTAAAAATGAACTAGTTAAAGATTTTATAAAATATCAAGGTCATAAACATGCAAAAAATTTATATAATGATAATATAGATTTAAATACAAGAAAATAGAAAAAAGTACGTGTACGAAATTAAAATAGATTATGATAACATTTTAGAAAACATACAAATAGATGAAGATAATGAAAATATTACTCATGATAACAGACCATCAGAATTTCTTATATTTGAAGCAGCTGAAAATGAAACTGATATAGCAATTGATATTCTGAATGAACCCAGTAAAAAAGCAGAATCATTTATTGTTCCGAAACTCACGACAGACACGGAATACGGTGAATTAATCAAGAGCTTAAATAAAGAACAATACGAATATCATATAGATTTATTACACAAATTAAAAACGAAGAATCAACAATTCTTTGATTTTATAAGTGGAGGAGCAGGCGTTATTAAAAGTAGATTAATTAAAGTTATCGTGCAAACATTACTTCGTTTTTATATAAAAATGTATAAAGAAGAAGCAGATTCTTTATTTGTCTTACTTTGTGCACCTACTGGAAAAGCAGCGTTTAATATTGGAGGAATGACTCTTTATTCAGCATTCAGCTTACCAGTGAATCAAATTTCAATGAATCATCTAAATGCAGATACAGCGAATACGCTTGCTACAAAATTAAAAAATTTTAAATTATTAATCATTGATGAAATAAGTATGACAGGTCGACGAATGTTTTCACAAGTGAACCAAAGATTACAGCAAATATTTAGATCTAATGAACTATTCGGCGGTGTATCACTTATAGTTTGTGGAGACTTCAATCAGTTAAAACCTGTTATGGATGGCTGGATTTTCGAACCACAAAACACAACTCTAGAAATCATACAAGGAGCTTACTTGTGGTCAAAGTTCAAAATCTATACTCTGAAAGAAATAATGCGCTAAAGAGATGATAAATTATTTGCTGAAGCACTAAATAATTTAGCAACAGCTTCAACAAGAACTATAGACGATGATTTATTTAAATCGCGACAAATAAATAATATTCAAAATATTAACATACCAGAAAAATGTTGTAACGGGGTGACACTTTGACGTGAGTGGAGGAAATCGCAAAAGTAGACGCCGGGACCGAGAATCGATCCGGCGCTCCCGAGATCTCTAGGCACGCGCTCTGTACGTCGAGCTAATGCCGCCTTATTTTGTCACACTCTATTCTGCCTCGATTACCGGCGTGGCGAGAGACGTTGTTCCTCGTTACAACCCCCCGCTAGAGTTGGATTATCGTCCCGATTTCGACTCTACCAATCCACCGCAGGATCGCCGGTAAAGCAGGAATTCTTCTTCGCCGACTAGCTCTTCGACGATGTCTCCAGCCTCGTACATCCCCGCACCTTTCGCACTCGTTTTCTTTGACCGCATGTCGTAATCCGCAGTGCCCTGGGCTGCCCTCCGCTGCAGCTGATCAGTTCGATCCCTCTTCCCGCCTGGGAGAGTCAGGTAGGTGGGGGTTTCTTCCTCGTCTCCTATTCCTTCGTGGAACTCCTGGAGAACCGTGGAAATCTTCCTTATCCGCGCCTGTGGGTAATTCAGTTGGGCGCCATGTAACGGGGTGTATGATTATTCGCCTAAACGACGTTGGATGAGATCGCGGCGGATAGCACTTCAACGCCAGCGATTAACCCGCATTGCAATGCAGCTTATCCCGCTGCTTCTTCTCGTGGATACCACACCTTCTAGTGCGTGCTCGGCTACTCAGGTGCGTTGAAGCTACTTGTTCAACGCCCGCGTAGGCGGCGGTAATCGGGGGAAGGAATTAGCAAGGTGGCGGTCGTTAAATAATAACAAAAAGTCGTAAAATAAAAAGACTAAGGTTATATTTAGGCTCGCGAGATAAACGTGAATTTACAATACATCGAGAGACAAAATAATAATAATACACGAGTCGCAACAACTTTGCGACTCGCCGCGAAGCCGGAGTATTTGTGCTCGACGCGTGTCTCGCACCACGCAGGTGGAATCCTCGCGCACAATCTCTCTCTCTCTCAAGCACTGCGCGCATCCACACTAACCTTCTGCTGGTCTTCTCGATGACGCCGTCTCCAATTATCGAGGTCTAGCGCTGGACCGCTCGGCAGGACCTGGATCAGCCTAACGCACTCGCACACACTCCTTTCTCTACGCCGCACGTACCGCGAAACACCGATAGACGCACTTTCGCGATACGAGCGAAGCCGCGTATTTATAATTCGGGAGCCGAAAGCTATCTGTCCTCCTCGCTGGACTAGCCCGCGCGCTCGCTCGTTCCGTCCCTCTCGCGCCGAATTTCGCACGTGTTTTTCTATCGCGCGCGCGACTCTACGTACTCTCGTCGCGGCGCAGCGGTACTCATACCGCTGCGTGTTAGCCGCGGTGCTCAACACGTTACAATGTATAAGGTTATTTAGCACTAATAATGCAGTGAACCATTACAATAATACATTTTTAAATTCGTTAAACACAGAAGGATCAAAATCATCAGCGTTACAAATAAATAGAAATCAGTTTCCTTTACAACCAGCAGAAGCAATGACAATACATAAATCGCAAGGATCCACGTATTAAACTGTATTTGTAAATATTGATAATATCAAAGACAAAAGAATGCTATACGTAGCATTTAGTCGAGTAACAAGCGCTTCTGGACTATTTCTAGAAGGAGAATATATACCACGGCAAAAACACCCTGATAAAGTTGAAAACGAAATGCATCGTTTGAATCATGAAAGTCCTTTATTACTTTCATTAAACTTTATAAAAAATCATAGAAATTTAAATACTATAACATATTTATGTAAGAAGTTTGAATAAAAATATTAATTATATAAGATATGATTTCATTAATAGCGCTATAATATCACTTGTTGAAACATGGTCATCATAAATGTGTGCATTTTTTCACTGTCCGTAAGATTCGAAGTAAACGAAAGGTTCTTTTGGGCTCAAACTCAAGGAGAATACTTTGTACACTTTTACTTTTAGTATAAATGCAGGAATTTTAATTTGAATGCTTAGAAATATTATAGCGGTGAAAAACAGATTTTTTTTTGTTTATTCTGGCACCTTTTTGTGTATAAAACATTTTCTTAACATTCAAATCAAAATTACTGCATTCATACCAAAACTACAGGTGTACAAAGTATCTTCCTTGAGTTTGAGCCCAAAAGAACCATTCGTTCACTTCGAATCCTACGGACAGTGAGCTGAAATCAAAAAACATCATTTGAAAAAAATCAACCTTAAAATTTAAGATTATTGGTGAAAATATAACTTAAATTAGTGCTTACCTTAAAAATGTAATAAAAAGATTATTTTATCCTTGATAATAATAACACTTTATACTTGTCTTCTCTTTAGGTTACTGTGTCGAATCTTCAAGTTAAAACTGCAGAAAATTACCAGTCTAACCTCCAAATGTCAAAATGTTTAGTCAGGGAGCTCCAATCTCTGTAGCGGCTTTTTTTCCATCACTGCAGTTTTCACGGAGTCCTTGGCCACTTTTTTACACGCTTCACTGAATTGTTTGCTAATTGCATCACATGTACACTGAGCCACGGGTATTAAGCAGTCCATCAACCAATAAAATAGATGATGGCCAGCGTATCCAAGTCCAAGAGTATGAAATGTAACTACTGCTCTTTTGTTGTTTACCCAACCATGGTTCTTGACGTCAACTTTTCTGCATGAGTTAAAAGCTGTTAGCTGACCACACTCAATACACATTACTTCAATCTTGAATCATAATCCCTAAGCGTCTAATTTGCTAAGTTGATCTTTATCATGGCATTGGTTGCAAATCAAAAGTTCCTCAAGCGCAGGAAATAGAATATTGATATCATTTAATCTATTCCTGACCTCAGAGGTTCCTTTCACTGCTGAAGTTTGTATCTTTTTTGCTGAACTCGAAGGTCTTGACTTGTTGGCAGGTTCATCCTCACTTGTTACTCCTAGAAATCTTCTTGGCCTCTTTTTGCCTCCTTCTCGAGAGTACTTCTTGTCTAGAGGGTACTCGTAAACCTTCCCTTGGTATCTCGACGATCACACACATTTTTAAAATCACTGAACTTTACACTTTTTTAAAAATCTTCACTACTCTGCTTAAAAAAAAATACTTTACTTTTTTTCTTTTTGAGGTTATAAGCTATAACCCCAAAAATACTACGAACACTACTTAGATTAGTTTTAAAACACTTTTAAAAAATATCAGCTATTTTTATGCTAAGCAAAGGCATTAGAGTGTAAAACACATGCCAGGATTGTACCAGCTGTGTTTTGAAATATTTGCTGTCTGCTAGCAGAATAGCAGAACGGTCGCTCTTTCCTTCTTTGACACATTGATTCTAACCTTCCCACAGGTAGCGCGTAGACGTGCGATATTTTGTTGGCGAGTCTTCGCGCCGCTTGCCGTCTATAGTAGACTACAGGGTTAATCTAGCGCCACCATGCGGGCAGCGCTAGGTATTCACGCGTGCTCTGCAAAGTACTCTCTCTCCTGCCGACCGCTCTCGAAGCAACAGCTCCGTCGCCCGAGTTATACATCAGAGGAAAATAAATAGAGAGTTATAACAGAATATTAGTGCCTAGTTTAATTACGAGTTCTCCTCACCAACCATCCAACTAGGATTACTCTAACATATTTAAATAATTTAAATTCAAATAAATGTCGCTAAGTTTCGTTCGGAGCATTATGTAAGAAGCAAAACTAGAAATTTATCTCAAAAATAACGCAAAAAAGCTTATTAATACGCTTAAATTTATTTACTAAAACATGTATCCTGAGGATAATATATTAATACATATATACTACGCTAATAAAATAGTATTTTTAACATTTATAATAAAAATTTATTTTATATTAGATTTATGAAACTTAAAATTATAATTTGTCACGGGCAACTGGGCTTTAGCGCGACAACCGCGAAGATGCTGTCGCGTCAACGAGGGGGATTACTCACTCTTTTATCTCCGCACGGCTATCCCTCGATGATGCTGAAGTCGGTGACGGACGTTAGTCGTCGGTGCAATGCCGACTCCGTACTATGCAGCCGGGTTCCCTCGGTGTACAACTGTGCGGCGTGCGAAGCTCGCTGCGCTTTCTTCACGTATAGAGTCTCCGGCCAGGCGCGAGCTCTGTAGCCGCGCAGCGATGTAACCCGCTTTACTCTTCCGGGTTCGTCGGAAGGACGCAATAGGTATACGGAAGAAACAGACATGCGTTCGTGTTCAAAAGTAAGATGTCTATATTCACTCAAGATGTTAATACAAATACAAATACATGTGGCGCGTGTCGCGAGAGGACGAGTTCGCAATCCCAGCTCGCACTGGAGACGAGCCGACGACTCGGTGGCAGCGAGCCTCGGCCTCGGCGTCTGTAGCCGATTCGGTGATCTATAAATCGCGCAATAGCTAATGTTACGGACTTACAGTTTTGACGCGCGCGTTGGTTACTCGGTCGCCGCGTATCCGTCGGCTGACGACGGGGAAAAGTCCTGGATGGCCGGGAGGTGTCCCTCCTGGCTGAAGCAGTGACGTGCTGGGGTACCCCGGGTGCTCACGGTGATGATGACTCGGGTGTGCTACTCCAGCGGATGGTCTCTGGTCGTCGATGCTCTCTCACGTCTCGTAGATACGGATAATCGCGGGTGGTATACCGCTAAAAAGTGCCGCACGTCTGGACTGTACTAGCACTTTTACCAATCTGTCCCGGGTGCTGATTCCGCGCGCGCTTCCCGAGTCCCGCCGAACTGGCAACGTCGCCCTCACGCCTGAAATGGTCGCCCAACGCAGCGAGCGCGCGAAAAACGGATTCGCGTTCGCTCGTCACAAATTATAAGTCGTACTAAACAAAAAATGAAAAATACGCAATTTTACGAAAAATGATAAAAATTTTGTTCAGTATTTTACTTTGCGGAAAATTTCCTGTCAAAATAAGGAATAAAAAGGAATCGATTTTGTGCAAAAGTGTTGTGTCCCCTTAAGTTTATTATTTGTTATTATTTAAGCTTCGCGCTTGCTCGGATTCCCACGGTGCTCGCGTTACGCTCTCACCCGGATTCCCATGGTGCTTGCGCTATGTGCTCGTCCGGGCTCCTACGGTGCTCGTGCTACGCACTCGCACCGTACGGATGTCGGTTTTGTTACCGAGTTGCTCCAATAACTAATTCGTATGCGTTAAGAAATAATCCAACCAACCCCATTACTGCCCTTGGGGTGTGTTGCACTCTGTTTAAGTGCCACGTTGGTTAAGTATCAGACTCGTATGCCCTAAAAAATAACCCAACTAACCCTATTACCGCCCTTGGGGTGTGTTGCACTTGGTTCTAGTGCCGAGTTGCTTAACCAAATAACCCAAGTAAAGATGGTGGGCGAGTCAACTGAAAAACCCAAATGAAAATAACAGTGGAGTTCTGGGCTGATCACTTCGTCGATCATTCGCTGGAAGGTCGCTCCAGCGTAGGCTAAACTAAACTTCATACGCGTGAATTGGAATAAACCTAGCCCAGGAACTGTAAAGGCCGTCAGAGGTATTGCCTCCGGCTTCAACGGTATTTCAAATCAAATGATGGTACGCGCTGCTAAGGTCCAACGTCGATATGTATTTCGCTATCTGCAGTTTACGAAGGATATCATCCATGTTAGGTAATGGATATGCGTCAGCCTTTGACAGCGCATTAACTTTCCGGAAGTCGACGCAAAAACGATATTGCCCGTTCGCTTTGCGCACCATCACTACCGAGCTTGACCAAGCACTGTCGGAGGATTCGATGATTCCCGCAGCAAGCAACCCTCGTACTTGTTGAGACATTTCCTCTATTTTTGGCGACACGGTATAATACTTCTGTTTTATCGGCCTGGCCGATCCAACGTCTATCCCGTGCTCAATCAACTGCGTCCGTCCGATCGTACGATTGGATTCAGGCAGGATGCTGTCCAGCATTCTGCGAATCTGCGCGTGCTCGTCGTTACTGACGTACACGAGTCCAACCACGGCGATATCTATCGCCCCTGCTGTAGCTATTGTTTTCATTTGGATCGTGGACTGCCGAACAGGCGTCCGAAATTCGTCCCAACTAAACATTCGTTGGTCGCTTCGGGAATGATTGCCACCGTTACGTCGCATTGTACGTCTGCGACGTCGAATGGGAAGTCCACAAATCCTACGATCGGCGACGTCTGACCATTTGCACACTGTGCTTGACGGCCATCCCGTTGTCGCAAAGGTCGACCGCAGGCGCTAGCGATCCGAAGTCCTAACGACCCCATCCACGGTCATAGCGGCGTCTGTGTCGTAGAGAGCTCTTACTCTGAACCCTCCGATGCCCACTTGTACCCACCAACGCGACTCGTCTTCATTGGGCGACATCGTCGGCTGGCGAGACTCACTGGACAACAGTGCGACCATGCGATCAAAATCGCCTGAGGTTCCGCGCGTGGTACCGGCTACGCCCTCCGTCACGTGCCTCTCCTCTCTGTAAAACTCCTCGCGCGACGGTTAAGGAGGAGCAGTAACCTCGCCTACTCCTCCATTTTGCCGTTTCCCTTACCCAAGGGACATTCTCGGACAATGTGACCTTTTCCACGGCATTTGAAGCATTCTATTGACTTCTTTTGCTCTCGTTGGTCCGATTGACCGGCATTCTCGCCAGACCTCTGGCTTTTGCGCCTCGGACTAGGAGACTTGCCTCTCTTTTTCCTAGGTCCGGAGCGTCCTCGCTGAGGGGCTGACTTATTGTTGCCTCATCCCGCGTTGGCGAGTTTCGCCGGTTGCGCCATTGCTGCAAACTTCGTGTCGAATAGCTGCCTATGGCGTCAACCAATAAGGGCAGGGTGTCGGTTTGCTCCGCAAACCCCATGGCTGCCACCGGCGTTTTACCGCAAGTCTTCGGCGTTTCGCCCTTAAATGCGCATTCGGGGACGATTGCTACACCAGGCTTCGGAGGTGCTCGGTACGAGGCTTCGCATGCTAGTGCAGCCTCGAATTCGACTAGTAGAGAACTCTTTCCGCTGGAGCCCGCGTTTGAGACTAGGCAGCATATTGTGATAGATCCGATCCAGTTGCTGGCTAGTGTCTGGTCGGGGAACCATCCTCCGCATTATACCTTGCAGGTTATTCACGTACACCCGCACGCGTTCGCCAGGCCCTTGCGTCCTAGAAATTACTTCGCTCAGTAATTTCTGCTGGTAACCTTGCGTCTGTCCGTACCATCGCTTGATGCACTCGCAGAAATCGTTCCAGCTAGACCATTCTCCCTGTTCGGAGAGCCGGTTCTGTATAAATTTTTCGACTCAGAGAATATGCGATACTAGTGTCAGCTTCAAGTTTCGCTGCTCCGAGTCGTTTAATTCTACGTCGTGTGATAATATCGGTAGATATTTGTTCTCGGCCTGGCAACAAAAATCTCCGCTTATTATTCATAGACTTCTCGTGTGAATTGCATTCTAATTATTCGTATACGCCGGACGAATAAATTCGAACGTCGCTCAAATCCGCCCGATTTGAGCGCGACGTAAACAACGAGGGGATGCTCGTGTTTACGTCGCTCGCGCGACCTTCTGAAATTCGCAACGGTTTCTCCCTCGCGCCGAAAATCGCGAAAATTACAATATTTGCGCGTTCCATCCTAATTAACCCACGAACTGGGCGCCAATGTAACGGGGCGAGAATTCGATCAACAAATAACTCGTAGAACGGCTGGATCGCGTTCCCTCGATGCGGCGGAGGATTCATCTCCGCCCGCGAAACACCACCGTTGCATGCAGCTGTTTCAGCTGCTTCTGTTTGCTGGGTCTACGCGCCGCCCGGCGCGTGCTCGGATGCTCAACTGCATTAAAGAAATACTCTTAAAGAACGCCCGCGGAGGCGGCGGTATTCGCAGGAAGGAACAGGGATCGGAAATAAGCGAACGAGGTTCAGACATGACGACAACTCACGTTAAATAAAAAGACTAGGGTTATATTTGTCAGTCGCGAAATAAACGTGAAGAATGATAAATTATAATACACGAGTCGCCAACAACTTTGCGACTCGCCGCGACGCTAGAATATTCGCGCTCGCACGCGTGTATCGACGTGAAGGTCGCGCGCGCCGGATCACCCTCGCATGAGTGATATCCACTCACCAGACACTCTCTCTCTCTCTCTCTCTCTCTCTCATGCACTGCGCGCCACATACACCTTCTCTCTTTCGTCGAAGACGCTCGTAGTCCTGGACAGGCTGCACCAATACAAGTTTATAAATATTTGGATCGATTTTAATCAGATTGAATAAACACTTTTTAATCGGTTTTAATCGACTTTCATATACTGATCATTGAGTTCGAATGTAATAAATGGTATTAAAAATTAGACTTGAATTTGATTCAACCGTTTATATCAAATTCAATTGTCTTTTTTAACAGGGATATAGTTGTTTTCCACATATGATCGTATCAACTCCTATCGATATTATGCGAAAATGAAAATTCGAATGCAAATCATATCGACTTCTATGAACTACTTTTAGCAGGGGCAATTTGTTTTTCATGTACAAACATATATATAAACTCGTTTTGATATTATCAACGGAGTTATAATAAAAAAAAACTTTAATCAAGATTTATCATGAAATACGATAGAAAATCTTATCGACTCCTATCTACTATTTTCAGCATCGGCAACTGGGTTATATAATGTTGATACAAGTCTATAAGATTATTTATCAAGTTTAATAGTAAATCTGAATTCTAAATTTTGCTTTAGAACTTAATAAAATGCGATAAGCTCGATATTGGTCGAGAAAACTCTATATGAAAGATTACAATTCAAATGAATACTCAGAATCTTATTGAAATTCTATCGGTTTTTATTGTAATTTTCCAACTTAAACGATGTCTAATTGGATGTTTTTGGAATGGCGCTGAATTTGAATATTTTAACCTTAAAATTTAAAGGAGTAAAGTTCGCATAGATGCACTTAGTCCCTATATAAAAAAGTGATGATCGGATATTGTGAAGACAATATAGACGTTTTGTGATTAGCTTATGTAGTGCGCATGTGTTAAAGTCAAGAAGTCTAAAGGTTGACCGTCTTTGAGGTTAGGGCGCGCAAAGCGCGCTGTTCAAGCTCTACTCTAATTAAAATTTATATTATTTTTAGAAAATTGTTGAATTTATTTTTTTTTTTTAATGAACATTAGCGAACATAGATTAATTATTTAATGTATATATTTAAATAAATAAATATTTAAGTGTACGCATTACAAAATATAAAACATAAATTAAACTTATGTAAAGCTGTTAAAAACTGTGAATAATCGATGTGATAAAACCCTATCGAATGATCTATCTATAATCTTATCATATATTATCTAGTTCTATAAATGGAATGAAGATCGAATCGCTATATTATAAGTAACCCTGCTAAAAATAGTCCATAGAAATCGATAAGACCTCGTATCAAATTGAGTAGTCACGATTTTTGCATTAAAACTCGATTAAATTAGATTGGGTCAATGGGAATCGATTCAAATCTATAGAGAAATCAATGGATTTTAAGTGGTTTTCTATCTATTTATTTGAATTAATGTTTTTCATATAGAATTGAATCGACTTCTATTGAATCTATCGAATTTAATCTAGTTTCAATGCGAAAATGGCGACTAAGATTTACTATTCAATTCAATAAGATATCTTATCGATTTTGAAGTACTTTTATGGACTATTTTTAGCAAGGAATCTTATAGTGTCTATCAACCGTTTTCAACAGGAATCGTTAAAAAAAAAAAAATTATTTTAAGATAGTATCACTTAAGACTGTGTATTTTTCGATACGACTGTGTCATTCGACACATCCTCTATTTCTGTATAATTTGCATCAACCTTCTGCACTATCTTCATTAGATTTATTTTCTGGAACTTCGTCCTCACTTTCTGCGTCCACACTATTCTGGGATCCCACAGGTGAAAAATCTTCATATTCTTCGAAAGGCTCAAATGGCGTAGAAGGAAAACCCGAAAATCGAGCAGTAAACGAATCAGTAGTATTTTAAGTCATTGATAAGTTTTGGATCGTCTGTTTCTAGATCAGCTAAAGGATCTTTTACTTGCTTCTCATCAATACTTGATAATAGTGATAGAGATGCAGAAGTCATAATATCAGTGTTCAACAAATCCTCATTGTTACTAATTGAATGTACTGGTGCAGCAGTTTTTAACAGATTCTCATCACCATCAATTGAACGTACTGATGAAGCAGTTACGTTAGTTTCATCTTTGTCTTCTGTTTGATTTTTCGGAGATTTGGGCGTTTGAATGGCTTCATCTGACGACTCATTGCTGGTTTTTGATTTTTTTTCCTTTGCCTTTGAATAAAAAAAGAAATACGTTACTTTTAATTTTATTAATATTTATACGTATGTTTTCTTTATTAACAAGCAAAATTGTACCTTTTGATTTTTTAGGTTTTTTATCAGAGAATCTTTTTAAATAAGAAATATGCTTTGTAATGACTTTTAAAATTGAGTAAAACCTGTTTTTCATTCGCTTCTGGATTTTTTGGCATAAATTCCGTCTTCACCCATTGTGTATACCATTCTATAAAATTACAAGAAATTATGTATACAGATTACAAGCGAAGAATTTTTAATTAATCAATTTTTTGTAGGTTTCCTAAAAGCTATCAATTCAAACTAATTTAGACTAATCGGTTTTCTAAATTTATTGTACATTATATTCTATATGGAAAAAATCGATCAAATTTCTTATCGACTCGAATGGTGAATCTTGATTGTGTTGTTGCATTAGAAGTTGAAAAAGAACAATAATCGATAAAAGTTAATAAAATCGTATACGATAAATTACAATTAAAATCTATTTAAAAAAATTATTAATTATAGAATTAAAATTACATATTGATTTCAATTGTTCTACTGCAATTAAGATTTATCATTGATGCCGATAACTATTGACTTCTATCGACATTTTGCAGCGAGCTAGGAGAATGAATTAAAACACAGTACATTTTTTTATGAACATTTTAAGGACCTGCAAGAAGCTAACAGATATTTATTTTTTCAAAAAATAGAAGACAAGCTACTATGCGCTCAACATTTATTTATTATTTACATATTTTTTAGAACCTAATATAAATTAAAACCTAAATATTAATTTTTAAATAAAATAAATAATATTATACCTTTACAAACTCCTAATTTGACCGGATCTAGTTTTTCTACATTACTATGTATCCTTCAAACTACTTTTATTGATTGGTCTTCCAGTCAGGGTGCTTTTCAATAAAACTTTCTCGCCAAAAATTGCTTTTAAGATATTTCCAGTACATTGTGATGCTGTATAGGATGTGTTCATGGCATTGTCGAACACTGATTTTGGCATCCATGTATTTCGTCCAACATGTTTTACTTTACAGGTTAAGAATCAAAAAACATTTAAGTTAAATGTTTGTTTGTGTCTCTATTCCCTGCTAAAAATAGTCAGTAAGGATCGATCGGGATCGTTTAAATTGTCAACGAATTCTATGCTAATTCTGAATACCATTTTTTGTATAAGGACTCGATTTAAATCGATTAGAATCAATAGGAGTCAATAGATTTTAATACGAAAAATAAAAAAGAAAAGTTGATAGTTAATACCTAACATTGGTTTCTATTAACTTTATTACTCTATTTTTGTATAGAATTTTATCGATTCCTATCGATTTGTATCGAATCTATCTATTTTAATCAAGTACTTATGCAAAAAATGAGATTCAGATATAGCATAGAATTCAATTATAATTAAATCGATCTCTATTGACTATTTTTAACAGGGTTATGTCATATAAATTACCGTATCATCAGAAGTTCGTAAGTGACCAACAAGGATACAATTCTTTGGATAGCTTATGAAACCACCTGGCTTTCCCCGATCCACTTGTTTCGCTACAACTGAATAAAAAATAATGCATTTTAGGAAAAAATTTTGTTTGTAAATAATTTAAAATTAGGACGAGAATAAAATGATACTGTATTTATATTAGTATGAAAATATATTTCTAGCACAGTGTGGCTAAAATCCGCTGTTAAGTCACGAATAGGCGAGACTTGCGGACTTTAGCAGTCTGTGCTACAAAATTTTATACGATACTCTTGACTTGAATGGTTCAGTTTTACACGGCGCTTAGTGCCCTCGCTACGCTCGGGTGCTAACTGCGCCGTGGAAAAAAGAACCATTTAAGTCACATGTATCGTATAAAAATTATACCACTCAAACCTAAAAACCACACATTTGAATTGAGTTTTAGGTTCTCGTGGTATAAAATGCGGTTCGATATTGGTGCGTAAGGTGACTTGCTTCGCTCGTGCGAAAAACGTCACATGAGGTAAATACAATCACCTTTCCACACCCGTGTCGAAATGTACTATTTCGATATAGAGCTTATAGTGCGTCTAAAATTGCTTTTACGCACGCTCCTCGTGCGATCAATCACATTTTCCATTCCCTGTATCGAAAAATAAAGTTCGATACCCGTACGAAAATTGATTGTGCAGTCGTGCAAAATCAACTTTTCCGCACCTGTATGGAAATATACTATGCATGCATACAAAATTTTAAATAACTTAAAATAAAAACAATATCGATATAAGTTAAAATAAAAAATATTATAGCATCCAAAACATATTCAGCTATATGAGAAAACGTTAAAAGGCTATTAAATATTAAATTAAATATAGCATTAAGGTGGTATCAAATTTATGCACACTTTTCAAGTGCCTATTATACCTGCCTCTGTGAGTTTTACTTACCAATCTGGGCCTAATTGTGGAGATTCAAATTATACTTGCATGAAAAGTAGATATAAATCGATAAGTTTTCGTATCGACTTAAATTGTCGATAAATAAATCTTAAATGCATGTTTTGCAGAACTCTGTTAAATTCAATAGGATGGATAAAAATCGATTCATATCTGTAAAAAGACGCAAAGTATATACGATTTCAAAGTCATACGAGTCTACCGATTTTATTGACGAGTTTCAATACATAAATACTATTAAGATTCACGGTCAATACGATACCTTATCGAATTTAATTCATCGATAATTGTATCAGGATTGTAATATAGATATAGTGTCAGATAAGCACCGATATAAAGCATACCCAGCTAAAAATAATCATTAGGTAACGATTAAATTATTAAAAATTCTATGCGAAATCTAAATCCCACGTTTTGTATTAGAAATCAATTAAAATCGATAGGAGTCAATAAAATTCTACAGACAAATGACTATTGGAGTTAAGAGAAATCATTAATAGTTGGTATTAGCTATTGATTTTTATTGTGATTTTTCATATTGAATTTTATAGACTCCTATTGATCTTATTGATTTTAATCATGTTTTAATACAAAAAGTGGAATTCAGATATAGCTTAGAATTCAATTAATAATTTAATTGATCCCTATAGACTATTTTTAACAGTGCAAGTAAGCATCATATACATACACACATACACACATATCCTCTCTTAAAAAAGTGATTGACTTTGTTATGACGAATTACCCAGATAACATCACGCCGGCGCATTGACGGTAATATGTTGAGAAAACGCAAAAGCACGCATGTCAGCAATTTTCTATTATTTTGCTTCGTAAGCGGGGTCAACGTGCAAGCACGAAGCTTTATGCGCTCTTTCGGCGGGGTATCCGTAACCTATATAAAGAGGTTTTAAAATTTATTTTCAAACAAGAAAAATTAAAAATGAATTTGAATGTTTATTTATTAAAAATACATAACAATAAATATCACATTACGTAGATATACAAATCACGAACGTAAAACAATCAACATAAAATAGAATCGCAAATTTAAATGAAATATTGAAAATACTGGAATGCAACAATCGTTATAATAAAAAATATAAACCTTGAACACAACAATTGATCGCCAATGTGAATAAAACAAATTTACTATAATAATCCCTACAACTGTATAAAGTTTTATACTTGTTACTGTAAAACAATCCAAATGACATGACAATTATTGCATCTGATAATATTTTGAGATTATTTACAGTGCCATTTGAATTGTTTTTTACAATATGTTTAGGTCCTGATGGTAATAATCGCTTGGTCCTTTAGCTTAGTTCATTAATAAGAATTTTAAGTTTTAAGTGCTCCGGTAGCTTTTTATTAATATAGACAGGCCAATGACAAAGTAATTATTTCATTTTGGACCTACAATACAGCAGAAAACATATTCATATTGAGGACTCATAGATCGTCTTTATGTATTGTAACGAGGTTGATCGAACCCTGTTACAGTATATTCATGAAACACTGGCAATGGACTCTTAAATCTTCATGTTAGTGAGTCCTCGATGAAGATCCTGGCGAAGAAGACGAGCAGTACTCATGTCCTGCCGCGACATCCAGCATGGTTTGGATGGTTTATTATTATATACACCTCCTGGACACCTAATTTAGCCTCATTGCTCATCCCTGTAACTGCAAAACATTATTTTAAAAAACTGTTGAGAGCAACAGAGAGTAAAAAAAATGAGGTTCACACTGCACATATTATATAGGCGAGTAAGAAGTATAATAAAGACCAACGAAGAAGGATTAGAGAAGCCCATTGTCAAGACCTGAAAAGTGAAGAATTTAGAGGACTGGATACTTGTTGATCTTTTCCAGCTTCTAATGAAATTGAATAACGAAAATTAAATTTTTTGTTTAGGTGTGAGGGGGCCCCGACCTCGCCCTTCTCTGTGAGGGTCATCCACTTTCGTAGCCCCTCCAGCGCTTTCTTACATATATACTAGTGTCTAAAATAATTTAGTTAAAATTACAAGCAAATACGACAAATTTAATTTTAATTCTAAACGATTACAAACAAGTAAACTACCGAAACTGTAAAAAAGCGCTATTATAAAATAAAAGACAGACAGCAATGAATGAAATTGAAAAAGAATAAAAAGTAGTTCGATGTTTATTTTTTATTTTCCTGTGAGAAAACATCACAATAATAAATAAATAAATAAATTGAAAAAAGGAGGAGAAAGTGCAAAACCATAATCACAACCTTTTTCCGCCTTTTATAAACCTGTACACGTGATCCTCCTCCTGATCCAAATACTCGGTTGCTCAATCGTTTTCCTCATCGGTTGCTCAATCGATTCCTCACGTTAGCGTCTTTATTTGCCTCATTATCTTCGGTGCGGTCATCCTTCTCGTAGTCGTTACGGTCTTCGCCGTGATATTCAGAAATGTTCTCTTCACTATGTTCCTTAGTCCTGAAGTCATTATAGCCTCCGATGCCGAAATTTTCTCCACCACCGCCGTTGAAATCATATCCACCGTTCGGAGAATAATCTTCATCTCCGTTGTCCTCTCCACCGACGCCCAATTCATCTTCGCCGTTGCCCTCTCCACTGACGTCCAGTTGATCCCTGCCGTTGCCCTCTCCACTGACGTCGAGTTGATCCCTGCCGTTGCGCTCCCACCGACGTCATCGTAAATGTAATCGTTGTCACCGTTGTTGCCGTAGTCATCGTCTGGATTGTTGACTCTCTGGTTGTTGCCAAGGATGCTGTCATTCTATCTGATGTTACCTAACTAGCAATGCGGATACTCTTCGCCATCGTTCATTGCGTTCTCTCTTGTGCTGATGTCACCGGAGGCAATCGACACGGTATCCTCGTCGTTTTCGTGTCGTCGTTTTCGTTGCGGTGCTTGTAGATTGAGATTATTATGCGGAAGTGGAGCTTTCCTCTTCAGACATTTACGTCGAAAACCTTCCTTGGCGCTTTTCAAAGCTTTTGTCATCACGAAGACGAACGCATCCTTCTTCGATTTCGTATAAACGAGGTTGTACGATGGTAAGGCTTCTAAAAAATTAAAATTCATTGTGAATTTATAAAAACGCAATAAATATGTATATAAATAAAGTATAATTTAAAAAATGCATACCTTCGCATGCAGCTGCAAAGTGAGTATCTTTTAAGCCCACTATGTTGAACTTTTCTGACCCAGTCCAGGTCATCCTGTGTAAAGAATTCTTCATTGAATTTGAAGCAATTCTTAATACATATTGCTGCTGCGTTGACTCTTCCTAAATATAACAAATAGTCGACCTGAAATGAAGCAATTGATTGCATTAATTTACAAATACATATTAGAATCATTATGTTCTACTCACGAGGTCGGCATACTGCTCTTCATTGGCGTAATTAAATGAGAGGAGATCAGCTGTTGTCTTGAAGGGTAGGTACGCGGGTTGGTCTCTGGCTGTGATCCGTTTGTTCTTGTTAGAACGCTTTAATCTCTCGTTTATTTGTCTGTAAAATATAAATTATTACAATATTAAACCGAATGCAGGAAATAAAAGCTATACTAAGACGAATCCCAGTGATCTTATCGACCAGCTGAGACATATCAATTGGGTGAGAGGCGTTGCTTTATCCAATTTGTGACATCGATTCATTTGAACATAGTTTAGCTCGTGATAATTGTTTTATAAAGAAGAGAGAAAGCAGACTTTTTTCGTGCGCATAGTTCACAACCGCTATTATACGTTTATAGCGTTCAAAAATGCAAGCTTAATATATACGTGACGCTTTTCTTTATATGGGCAAGTGCGTTCTTGAGAAAAATGGATACGAGTTTTATGCTTTTAAATCTACTAAAATCACCAATAATCTGTATATAGACAGCATCGGTGCATCGCGATAATCGGCCATAAAGATACGCGGCTAATCGAGCGCCTAAGGTGCCCCTTCACTCAAGCAACCATCCAAGCACCTGCTTTAATGTTCGGTGCTGCGAAATGCGCGGAAATCTACGATTCTTCCGTCGATCGTCGCGCAATTTTTAGAGCAAGAGAAATAATAATAACGGAGCATCCGAGCTCCGGTAGAGTCCCTCTGCCCGTTGCCAAAAAAATTCATTTTTCCTCGCGCGGCTGCTCGGAGATACAATACGCATACTTCACAGTCTGTTCCAAATTTTCTAATCTTGTTCCATATTCACTGAAATTGAACGAAATTTTGTTAGTACATTTCTCCAATAACTTTAGTATTAGTTAATTCATAAGTAAAACTTGAACAAATTTTACCTCATTCGTTTTTCGGTGGCTTCCAAGATATTTTCAATATTTCTATAAATTAATTACAAATTTTAGTATTATTGTGAAAAATAAACAAATAATGTTATACAATAAAAGCTTGCTTGCATGCTTAAAAGATTCATCCAAATTAGTCAACTTTTGAAGAATCAAGCTGAAGATTTGAAAGAGAGGAACGCATTATAGGCATATTTTTATGCATTACATTTCACAGGAAATAAATGTACTCGATTTTTGACGATGAAGACCTTAGTAGATTAAACGGCGTGCTGAAGAGTTGCTGGTTTCTATGACGTAGCTATCAAAAATATAAAAAATATCATGAATATCATCACTAATGGATCATTTTTTATTGTACATAACTAATTTACCTACGAGAAGAGGGACGTAATTGTTGCTCTGTATTCATGCTGCCTTCGCCTGCTTCATTTCGTCGTGGAGCTTCTCCGTGGGGCTTCCTAAATTTGGGCCGAGACTTATTGAATGTTGATGTTGGTGTTGGAAATTGACGTGGATCACGCTTGGGCGTACTCGAACCAAGAGGTGGTGCCTGTAAACCTTTCAAAGGTGTAGTTTATCTACTTGCGCTGATGGCAATTGCATGCGTGATTGTGAGTGTGCGCGTTGAGTTTTAAAGGATGAGGATGCGCGTGATAAATCACGGTGCTCCTGAGGTGGTTTCTCTACAAAGGACGAAGTATTTACAGTTTGTCGCATGGGTGTTTTGCGAGAATTTGCAGAGGATGTGTGGACGGGATGCGGGGTTCATTCAATAAGCGTTGTCTAGTGTCTTGTGTATGCTGGTGTCGTCATGTGTGCTGATTTGCGTGTTGTGTGTCTTGTGTATGCTGATTGTGTGATGTGTGTTGATGAGCGAGTTGTTTTTGTTGTGTATTCTGATTATGAGATTTGTGTTGATTTCTCCTCAGTGACTGGCATTTCTGCGAACGCGTTTATTGTCATCGCGTATAGCAATTGTAGATTAGGCCCTGTCAGTTGGCCTAATCCTTGCGCCCGTTGACTGTAGTTCATCTCGATCGCCCGCATCACCACGACTTCGTTGGCCTCGATCTCTTGTTGTAACAGCTTCAGAGGTTGTGGCTGTTCGGCGTCGTAATCATCGTAATGCTTCAACTGCATACTTTCGAGGGCATCGTCCATTTCTTCTACGTCGATGCCCAAGCATCAATTCTCGACGACCTTCTCTACTTTCTTCGCTATGCTGGTGTATTTTCTGCGTCTATACGACGTTTCGCGGTTGCGCAACAAGATTGTATTCTTGTTACTATAATGTAAGCTGCAAAAATACAACTTTTCTACTCACACACTTGGACACATAAGCGCGTCGCTGTAACGTGGATTATTGCTCCAAATCGTATAAAACGAAAATTCGAATTCTTATATTCGGAGCCAAATCCGTAAAAAAATTTTAATTACGCCGCTGTGCTCTCTCTTGCAACGCACAGTTTGTGCAACAGACATATACGCACTCATACGCCCGAAAAAAAATTCCGAAAACAGACGAAAATATTTTTCGCGGAATTACGGGTATATCTCGACCTGCGAGTCGGGTGTGTTCTTTTCTTGACAAATATTGAGGTCTTCTCGGATGAAAACTGGGCGTATACTGTTCCGCGTCTTCCCATGGAAGTGACTATATGCCTCGCGCCCGTCGCGTTTTCGTAGAATCGCCTCTATGTAGCGCTGCAAGCGCTCGCACTCTCTCTCACACACTCGCGCCGCTGCGTGCTTCGCTCCACTATAGCGTGCGTGGACTAAGTATAGTCGCAAAGTATTGCGTTTACACGCGTTTATGTTGCCGCTTTGCTGCATTTTGCTGTTTAATTGTTAATAATTAAACAACTTACAGTTTCGCATACACGCTCTGCTTTCACGCGAGACGTCACGAAAAAATAGTTATGCTACTCTCTATCCTAACAAGAGTGCTTTAAAATTCTCCCGACAACAAATAGAAAATTAATCGACTCGGAGAGCATGCGATACTAATGTCAGCTTCAAGTTTCACTGCTCCGAGTCGTTTAATTCTACGTCGTGTGATAATATCGGTAGATATTTGTTCTCGGCCTGGCAACAAAACTCTCCGATTATTATTCACAATCTTGCCTCGATTACCGGCGTAGCGAGGGACGTTGTTCCTTGTTACAATATAAGCTATTATATTTTATTAAGATGCTTTCATTTATATTTTCAGACTAAAATTAAGTTATGGATGTTCAGATTGTAGCAGCATTAGTTTTTGTAGTTATAAGTGCAGAAATATCGGTTTAAACACTTATCATAAATATGAGTGTAAGATTTTTTGCATGATTATCGGTAAGTAAAGAAGTTCAATTAAAAATGTTAAATTCTATTTTCTAAAATTTCTAATAACTGCTTAGAATAATATAATATATTTTAATAAACAGTTTTTGTAACTGATTAAAAGCATTTTTCATAACTGCTTATAATTATATAATTCAGTCTAAGTCCACTTGGGAATGGGAGCCACAAAGGCATGACTTAAAAATTGGACCAAGACATCGGCCATTATAGATGTTTTTAATGTTACATTTTACAGTTACACTATGACGAGTAACTGTAGGTAGTAGTGAATAGTAGGTGGTTCTAGGGGATTTTATTATAGCATAATTTCTTTTTTATAATAGCATAATTCGGTTTTTGGTTTGCATCTTGCAGTGCCTGGGATAGATGAGTTTAGGGACTTGAGGTACATTAGTATTAAAGTATTAAGTTTGCAATTCTTTGCGTATGGCGTAAGTGGATTTAGGGTATAGAGGCGTATTCGGACTTTTGTCCAAAGACATTTTTTTCGACGGACGTTTTTTCGAAAACCGTTTTTTTGAACGGACGTTTGTTCGGCAAAAAAAATTTTTTCCATTGATCCACGTTGACTTATTTGGGGCAACTGCGAATGCTGGCACACTTATCGCTCGGTAGAACCACTGCGGTAACAGATACACTGCTGTACCACCCCGAGGTTGATGCTGTTGGGGTTTCAGGTTATTTTTATGCAAGTGTGAGTTTCATAAAAAGACCAAGGTCAGCCCGGGTTGACCCGGTGGGTTTTGAATGTGGAAGGGCGCAAAGCAAAGCGCCTGACACATCCATAACCCACCGGGTCAACTAACACGGCACCAGAACAACTGCGGTAACTGAGCTACTGCTGTGCCACCCCAATTTGGTGCTGTTGAGGTTTTAGGTTATTTATACAGGGTGGGTATACCATTTTAATCAAACCAGTCTAATAACTCCTAAATTAAGCCATGAACAGAAAAATTGTTCAGATGAAAGTTGTCCAGGATCAAGGGGGACATCTTTTTGAGCAATTAGTTTTGACCTTGAACTCAAATTTCAAGGTCATTTGAAGGTCAAATTTTTTTTTTTAAATAGGAACCCCTATTTTTGATAGCAGATTCGGAAAGAACAGGACATTTTACGTCCGAAACGTCTGAAAGTCAACATCCTCTAAAAGCTCTGGCAGTCGATCTCTGAGCAATGCCAAATAGCTATTCTGGTTAACATTTTGACCGAAAAAATATGGCCCAATCAGGTAACCATTAATGATCCCACACCACACCATTAAACTCCATCGGTTTTGATGGTCAATAGCCCTGTACCAGTGGGGATTTACAGGTGACCAGTAGTGACTATTGTGCCTATTTAATTGACCATCACTGCGAAATATAGCCTCGTCAGAAAACATAACAAATCTGAAAAAATCTGGATCATTTTGTAAAACTCCTAAAGCCCACTGGCAAAAGTTAATACGCATTAGAAAATGGCGTGGCCTCAGCTCATGAACTAATCTTATGTGGTAATCGTGATAGTGGAGATTATTGAGAATTCTCAATGCTGTTCTTCGTGGTATACCGATTTCTCTTTCAATTTGTCGACTACTAATTTGTGGATTGAGATGAACAGCTGCTAAGGCGGCTATAACATTAGGATCATTTTCGTTGTATTCGTGGTGTCTGCGTTGACGACGAAGATGTCCATCACGAGCTCTTCGAAGTAATCAGAGTAATGTGTCGTGAGTAGGACGCCTTCTTAGAGGAAAGCGTTCAGCGTAGAGTCGCACCGCGGCTCTGGCATTGTTTTGGGTTTCGTCTAAGATCATTATCATATCAACAATTTCATTGGATGAATTCACGTCCATGTTGAAAATTTTGTTTATAATAAGAAAAAAATATTTTATTTACATTCACTCTTTATTGAAATTGAAACTAAACCAAAATAAGAAAGTGACAACAAAAAAAGGAGGAATTTTCAAACTGTATAATTTTTAAATCAAATTTGTAGCTTCTTATTTTCTTACGTTAAGACATTGTGAGATTGAAGACCGCGTGAGAACAATCGTTAGGATCTAGTACCATGTTGGTTGACCATGGTCTATAGCAAAACACCATAGGCAAGCCAGGTAAGCCGGAGTATTTTTTTTGTGAAATCACGCCACGTACATGCTACATACTCTTACAGAAACTACAAAGGAATCTATGCTGAGAAGCTAAGGGACTTCTTTAGCGCATGTGACTGGTCATCCTTCACCACGCCATCACTTACCATGCATTACCATTCTTAACGCTCACATCACGAACGCCATAAATGATCTTGCCCCATTAAAGACTGTGACACCTGGACATAAACGTCACCCGTGGTTTACCGCGGCTCTTCGTGACCTTTTAACTGAAAGGAACAGACTCTACAGGCGCTTTCGCAGAAGTCGTTTACCTTGGGATCTATACTTCTATAGAATTGCAAGGGACAACGCGCATAAACAGGTATAGGAAGCCAGGCTGAATTACTACTATTCACGCTTGTCTACCTTGACCGACGTTGCAGAGATCGGGAAAGAACTTGAAAATCTTATTATCTTACTACCTCTAAATCTCCTTCACCTGCTCGGTTCTCTTCAGATGCTCTCGACAAACACTTTAGCTCCATCTCAAACGACCCTCAAGCTCCATCTGTTGAGGAGTATCTGCGAACCCTGGAGAGTCTGGACCTCCCTGAACACTTCATCTTCAGGGCTATCACGGAGTCGGATGTGTCGGCTGCAGTATCACACTTTAACACCCAGGCCAAGAGAAGCGATGGCATTCCACAGGTTGTAATCTCCAAAGCACTGCCAATACTCGCTCCTTTACTTTTACAAATTTTTAACCTGTCTTTGATCGAGGCACGCTTTCCTTCAGCCTGGAAATCATCGATCGTAAGAGCACTAAACAAAGTTAACTCTCCAACAGCTGTAACTGACTATCGTCCGATCTCTCTACTCTGTTTCCTGTCCAAGGCGCTAGAGTGGCTGGTGCACAAGCAAATCTCTGAATATCTTGAAACAAGACTTTACCTTGACAATTTCCAAACTGGCTTTCGCACTAGCCACAGTACGCAGTCTGGCTTAATTAAGCTGGCTGATGATGTCAGGCTTGGGATAGACAGGAAGAGGGTCACACTGCTACTTCTATTTGGTACGTAGCAACGACTAATTGGGGGTTTTGACCTCGTGTGGTTGCAGTACTCGTCTTTGATTCGTACTGCAAACTCCATATTCGGTCTAAAAAGGCCCACTTCACTTCCTTGGTACTAACATAATATTTTCTTTTCAGAAGTCAAAATAATTAATTAATGAATATTAAAAAATATACAATAAAATATACATTCTTTTTATTTTATTACAAATGTCAGTATTAAAATTTGGTCAATCGCATAAAATTCGTATTGTAATATTTTCATTCATGCATTGCATGAATTCTCAAAAACATTCGAAACAGATGAATACTTCATCTCTTAACTCTTAAGAACTTAAAAGAATATCAAAATCGAAAAAAAGAAGCTCTGAAAATTTACAGAGCTTTTAGTTAGGGAATTCTTTAAGTGGGCTATTTTAAACAAAAACGATGATTGTCTAACAAAAGCGTGAGCATTCAAACAAAAAATATTGCATTTTTTTAGTTAAAGTATACCCAAGTATGAGTAAAACACAAATTAGTTATTCAATTACTATTAAACAGAACAGAGCTTAGTGTAAGAAAATCGCGAGCTTTTAAACAAAAATCTGCATACATTTAATCAGTATCTTTATTTCTTGTTTTTAACGATTTATCTCCTCTTGCTGTGCATATTTTATCAGATACTGCTTTGGATACTTTTCCTTTTATACCTTTGCTGCAGCCAAAAACTTTTGCCACACAATCTGCAATAATAGAATTGTTAGTTTTTTTTTGTTTTTTAGTATATATATATATATATATATATATATATATATATATATATATATATATATATATATATATTACAATGAATCAATCTTATAACGTTTACTTGTTTACTTTTTAGGTATTATAATATGGAAAATTCAGAAATGATTAAGAATTATTTATATGAATGTGTTAATTGCAAAAAAGGATTTACAAAAAAAATCTTTTAATAATCCATGAACGAATTCATTCAAAAAACAAACCATATACATGCGATATATGTAAAAAAAGTTTTGCACAAAAAGGTAATTTTAATGAACATGTGAAAACACATAAAAATATAAAAAATTATCAGTGCTTAACATGTCATAAAACTTTTATGAGAAGATACCAATTAAAAATCCACGAAAATACCCATACAAAATTAAAAATGCATTATTGTAGTGATTGCAAAAAGCCATTTTCTCAAAAAAGTCACTTAGAAGAACATAAATTGATTCATAATAATATACGTCAACACATTTGTGAGATTTGTGACAAAGCTTATACGAGCCAAGATACTTTAAAAAGACATTTATCTACCCATTTCAAAAAAGAATACACTTGTGATTATTGTAATAAGAAATATACTATCAAAAAAAAATTGAAGAAGCATGTTATAGCACATATGTTTCCAATCACAAAAGTGTTTAAACCTCCAGTGTTAAATATACCTACATTTGAGTAAAAGAATTTGATTTGTTTCAATCATGTTGTAAAATAAGAAGTTGTCAATAAAAAATAAGATAAATATTTCATATACGTAAATTATTTCTAATGAAACAATACCCTTTTATGGAGTATAAATAAATTTACTATAATGTTATATATATTTAGGAACTATTTTGCTTTGTTGAACACAAGTATTTTAATACTTAATCTTGCACAGTGAATTACTGCATTATTATTTAAATCTGTTTTAACAAAAAAACTAAAAATATTTACTTAAAAAAATGAAATAAAGTTTGAACTTAAAAAAATAAAATAAAGATTGATAATCTTCTATAATAGCACATAAAATTTCTATTGTGGTCTAATCCGTTTAACTGGTCTACATCCCCGTTGAAACTTTTCTGCGGTCATTGGCACAGCTTCAGGATCTAACTTTACCTGATCCATACTATCATAGAAAACTGTGACGAGGGAATCTAAAAAAAAAACTAGACTTAATGAACAATATTAAATTAAAATATATGAAAAAAGTAATAGAAATATATATGGACAAACCTTGTCCCTTTACTGTCCCTGTTACTGTAACACCTAACTCAAGTTTGGACTGCAAAAACTGCTTTACTTGAACCGTAATCTTCTTCTGCCCATCTGTTATAGCACCTAAGCCATAACTCATGAGGCCAGTTCGATTATGAATTAAGGAAAATGGGGTCCTAATATAACCTGAAATTTCTGAAAAAAATATATGTATCCGTGCGTATGTTTTAGTAACGACAGGTAAAAATCATAGAACACGGTACACAATATCCTTACCAACTAGTCCTTCTATGTTGTGGATAGTATCAAAAGAGACTTTTTGCACTTGTTCTGTCGCTGAACTCTTCAATGTATGATACCCCAAGAAATGGATTGTGGTATTTTCCTTGACTAATATTTCAAACGGTACGAGGTTGTTGTCTTGATGGAACTTTGTTGCACGACAGTGACCACCATTAATATTGATAATCTATAAATATAAAAACATTTCAAATGACGCATTTCCATAAAATACCGTTGTTTTCAAAAGTTTTATAATCACTTAATTTATCACAGAGAAGTAGAATATTTAAACATGTACCTAAAATGTGCAAAAGTGTGCCAAAAATTATTTGAAGCTTTACTAAAATTATGAATTTTGTACAAATGGAATATTTTATATGAAATAATTAGTATACTTTTTCCACAGTATAATGTTTGTTATACTTTAAGTACATGAAAAAACTTAATGTGTCTAAATTAATACTTGATTAAGTACAATTAGGTATACAAAACGTAAAATCATTATTAAAATGCAATATTCTAATAAAAACAATGTATACAGCGATGAATGCTATTTTCAGTTAAAGTCCACGTCTTTTATGGCATATGTATGTAAAATGATAATATACGATATTTACCCTATTAATATTTATGATATTTATTGATAAGGTCATTGTCATCGTCCCATATGAGAATGTCAATTCTTTTACTACCATTTGTTAAAGTGAATTTTAACAAAGGAGTATTTTCTTTGCCAGATGGAGCAGGTGCCGTAATGAAATCGACATAACCTATCATGCTTCTGCAAAAAATAAAATACATTTTGTTTGTTATTCATTTTATATTATTTTTGAAAGAAAAAAGTAAGAAAAGAACGATAAAAATATAGATAACATAATTTAATTGAAAAAACATAACCTCAAAAATATAATTTCTAAAATTACTTACGTGGTCGCATCTCGATCTTCAAACTGCAACATTTCCTCATTTGTTGTAAAAAAGGACGCCATAATCCTCTTAGTAAAAAACAATTTATTTTAATTAATAGATAAAATTGTTATCGATTGTAAAGATGCGATACTGGATACAATGACTAGCATAATAATCCGCGCGACTTGATATGATAGAAGTGTGTGGGAAAGCAATATCCAATACATATAGCTCATAAGTGACAAACTTCACGGTCCTAACGTTTTTCGGTCTGGAGAATCGCAAAATCACACATCGTTCATCATAATAATTACATAAATATTTACTAATATTTTTAATGGAAATCGTAATAAAACATAAGCCACTTGATATAAGCTACAATTTTTACAGCAGGTTAAATGACAAAAAAGCAATAATGAATAATCAATTTTCAACTACACTACATTCGCGGCTAACTTAACGGTCCTAACATTTTTGTCTAGAGAATAAAGAGATGATTTGAGCATTCGAGAATTACACATCCATATATTTTGAAAATGAAACAGTTTTTTTGCCAATATTCTTGGTAGAATCATAGTTTAGCACAAAAACATGCTAATGATTCAATAATTTAATAGAAAACAGTAATAATATGCATTTTTTTACGATACTATAAAATCCGAACGCCAATATAGAAGTAAATAGTGTCGCGGCGCCGCGGCTTCGTCTGCTTTTCAAACTCGCCTTCGTGGCGCTACCGCGCCACTTGATTATCAAAGAAATCAATTTGTAAATATGCTTCTATTGTTTGAGACAGTGCATGCCGTTTTAGTATATATTTTAAATAGCAGTCACTTGCCACACGTTTTCAATTGATCGCTTTATTCGATTTAGATGAAAATATAGTAATCTTAAGAAACATAGTAGGAATCACTTAAGTGGTGTATATTATTATATGATTGTACTTTATTGTTTAACTAACTTTTTATTCCAAATAAGCTTATTTTAATGAAAGAAAAAGTGTAATTCATCATTTAAAAATATAATTTACAACTTTTACTATAATTGGCTCTACTCAAGTGGATTCAAATATGTTCGTTAAAATCTCCATAAAATTTCATCTGAATCGAATGAAGCGTTCAAGAGAAAACGCGTGGTAAGTGACTCTGCTATTCGAAGTAGATACTAAAAAGATATATGCAGTGCCTGAAGCAATACAAGCAAAAAATAGAAATTGTTTATTGTCAATATTTTTATAAACATGTTTTTTATCTTTAGAAATAGGCAGAATACACACCACCTTTTTCAAAAGTTGGAAGCAAAGGACATCTGATTTCCTTGTTTACTTATACATCTATATCGATATGTTCAAGGGCCCTTAATCCGTTAAAAAAAAACTTCTTGTGTGACGAGGATACATATAGTTTTTTGTACAGTTTCTTGCACCTATCTCTACAGTATTGTTTACACATTTACCTGCACAGATCTCTACGCTGTTCTTTGGGCAATTCCCTGCACAGTTCTCATTTTTTTATCTGCAATAATATATAATCAAAATATTATTGCAGAAAAGAGCACTCATAGGTCTCCTCAGAAATATTTGCAGATTAATTTATTTCGTTAGTCCCTTGTTCCGTCTCATGATACGTGCCGCTGGCTATAGTTAAAGCAAAAAACAATTACGTTAAAGTTAATAAGTTATTTAAAAAATTGGATTTTTAACATTTTTTATGCAACTGTAAAAGTAAGAGTGATATTTCTCGTAGGCATAATCTACCTGATATCGGATTATATAATTAATCACTGATGTGTACAAAGCGAACGAATGGACGAACTTCGTATTATACTATTCGATTCCATGCTTTGAAGGGATTATGAAAAGTAAATATTTGAAACATTGGAATTTATTTGTCTTTGGATTAAGTTTACTTTTACAAGAAAGAATTTCAAAACAGAATTTAAACTTTGCTAAAAGAGCACTACATGAATTCTTACGAGATGTTGCAACATTATATGTACCAGAATTTATGAGGTTCAATGTGCACTTGCTGTTACATTTGCCAAAGTATGTTGCATTGTTTGGAGCACTATGGGCTTGGGCTGCATCCGTTTCGAAGGTTTTAATGGCTTTATCAGACATTTGTATTTTGGAACCCAATATATACCTCTTCAAATAAGTAAATTGTACAGTAGACTTAGGTATGTAAGAAATAATTCATTCATATTCAGCAGTGATGAAATAGATGTAGGTGTATTAAATGTATTTCTAAAACTGATGAATCAGTGTAACGTAAAAACCTGCATTGAGTACGGAGATTACTTACGAGTATTTGGTAAACCAAAACAAATCAAATTATCGATCATCGAAAAGAATATTATAGAGCAACGCATTGGACATAAAGTAGAAGATACCTGTTTATGTTATGATAGATTTATTTTAAAACATATACTTTTTTATTCAAAAAACTACAAAAGAGCCCAGAAAAGAGATAACAGTACTCTTATATACAAACAAGGATTAATAATTACTATTTCACATCTACTTATGGTTAGTCACTCCACATCTAATAACGAAGAATATGTTATTATAGGTGAAAAATTGAAAATTAAATAATGAAATTTTATGTAAGAGTTATATTGCGACTATTCGAAGATTCATAAAAATATTGTTTCATTACCGAACGACGAGAATTGAATGCATAAAGGTAAATTACGTTTACATGAAATGTATAAACGTGCCTCTTCCATATGGGAAAAGATGCATATTTCCCTTAATTAATAAATTCGAGACAGACTAATTGTTATATATTTCAATAAATATTTTACCTACGATATATTTTATTATTATATTAAATAAATGTTATTAATGTATTGAATACATATTTTATTACGATTTCCTTCATTCTGTAGAGACATCTGCAAAGTTTGTTGCACAGATTTCTACATATGCCACTGCATATCTGCAGCGGGCCTAAAATCTCTGCAAAGATCTTTGCAGATTACCCTGCTGACCTCTCTGCAGGGACTTGTGCAGACTTTTTTGTGAAGGTGTACACAAATCTGTACAGAAAATTATGATTTTCTGCAGTGATCCAGTGGCAACTGCAGAAATATCTACAGAAAACTGCAAATTGAGTTTCAGTTAACTATAGAGATTGCAAAGATATCTGCAGGTGTCACTGCATCTAAAGAGAGTGTTTGGTTCCCTGCAAAGAAATTTGTAGATATCTTTACAGGTATCTCTATAGACAACTTTATCGTAAATATTTCCACATAACGCAAGAATAGCTGTAGGTAATTACATTTAAAGTTTTTCTTACAAAACACTCTGCAGAGAATCCTGCACAGAAATATGTAAAGTAATCTACATATCAATCTACAGAAATATCTGCAGGGAATTGGGACTATCTGCGAATACTCATGACTCCTACAGAAGCATCTGCAGAAAAACCTGCAGAGAAGTCTGGAGAGAAATCTGTAAAGTAATGTATCCCTACAGAGAGTTCTCATTCACTACACTGATCTCTGCAGATTTCTTTGCAAACATCTCTACGGAGTTCTTTGCACATTTTTCGTAAGGGTTTCCGTAGATAATTATGCAGAAAATCAGCCAAGCAACTCGGCACAGATCTTTGTAGAGAATTGTACAAACTTTATGAAATTATTATTTATAACTTGTGTTCGAAATCTCTCCACAAAGATCTGTAGATTATCCTGCAGATATTCTTTAACAATCTGTGTAGGATACGTATACATTGGACCCTAGTGGAAATGGATTTCGTGCCAAAGTGTGCCAAAGTGTGCCAATGCATTCAAATTCGGAAAAAAAGAAACACTTTGACACACTTTGGCACACTTTGGCACACTTTGGCACATTTTAGCATACTTTGGCACAGTTTAGCACACGTCCTAAAAAAGACCAAATTAATATATTCAATTTTTGTTTTGTGAACACTGTGGCACACTGTGGCACACTCTGGCACACTTTGGCACACTTTGGCACACTTTGGCACACTTTGGCACATTTTGGCACATTTTGGCATTTTTTGGCACACTTTGACACAGCATATTACATCAATGGTACACTTGCGGGTATGACATAAATAGATATACACTGACATAGATATGTTTTAAAATTAAACAAGTGCTTGCAATTAAAAAATATATTTTTAAAATTTGAGTTATAAATTTTGTTTATTAAAAATGTCTAATAAACACATCAATAAACTATATAAATGAGCTATTATTATTAAAAGGTATCACGAATAAATATACATAAAATTTATTAATGCATATTCATTTTATTATGCTCGCACGGCGACAACTTTTCTATATTTAAAATATATAAACGTATATATTATGAACACATGTATTATTTATTTTTGGATAGATCTTTGGCTACCTCTTTGATTTTTATGTAGCCGATTAAAAAGCTGTGATGAAGTACTATAAAAAGATTTTCTATAAGCATTTGTGAGGTTTCTGCAGCAGGAAAACCAGATAAAACATTATAAAATTAAGAGAAAATTAAGTAGTTAAGAGCCTTTCTATATAAAAATCAGATTTTTGAATGATAACTTCTTACAGATTCTTTTTTTTATAATGTTTTATCCGCAATTGCTGGTACAGATACCTCATACGTGCTTATAGAAAATCTTCTTATAGTATTTTATCAGTGCGTTTCAACCGGGAAATAGTCAATAATGGAATAATCAGTCAATTTCCATTAAGTTTCATAAATTTCTTACATACTAACAACAAATTCTTTCGTAATGACAAATATTACTAATACAAAGTCTTATTAAAGTAAGAAAAAACTGTAGTTTAAATTTAACTTTCGTTGCCATTGCTTTCATTATGAAATGGATTCTTCGATTTGTTCCTTCTTTGTCCTACAGAAGTAGGACTTCTTAATGGATGAAATCGAGTTATGCTGATATCTGTTTACTTTCCTCATTTCATTATCGATCATGTGAAGTGGATACCATTTTATATTGAGAAACTTGTAAAATTCGTTCTCTACGACTTCTTTCTTTATTGGGGAAAGAGGGCGATCCTCTAAGCCAACAATCTTTTTCACACACCGTGTTAACAAATCACTTTCTCCGTAAATACCTCGATTTATAATCGTAAAAAATAATTGACAATTATCGGTTTTAAACGCATCTTTGTATGCTAATGAATTTATATATACACCCTTCTTAATATGTGTCAACTCATTGTCACCATCTACGTTGCCAATATCCTTTTGGTTCAGTTCAAAAACGTTATGTGGAAGTCCTACTGCATCTTTTTCTGAAAAATTATATATAAAATTATAATAAAAACTATGTACAAAATAGCTAGCATATGTTGGATTCAAACAATAAAACAGTTTATAGATATATAATTTTTTATCACTATAATCTGAAACTAGTGGTTTAAAAATACAATATCTTAAAAGTGGTTCATCGCTTAGACTTCAAACTTGATATGCTAGCCCTTGTAATGTGTAGAAACATAATTTGGGTAGTTAAGTTACTTTACTGTAGCCAGAAGGTCAAGTTTTATCTCATTATGGGCTCGAGACGCGACTTTTTCTTCACCAAGTTGACCCACTAGCTGCATTAAAGTAACCAAACAATGAAAATATGTTTCAATACAGTACAAGGGCTAGCATATCAAGTTAGATGCCCAAGAGATGAACCAGTTTTGAGATATTGCATTTTTAAATCACTGGATTCTGATTTATGTGATGAAAAGTTATATCTCAATACTCAAAACTTGATATGCTAGCCTTTGTACTGCATTGAAACATATTTTCATTGTTTGGTTACTTTAATGCAGCTACAGAGTACACTTGTTGAAAAAAAAGTCGTGTTTCGAGTCTCTAATTACTGTAATATCCTATTAATATAAGGAAGACACGGGTTGAAATTCCACGCGTAACGGTCAACGGGCCTCAGCTGAGTCGAACTCATAAAATACCGCGTATACATAGATGCGCATATTAGCGACCTCTAGTAGCAAAAGGGAGATCCGTCTCTGTATCTATTATCTATACGTAGACTAATATACCATACGTTGTGTTCTTTTTGGACTGTAACGGCCGATTGTGTTTTGAAAAATGACCATCGGAAATAAGTTATGAATATAATATAATTACGTATATTAATTATTACAGTGATAATTCTAAATACGTATAGCGTACGCATACGCATACGTATACGTACATGTATTGGCGCAGATGATTCGTGAAGGAATAAAAAACGAGTACTAAAGTAATAAAAGGTTGTGTCTACATATCATACAAAAAAATTCTATTCGTTATATTGATAAATAATTAGCTGTCAGTGTAAGTGTAATACCATAATGACTTCAGTAAAAACACATTATCTAATGCTTATAAGAAAAAATATTATTAAAATTAATTTACAATTTTTCACAGCGATAAAATCCACCTGTCGAAGCATCTTTTAAAAATCTTCAGTATTATGACAAATATGGTAAACAAATGATACCTTCAAGTACAATACATGATCGTCAAAAGGATATAAACTCAAACGTAGTTAATGTGGTACGTGTGTATATATATATATATATATATATTGAAATATAAAAATCATCATTAGTATGTTTTAATACGATACATATGTATATATAATACAAAATATATTTTCATAGCAATCAGAATCAGTGTTAAAAAATGTTCATGATGCGACAGAGATATTCAACGAATCTGTTAGATCTGATATTAGAAGTAATGAAATATCACAGCCGTCCACAAGGTTTAGAACAATTGATTCAACTGAAAATACATTTGTAAGTAAACTTTGTAGTTGGGTTTCAACAAAAATTATGTTCATATCAAGTTGAAGAGTCGAATGTCCAATTTGCAGAGTTGATGAACCAGTTTTGAGATATTGCATTTTTAAATCACGGTATTCTGATTTTTGTGATAAAAAGTGATCTACAAACTAGTTCATCGCTTGGACTTCAAACTTGATATGCTTGTTATGTATAGAAACATAATTTGTGTAGTTAAGTTACTTAATTTACTTTACTGTAGCAAGAAGGTCAACTTGTTTCTCATTTTGGGCATAGAGATGCGACTTTTTTTTCAACAAGTTGACTCTCTAGCTGCATTAAAGTAATAAATTTATTAATAAATTTTGAACACGAGTCGACGGCACAATGCCGTCATGTAGCTCCTCAAAATGTCGTCATAATGCTACCATGAGTGCCAACACGGCGTGACGGGGCGATAACATGATGTCGGCCGAATGACGGCACTGAGACTGCACGGAATGGGCCACGCGTGACGTCCAGGTACCCCTGCTCCGGGACATGAAAATGACGGCATTGTGCTGAGCACAATGACAGCACGCGGTGCAAGCATCGTGCCGGCACTTAAATTAAGCGAAAAAACAAAAAAATTAAAACCCTAACGAGGATCGAACCCTGAACCTTTCAGTTAGCAGGCAGGCACTTTACCACTCGACCACGAACACTTGTTACAAGACATAGCTAATTGTGTCCTTATGTATTGCGAGCAGCTGTTGATGTTAATAAAGTTGCAAGTTATTGTAATAAACAATCACCAAAATTATTATTAACGCGTTTAACAACATTGATATTCGCCGCTTATTTCGTGTAAGGCGCGAAACTGGCAGGCTGCTATAAATTCGGTAGTCATGAAAGAGTAGTCGTAATAATATGATTAGTGAAAATTGACAACGAACAAAGTCCGGTGGATAAATAATAGCCCAAATTAACAAAATCAACAGCCTTAAAATATAATTCATTGAAAAGCCTTATTTTGTGAATTGTGCGGCTGAAAATTTTCTAAGTTTCGCAGCCAACAAAGCCAGCATTCTTGGTGCCGTCAGTCTTGGTGCCGTCAATCCGCCGACATCATGTTATCGGGGATGTTATCAAGTATGTATGAAATATTGTAATAAAACGATAATACTTATTGGAAATTTTATATTTTCATTTCACATTAATAAATACACAAAATAAGACAAACTACTTTCAAATATGCTGATCTGCAATATTCTGTGTCATAGTGTGCCAAACTGTGCCGTACTGTGTCACACTATGCCATACTGTGCCAAAGTGTGTACAAGTGTGCCAAAGTGTGCCAAAGTGCCAAAAAACAATTTCAAAATATACATTTTGCAGTATTATGCAAGGCTGAAATTGATAGTCGAAAGTCGAAACTCACACTCAACTTTAACATGTCAATGTGTAAATGTCGATGATGAATATCAGCATGAAATTGATAGTCGAAAGTCGAAATTCACACTCAACTTTAACATCTCACTGTGTAAATGTCGACGATGAATTTCAGAATCAGTTACTTTGTACTACACTAATAGGTTCTAATTACCTTAATTGCTTTATCATGCACATCACGGTTGACGTGCAAAGTGTATGAAGAATTGGAGGATCTTCCAAAATTAATACGCAGTCGAGAATTTGGTTACTGATTTTTTAGTGGGACTCTACTCTGACGCGAGTTCAGTATCAAAATAACAGATTTTGAACCACTATTTCTGTAACGAGAAGAAAGTATGTAGCATTTTAATAAATGCGATAAACGGTCGCATGCAAGAAATAGAGATATTTCGCTGTACTTACGTAATGATAATTGTCGTGTAATCACTTTTGTCTCGATGAAATTTAATATACTTATAACCTCAAACCTCACATAGTCACATGGCATGCTCATCAGTCACCATCGCGGAAATCAGCTCGCCTAACCGTCTATTGTTTACACGCGCTGAACGTCGGTCAGTCGGTTAGCGTAGGGCTACCAACCTAACTACTAACTGAAATTTAATCTCCGAACATACTAATAGAGCTTACAAAAATGTTTACCGAGAGTCGCTACAGAGGGCCCCGCTCTCCGCACTCCGCTCTGCGGGTGGCTTTTGCAATATTCCCGACTATATACATATATTTTCGAAGCATGCTTATGGGCAAACAATACTCAACGGATAGCAGCTTAACTATGTTTTAACACATAGATTCGATAACAAATGACAGTTAATTTTTTCGCACAAACCGAGTCGTTGAAATCTTGAAAAACTTGTTTCCTGTATATAATTGTTGGACTTTATAAAATTGTGTTGAAATTAACCTCACAAATCTATTTATTTACGGTAGGTGCTAATCTAATAACGTACAAGTTTGTTTATTTCGTTTCAAATTGAGAATGTAGTAAAATATATATAATATACAATGCAACACTATCTAACAGCAAGAGTACATATAAATATATGTACTCAATAATGAATATTGTTGACTCATTAAATTATAAAAAATTGACTAATATAAATTATATTATTTCAGTTTATTTATTGCAAATAATGGGTTCATACAATTTGGCAAGATTTGATCGTAACTTGGAAGCCAAGAACAACCAGATACAACCGTCAAAGAAGACAAAATAGAGATGATTCTTCAGATTCCATTATGGAAAATGAGACCTGGCGTAATCATCATCACATCAATCACCTAAAAAAATTGCAACAATAAGTAATGAATAGCTATCGTAACTGATAAGATTTCAAAAATTGCAATACTTATGAAAATTAAAAAAATATCATATTATTGCAGCACCAAATATGTATTATTTTTGATAAAATGTCAATAAAAATTGATTATATTTGTTTTATACATATAATATATTAATAAGTAAATACGTGACAATACAAAAAGTAATATCTCTTTGTAATAAATAAAAAATTTCAAATGGATTTTATCCTCACATCGAAATAAGTTGACACTAATATCACTCGGCACAAAATCAATACGGCATCGATACTGACTTGATATTCAAATCAATGCGAATTTCGATATCCGTCGGAACTATCAATCCTGATTTCAATATTGATTTCAGTCTGAAATCAGCGTTGATTCAGTACTGAATCCACGTTGAATTAACGAAGATTTCGACAACGTTAGCTTCAACCGTCAAAACGATCAACGTTGAAATAATGCTGATTTCAATTTTGAATTTCAGACTGAAAATTCTACGGACTTGCACGATTCGACGCGCGCGTAACCACGTTCGCGGAACCGGTCGCGAGTCAAGCACGGCGTGCAAGCTAAAATAGAGCGAAAGAGAGAGAGAGAGAATGAGAGACACCAAACACCGAGATATCCAGAGAGAGAGAGAGAGAGAGAGAGAGAGAGAGAGAGAGAGAGAGAGAGAGAGAGAGAGAGAGAGAGAGAGAGATACAGAGAGAGAGAGAGACAGACAGAGAGAGAGAGAGAGAGAGAGAGAGAGAGAGAGAGAGAGAGAGAGAGAGAGAGATCAGCAGAAGCAACAGCACTACAACACTTCGGCGGACCTTTTCGTACGAGCAAATTCACAAGGTCGAAATCGATTCGTCGCTTAGCTAGACAGCGTGAGCTGTCAACGGCTTGGCGTCTTATCGAGAACTATCGCAGCAAGTCGCGAAGTCGCTTACTCAACTCGAGCACGGGAGATGGCGCCACGGGCTCTACGTCGACCTCGCGGAGTTCGCTCGACGCCGTTTACACGGCGGAACTCTTCTCCTCGGGTCTCGACGGAACAGGCCCAATGGAAGCTGCATGGCGTATTCAAGAATTAACAATTTGCGCTCGTTCTTACAGCGTAACTAAACTAGCTATTCATTTACCGAATCAACAAAAAATAATTTTTTATGAAAACAACATCGATATTGATTCTCTCAATCATGAGACAACTTTAACAGCATGGTTTATGTGAAAAACCAGAACATTATAGTTTTACGAAAAATAGTAGATAAGACGTAAAAATTATTCAAATACTTTGGGAAGATTGGTCTGTGTGATTCCAAACGAACGGAAATTATTTCACTTGAAGTTAATATTACATAGAGTTAAAGGTACAACGTCATTTAATGATTTAAAAAACTTTGAAAATAAAACGTATTCAACATTTACTGAAACAGCAATAGCCATGGGATTAATTGAAAACGATGAAAAAGTTTTTCATATATTTGACGAGGCATGTACAATTATTATGTTATGTTATGTTATAAATTATGTTACCAAAGTAATTACGTTTGTTTTTTGCTTGGTTTATAATCGTAAACAAAGTACCATTAGCACAAACTGTTTGGGAATAATACAAAAAATTTTTTTTGTGAAGACTGTCGACAACGTAAAAAATCAAGCTTTACATATTCAAGAAATTTTAAAAGGCAAAAACTATAAATGTTCAAATCTTAGACTATCAGAACCTGTATTGAAGTTAAACAAAACAAATGAACCGTTGGATCTACTATAGATGATTACAAAAAAACATTCACTGAATTATATCATAATCAAATAAATTTTTGATTATGTAACTAAATCTCCAGAAAATAAAAAAAAACGATATTCATTTATGGACCTGGTGGTACAGGAAAAACAATTTTATATAATACTTTGATTTATTATTATTTGAGTCAACGAAAACAAATTTTGTCAATGGCTTGGACTGGAATCGCTTTAATTTTATTACTCGGAGAAATGACAAGTAATAAGAATTTACAATTACTATTGGATTTACAAGACATAAAAATTGCATGTTTAAAACATCCATCTGAAAAAAATAATTAGAGAATGCGAAGTTATGAATTGGGATGAAGCTTCTATGATCCTAAAAAAGCTTTGGAAATTGTTGATAATACAATACGTGATTGTTGTAAATTAGAAAACATTCCTTTTGCGGGTAAATTGGTAATTCTAGGCGGAGATTTAAGACAAAAATCCTGTTATATCGGTTTGTCACGAAAATATGGCACGGAATTTTTTGCAGATTTAGCGTTTGCAACAAGGCTTTTGCAATCGCACAAAGCAAGTATAGCTGAACAAGCATCCAATGCAGTACAGACCAACATGGTTCCACAAGCTTCTAATGCTTCTCATGTAAATAATTTAATTCAATTACAACTGTTTGAAGAACAAACTGGTCAGTTACACTGCTTACTACTCTCTTCTGAAGATCACGAACGTGCATCGACAGGTATGTTTCTGTAATAATTAGATGTTTCTCACCTGTTTTACACTTTATATCTCTAATTTTTTTTTAATATTTTAATATATATGCAGTATTTGCAGCTGAAGTGCTTCGGCAACATAAAGAAAAATATTTCATTCGACCAGTTGACGATAAATAGGAAATGCCACCGATGCTAGAATGTGAAGTCCCAAGTACGCAGGAGGGAGAAGAAGAAAGTACTCCAAGTGGATCCAAAGGAAATAAGCTCTATATCTTTGTAATACAAATTTTTACCATAAGGTGTTCGAATATTAGTTTAATATGCGAAGAGAACGAGAAGGTTCGAGAAGCTTGTCACCTTAAGTTCAAATTCGACGATTTTCGCTAGCCCGCACGGCATCAATGAGGTTGCCATGGCAACGCGCGCTCGCTTGCTCTTACTCTGTCTCTCTCCGCCTGTTTCGCGAGCGGTCTTCTGCCGCTTTCGCTGATTTGTGTTATTCAGTTTTCGTATTGCCGAAGCGCTGTGAAGACTCGCCTCATAGTGTCGACCGTTAAACAATACCGTTTGTTAACGCGTCGGTGCTCTAACACTCTTCTAATACTCTTCAATTTTCCATAGTCAATACATTTGTAATCACACTCTTTTCTTTTCAATAAACATCAATTGTTTGACGGTATACTTAGTATATACCTTTTCATCTCAAGTTTAAAGAGCGTGTTATTATTTTCACATTAATTGTTTTGATCCACAAGTATCTATCAAAGTCGTGATACTATAAATATAAGGTATTTATAACTAATAATATATTCTTGTACATTTTTAGAGTCAATACGATGCTCTTGGAATTCTGAACAAGTTCTATTACTTTTAACATTGTAGTACACTTGTTTTGATACCACTCTTAGGCAAATAACAAAACTTTTGATGGAATTAAACTACCTGGCATGAAGCTACGGTGATTGAATCACACTGCCAGGCTACTTTTTTTTACATATACTCAGTGATTAAATCACACTGACAGGCTACTTTTTTTTAACTAGTTGGATTATATTCGTTTTTTACGAATTACTCAACAAAATTTTGTTTTGTTAATCAAGCTTTAAAGCTTAATGAAGATATTGAAACTATCAAGTTAACCATAACTAATTACACGACATAATTAAATAAGATTTATATAAATGGTTAACTTGTAAATAATCTATATTCTTCGTTTGGAGTGTTGGCAATGTTCTAGTTTTAAACTTATTACACTTATTATTTAATAAGGTTCGATTATATTTATGTACTATAAATGTTGACAAAAGCATGTTAATGACTGATAATCATTAAGATAAAAGTACATACGTAGATTTTTGTTTTCAGAATTTTTGTATGGTTTGTGTACCTTCAATTTATATTTTCATAACGTTCGATTATAGTAATTTATTATACATTGTATTACAATAAATACTGATAAAAAGATGTGATTAAAAAAGACAATAAATTTTTTTATTCACAATACAACATTTTTTATTTCATACAAAATTGTATACATTAGTATTAAAAAAAGACACCTTTTACCGTCAAAAAATTAAAAATTAGATTTCATTTTTATGTTTATCTAGTAAATATTTTCTTCAAATTTCGTTTCAGTGGTGTGTGGCTGTGTGCTGGTACTGGTATCTATAAAATTGTAAAGCCTCAATTATTAATTTCATTCGTTATATTTAATTTCCAAATATGCTTTGATATAAGTACATTTATAATAAAAAATACTCACTTTACAAAGTGCATTTCATTCAAAGTTCCTTGCTCTCTTTGCATTAGTTATTAACAATATCTCTATTTATTATGTGCCTTATATTTTCTCTTTTAATAACTCCATATTCTCTTGATTGATTATCTACTTCTTCTGGTTCGGGATATCCATTAATTATATCCGGTATTATGACAGGATATTGAAACTCATCATTTCTTTTTAGACATATATTATGTAAAATGCATATGGACAAAATGTAGTATTAAATCTGTTCGTCGCATAGGTATTTTATCCAAGAAATACCTCCATCGCATTTTTAACAATCCAATGGCTCTTTCTACCATCATACGACTTCTTGACAGCATTGTATTAAAACAAATTTCTTCTAAAGTTAAATGGCCATGATCTCTGTAAGGAACCATGATATGTCTTTGTAGAGTGTATGCCGCGTCAGCTAACAGATAGGTATTATTTGGGAAAAATTGATCGTTGCATTGATTCTGTACCCCAGAGTATCTGTATACTCTCATATCATGTACAGATCCAGGCATACCTGCATAGCAATTTATGAATTCTAACTTGTCATTGCAAATAACCTATAATAAAATGATAAATGTTAAAAATAACTGTTTACATTTTCCAAAGAAGGAATCATCCAAATTGTTTGGCTCCATTTAATTGTACGTACTTGTAATTGAATGGAATGTCTGCCTTTCCTATTTATATAAGCATTCGCATCTCTTCTAAGAGCAGCTATATAAATATCGGTTCTATCTAAGGCACCAATAACACCTGGAAATCCAAATCTTTGTTCAATTCTATCAGCAGTCTCCTGTGCTTCAGCAGGAGATGGCCAGCTTATATAGTAATTTCTATAATTACACAGTGCTCTTACTACCCTGTATGTAGCACACCAAGCTGTAGATTTGGCAACACCAAATTTACTGGTTATTGACCTACAAAGTTAAGAACGTGTTAAATTAATTTACTCAATATTGTAAAATATTTTAAATCTGTGTATATTTGTATCTATAGGAATCAGGTGTTGATTCCTATAGATACAAATATACACAGAACTAGATAGAAATATACACATCCAAGAACCCAAAGAGCTATGAATAATTGTCTTTCTGCGCTAATACGCACATTACCAAATCCAATAGCATCAGCTTCCAATTGGTCCCTCAATACAAACAATAAATAATTGAAAGTATCACGACGCAATCACCATACAGGTAATGATTATATAGTTAACAATTTGTTAAATATCCCATGCTTAACATTAACATAATGCAATAATGTGTACATTAAAATAGGTTTAATTTACCTAAAATTTTCTCGAAATTCTTCATCATTAAAGTTATGTACAACATTAACTACAAAATTTTCAACTCGTGGAATACGATGATCATTGGTTTCATAATCATCGAAAATGTCATCAAACATTTCATCTACATCACTTTGTTCATCCCTACTGAAAAACATCACGTGATAATCATGTGATGATCACATGATAATCACGTGAAGTTATCGATAAAATTATCACGTGATTATCACGTGATATACTTAATTTTTTTTATATAAAAAATTACAAAATTAAATATCTGCGTTTAAATCAGTGCACATAAATATATTATTTGAAATGTATACATACTGCAAAATTATTATATAAAAAACAATTTATATTTGTTTCTAAAATGAATATAAAATAATTATTAATGTGACGTCGGCTAATTCGCAGTCAAACTTTTTCGATTCTAAAAAGACAAATAATACTTTAAATTCAAATCAGAACGCAGAACGTAGAAAACCATACACTGCATTTGGACCCATTACCATGACTAGTGTCGATAACTTACCGACAGCTGCTAATCCGTTTGACCGTAGAAAGTTGTTACCACGCGGTACCGACTATCGTATGGTAACCGACTACCGTGTGGTAAATGAGAAATTATCCAAAGAGGATAAATAAATCGAATAATCAACAAGTCATGCTTTATTATTGCACTTATTTGCCAATTGGATGGAATCGTATTAAATAGTCGTAAGGCTATTTATTTTGTAGGAGTAAGCAAACGAAAAAATAGCGTAATAATTCTAAGTTTTAATACTCGAAAATGAAACTCAAGGATGAAAAACGTTAAAGTATACTGTGAAATTTATTCAAACGAAAATTATAAAGTGACTGCTCAGTTCGAGCTCTTATAGTTGAGGACTACCTCACTGTCTGATTCAGTGCGACCGGCAGTGAGTAGGTGGTGGTGGGTGTAGGCGGAGCTGGTTCGGTATTCGTGTTGCCATGGATACTGCAATGGCTGCTTGTGACGTTCTAGTTGGTCGTCGTTATTCTAGTGGCGGGACTATGAGTCGGATGAACTCATCGTCCGTTTCATCATGCTTGGTTCTTGATTTCTGCCGAAGTATACATATATGAAGTATAAACGTTATTGAATCGTGATATAAAATATACAAATAGTTTTTTGAGCCGCCGCCGCCGCTTGATGACATTTTAAGGCTTGGGCGTGAGAGCGAGTTCGTTGCTATACGCAGATAGCATATTACAAAGAGATGACGTGCGCTTCGGGACATCGTATTACAAAGGAGTATACGGTCACTGCCGGACTTATCGGTTTCAGAATACAAAAGCGGTGTTACCGGCGTTGACTATCATCACCTTCTACTCTGTACGCCTCTTTCTTATACGCATGAAGAATAATATAGCTTTGTTTTTTAATATAAAATAATTATTATAAATTTCGTTGCGGTTTCGATGTTAAAATGTAGGTGAGAGCTTTTACATGATTTTAGTATTTTACATTATTTTTCTAACTTTAAAATTAAGGAAGATGTGGGGTCCGAAAGGCGAGGAAGGTATCAGGAGGGCAGGAGATCTAAGGAGGTAAGTGTATCGGTATTGGGAGGAGGCTGATCATGGTTTCTATTACTAAGAGGCAGTTGTCATGGTTTCTATTAATATTGATTTCTGTAGAAAGAGTGCGTTTTTCTAATACTAAAATAAAATGTGTTTTATATGTATGAATAATATGATTGTCTAAATTTCTAAATTTACTCGTAGCAGAGAGGTTATATAAGGCACTTGTATATGTATGTAATGACTTAATCTAACGGGTATAATAGGATTAAATGTTAGTAAATTAATAATATATGTGTATATTGTAAGTGCGATGTTACGCAGCATGACTTGTTGATTATTCGATTTATTTAACCTGTTTGGATAATTTCTCATTTACCACACGGTAGTCGATTACCATACGCTAATCGGTACCGCGGGGTAACAACTCTCTACGGTCAAACGGATTAGCAGCTGTCGGTAAGTTATCGACACTAGTCATGGTAATGGGTCAAAATGCAGAGTATGGTTTTCTACGTTCTGCGTTCTGATTTGAATTTAAAGTATTATTTGTCTTTTTAGAATCGAAAAAGTTTGGCTGCAAATTGGCCGACGTCACAGTAAATAGTCTACCTATGCGCGGGTAGATGGCCTGCGCGCATGTAACACAGGAGAGAGGGAGCAACTCGCGTAAATAAGGTGACCCGGAGCCAGCAGCGAGCATTAATGATCTGGCTCTCAACTGAGTAACATGCGAATGGTAGTACTCGCTGCTTACTCCAGTCTCCACCATACCTAGTAGTTCATGAGCCCAAAGCTCTCAAAGAGTATGTGTGCAGTCCACTCCCTCTCCTATAGACTGAGATCCAGTATCGCTTATGAATAATTATCAAAGGAATAAATGAATAACATTTAATAATACATAAATAATTTAAACCCTACTGATAAAACTCACTTGAGAATCAAGTGAGATCTCAAGTGATTCTCAAGTGAGAATCATGCCAAAATCTCAAGTGATTCTCAAGTGATTCTCAAGTGATTCTCAAGTGATTCTCAAGTGACTCTCAAGTGATTCTCAAGTTGAATTGTGCATAAAAATAAATAGAAAAATATATTATATTGTTTTAATTATTATTAATACCGATACTTTGCATAGTATGCATTACAGAGAGGGAATACAGGATATAGGAATACTGCAGAAATAATAAAATTAAACAAATGTTTTTAAATTTATTTATTACAAAATATGTATAAAACGGTTTTCTTAATCGACAATAAAAAATTAATTAAAGCTTTCATTAATGTGCTCGTAAAAGCTTGCAATTCTTTAAAATGCTTGTATACTTAATAATGTAGTAGATTAGGTAGAGGGCAAATATACATGATTCCAAGTATTTGCATGAAAATACAAATAGTCTCGATCTCATTGGTTTCAACAATTGTAGATTCTGTGCTGATATGTTCTATTACTCTAAGATTATTGTAATGCTTGCTGAATCGATGTCTTGTTGTAACAACATTGCAGACAGTGAATTCTTGATTTTTTTCGTCATCTGCAATAAAACTATCAATTTGTATAAATCTTTTGTCCTTTAACTGTGCAAATGAATTATTTGATCTTTTTTTCTTTCTAATAGATGATTCGTATAAACATCCATTTTTTACCATTTTCAAAAAAAGGTTTGCAGAATGTTCAGACAGCTGTAATTTTTCTAATATATCATTTGGTACTCGGTTACCCAGACCAAAATATGTGATATCCCTTATTTTACAAGTATTTTGCACTTTTGAACCAAGAAAATCATCACAGTACATTTTTACCAAAACATCCGCATGTGGATATACATATTCTTGTACAACAGAAATAAAATGATTGATATTGATAAATCTTACGATTTGTAGTTTAACTCCTTTTGAACATTGTATTGCCTTTAACAAATTTTGGTTTGCCGATTCAAAAGAGAAGGTTGACTGACACCACAATGGTCCCCAATTCAATACGGTTTTAGAGATATGTAGTAACTGGTGGACATTAAACGTCATTGATTTTATTCCAAAATATTCTTGAGACTTAGCTACAAATTCGTGCAACATTTGATCGGCTCGATCCAATTCTCTTATATGAATACTACTTTGTAACAGTATATTCAATTCTTTTAACAAATAGAAGCCAATGAAAAAGATGATTTCTGCTTAGGTGATCTGCTCAAAGCGGTACACTATAAAATAGAACATAATTTTCCCATTCACGTGCTTTCCAATCCTTTCTGATACTTATTGGTCGGCTTAAACGTGAAATTTGATGAGGCGCAGTAATTTTATTAATTTTTTCATCAAGTTCTTCAATGTCATCTTTACTCATTGATTGCAAGTGATATTCTGTAAACTGACTTGCAACACCTTCTAAACAACAATGAAGGTAATCAACAGTAAAACCTAATATAATATTAAATTTTGGAAAATTTATAAGAGGTGATGGGTATTTAATACCATTAATAGGATTATCAGGAGTTGCATGTAACATATCATTAACGGTTTTTTCATGATCTCGATCATTCACATAATATGTTAATAAAGGATACCGCATACTACCTTCAGCCCATTCTCCCGGATGCAGGCACCAACTGCATCCGTATTTACCATTAAACTGTTTAATGCCCTGAACAGGAGCTCTAGCTACAGAATCTACACAGCATGTGAGGACGTGCAGTTTTAAGACCTTGTTTTCATTTTTTACATTACATGAAATTCCTTCACTAGTTAATTTATTAATTACGTCCACAAACGTTGATAAGAACACGCTCATATCAGGTTTTTTCTTATTAAACCATAGTCCACATGTGATTAACTTATTAATTCGGTCTTGTTTAGGTAATTCGTTTAACATAAGGTACAATGGCCAAATCGAATATTGCGAACTTTTGAATTTTGGAGCTCCATCCGTATTAAAAACAGCACTTACGTAACTATGCTTATCTTCTGGCAGTAGTGAATTAACGAATGACCGGTACTCTTTACCATCGTATACATCTTCTATATATTCAGGCTTTGAGACTCTTGTGTTGACTACATAATCGTAATGATTTTCATAAAAATGAATCAAATCTCTTATTTGTGTAGATGGATCAATAATAACAAAATAACTTGTGTTACTCGGATTATCTAAATCTAATTCTGCTTGACATATATTACATTGTTTAACGGACGTTATTTCGCCATATTTACCTATATATGCTGAACAATTGTGGCATACGGCATGAAATTCGGCAAATTCTTTTGGATTTAACAATTTATCTACAGAATATCGCGATTCAGGCATGACTGGCGATTCAAAAATAACATTAAACAACTTGAAAAGATTAGTCATGCCTAAGAATGATAACTTATTCACAACACAAAATTTAAGTATCATTAAAAATAATTCGCCTTTTTTAACCTTAATAGGACACGTAATATATTGAAAAAAATCTACATTTTGAATCATTTCTTCCAAATTTTTAGGGATATTGCATGATTGTTGAAGGCATTCGTTCTCATCTTCTAGTAATAAGCTGCGAAGGTGATTGGTTAAATCTAGTTCATTTGATTCTGTCGAAGTGCGATTCTGAAAAAAATAATTAATTTCTTCATGTTATACAATAATTGATTTTGTATATATATATATATATATATATATATATATATATATATATATATATATATATATATACATATATATAATTATTAATCATATTTTTAAATTTAATTATTAATCACGCGATGATTACGTGAGAAATCGGTCGAAAATCTCACGTGATTTGAACGTGATAATCACGTAATTTTTCTTAGATAGGGTCTAGTTCGCATTTTGTGACCCATCTGCCTATATTGAAAAAATTACGTAATTAAACACGTGACTAGTTTCGTGATTAACTGCATGATTAATACTATGATTAGTTACGTGATTGGTTGTGTAATTAATCGCGTGATTACTCACGTGACTAACAGCGTGATCAATTTTTCAATTATATAATCACACGTAATTAACCACGTGATAATTCACGAAATTTATTGATCGATGATATCACTTAATTTATCGCGTGATTGATCACGTGATAATTCATGTGTATAATTACGTCATTTTTTTCAATAGGGCGTTTGTTTGTGCCGCAATTTTTTTTTTTCAGTAAGATATTTCACAATTTGTTTAAACAATATTTAATCAATTGCATCGGATTTAATTTGTTAATATCTGATCAAAATTCCGGATAAAAATCGATCACATGCTGGATTAATTTATTTGTATTGAACGGATGTGCCTGCGTCATTTATTACATAATCAATCACATTTTGAAACAAATATATATATATATATATATATATATATATATATATATATATATATATATATATATATATATATACATACATATATATACACACACACACACAGTTTTCAAAACATTTTAATGAAATAAAATTTTTTTTTCAATTAATAAATGAATTTGGGAAATTTTAATATATAAATATATTATTTTCAAATTGAGTAAATGTCTAATAAAATAAGTGTCTCATTGTGCGAAATAAAATTAAAACGAAATAAAATAATAAAGTATTGAATTTTATGAGTAGCCTATTTACTTATTTAGCAACTTTGTGTGTTAAGTGCAAATTCACACATTCAACAAATTCTCAGTCTCAATTAAAAAATCCTTGGCAAAAAAAGAATCTTTAATGCATATGTTCGCACTAGTATTTAAATTTTCTCTCATTAAAAAAAAAATTGTTTTATGATTTTAGGAGTTGTATAATTATGGACACCGTACAAACTCTACACAAAAATAACCCTACACACTACACGAAATAACTCTATACACATATTTGCTACACGAAAAAACTCTACACAGATATTTACTACACCTAAAACTCTACACGCATTTTTGATTATTTGACTACACCGTAAAACTCTACACAATCGTATAACCTATTGTTGCAACAATAGATAACAATAACTTATACGATTGTGTAGAGTTTTACGGTGTAGTCAAATAATCAAAAATGCGTGTAGAGTTTTACGGTGTGGTAAATATCTGTGTAGAGTTTTATCGTGTAGCAAATATGTGTGTAGAGTTATTTTGTGCAGGGTGTAGGGTTATTTTTGTGTAGAGTTTGTACGGTGTCTAATTATGCTTACTATTTTTTTTTTACCTGTGTTCTTCAGACAGAGCAATTTATCGAGACTACTTGACAATAAATTATTAATGAAGGTTTTTGAGCTTAGGGGTTACTGTTTATGCTATTATACATGGTTTTCGTTTAAGAAAAATCTCTCAATTTATAATGTGTTAATAAAATTGAAATAATTGCTACAGTCGTATTAATCCATAATAATAATGTCAAATTTAAGGTGATAGCTGTACTATTTTTTAATCATTTTTAATAGAAAAGAAAGTATATATTAATTAAATGTCTATAAACAATGAGTTAAACATTTCTTTGAGGTTACAAAGCCTAGTCAAAGGTAACACTTGGTCCAAAACTGGGTGATAAAAAATTGTGCAGTAAATATTACATTAACAATTTCTACGGTTTAACAAGAAACAAATTTATCACAATAATTCTGCTTTCCGCTTACATGAATGAAAACTAACTTATACATAAAATAAATATTTTCTTTCATACTATACTAACCGTAACTTTATTACTGTTTTCTGCACATAAAATATCTTGATTTGTGACAAGATTTTCCAACACATTTCCATCGTCTGAGCTATGATGACTTGATACCTATCAACAAAGCATTCATTGAATAACATAATATAATTATCAATGCATTTGTGCATTTTACCTCCTCAAAATTTAAGTTTTCATTAATGACAGCTTTGTATCTTTCAGCTGTTCTTTTTGTAATTGCTTCATCTCCGACATCTATATTTTTTTTGTATCTTTTCATTTCACAGATATAAGTAAAAAATCTTTTACAATATGTGTTGTTACAATAACTGCTTTCATTCGAGTAATAATAAACTTGTTTTCACTTATTACAATATTTGATATTATTTAAAAATAATTGTAAATATATTTATGTTAGGTTATTACAACAGCGTTACTTTTGTTGTGTTACTTTTATGCATATACAATCCTGATGTACATACCTATAGAAGCTATATATATTGTTCCTATTCTAATACTATAGGATGGAACAAGGAACAATGGAACAAATCGTTATAATACGGAAAATAGATTACTCATTTCTATGTTATCTGGGTTGAACACTGTGATCTGGATGCTAGCTAATGTTCTATTTTATCATATTCGCGCTGTCCGCCGCATACATTAATATAATAATGGGCTAGATAAATACATTTATTTTTGCATTTAGACGTAGTATTAAATAACGTAGCATAATATTATATTGTAAAACTGAAATTATTTCTGATAATTTTATCATATTCGCGCTTTTTTTTTATTTCTGAATTATTTTTGATTACAATAAGTACTTTAGTAAACAATAAGTAGTTTACTACTGAATAAAAGTTTGACATACTTAACAAAATGTCAAAAGTGTCTTATGCTTGCTTGCAATATTTAGATGATAAAATAAAATATTATTATGCACCGATAGAGACTATATTTTATAAGAAGAATGATCAGAGTCCTATCGTTGGAAAAGATTTGCTAGATTTTGATAAGACACACAAATACTATGTTTTATGGTCAAAAGGTAAAAATGAAGTACCTATTTCTGGTCAAAGAGATGATGAATCAGAATTTTATGCTGCCTATATTGTATGTCTAGGAGGTAAATAGTTTATATTTAATTATGAACAATAGTAAATAATCGTTACTTCATCTGGTACGTACTAATCGTTCATTTCTAACATTATTTTTTTTAACTGTTTCAGAAACGGAAGATGATGCTAGACTCAGAGCAATAAGTAAATCTAAGCGATTAATTGTTCCAAAAAAAATAACTTCCAGTGAGTCTAATGAAAGTTTATTTGAAAGTCAAGAATTGAAACCGGTAAGTTTATGTATTTTGTATTGAATAATATAAATAATATAATTTGTGTACTTCTTTCTAACATCTATTATAATATTTAACCTTTCTACTTTCAGAAAACTGGAAAAATTATTAAAAATGTAGTTCAAAAAGTAAACAGTCAACGAACAATTGAGAAGTATAAACAAATAACTCTCATGAATAACAGAAAACCATTATTTCTTGGTACTAGTACAAATGAATATCTAACAGAAAATAATGCAAGGAATGTTCAAATTGATTCTACAATACGCATACAAAATTCAAAGGAGACGAAAACAATGAACCTACCTGAAGTTAGAGTAGTTTTACAAGATATTTGTAAAACTAATAGAGGTTAGTAATATTTGTAATTTTTTTTATCTAGGTTATAACATTTTTTTTCGGGCACATTAAAAACGTAGTCTTTTCATAATATTAAGGGGGTTTTACCAGCTATATAATAAATTTCATACATATCAATAAGAAATTGTAATCATTCTCAATTTTAATTTTATTACTGGTAGAACCACCTAAATACATTTTAAACTAGTATACGTGTAAATTGGTGAAATATCAAATTGTTGTAAAAATGCTTGTAATATAATACTTACCCGAGTAAAAAGTCATATGGCTGGCCTTACGTCACATTTAGCATTATGATTGTTAGATTACAATTATAATTTGTAGAAACAATTATGCAGCGATTGTGCCTTTTTTTATCTTTTATGATATTGAGATTATTAAAGTTGTTTTTCTTGTACGTATTCGATTTGATTATTGTGTACGCTAATCTTTGTATTCTACTGCACCTAATAAATTATAAGTAGAGCCGCAATAAAAAGTATTTTATAATTGTTTGAGAAAATATTATAGAAATGGATAAATAATCTACAAAACAAATTTTGCGGTGTTATGTAATCCACCTGAATCGTGACAAAATTATACAAATTATTGTAAGCCAGAAGTGCAGCAAGCATATAAAAATGTTTGTCAGTCGGAAGTTCGAAAAACTGGCATCCTGCTCGGACCCTGGTCCAATCGTTAGGATTATTTTTAGTCGAACACTTGATTTATGTAATCCGTAACAAGCATTAAAAATTTTCTTTTATTTTAGATGAATTGAACCATAAAAAAAATGTAACTATACGTAATATGGTTAAGTGCGTGTCATTACCTATTGCTTTTTCAACTCCCAAACGCACAGTTGAGAAATGTTCACTGTCACTGAATTTCCAGTGTCATAAACCATATGAGCGATGGACTCCACAAGCAGGTTACTTAATTAATAAATTAACATGCGTGTATCTACCCTAGTGTAAATGAATATAATGTATATAAATGAACAAAAATAAATAATTTAATACTTCGCATAATTTTTTAGTGTTTTGCATCAAATTTGAGATCAATTGAATTTCTGAATGGCAATTAGAAAAACTTATATTATTACACTCATGTATATTTATATACTTTTTCATTTCCACTAGAGAATGTCTAAAAATCGCTTCGTGCAAGTAATAAAAAAAATTAAAAATCCATATTATTCTTTAAATTATTACTTTTTGAGGTTAGAAATTTAAACAAGCAGATATCGCACACGAAAACGTTTGAATATGTGTATACGTGCGTGGGTGTGTGTGTGTGTATGAGTATTTGCGCGTGAGTGCGTGCATACCCTACTAAAAAAAATCACGTAAAAACACTTGAAAATAACGTGAAAATCACGTGAGATATTTGACGAATTTCTATCGTAGTTATCACATTAATTAATTTTCTGACCCATAGTCATGTTCATTAAATAGTTCAAAAATTCGAAAATTTCGGTCAGACAATTAATTAATGTTACAAATTAACTATTATTTTAATAACAATAACTCAATTTATTTATCTATTTTCTTAATTTATAAATATTATTTTAACACTCCCTACTGAAAAAAATCAGATGAAAATCAACTGATAATCAGCTGATAATCACCTGATAATTTACAAATTTTTGATGATTATCAGCTGATTATCAGCTGGTTATCAACTGATTATCATTAACATTTTATCTCTTATAAACGCATATTTATAACTATCAGCTTTAATAAAAATATTAAGCTGAAATCACCTGATAATCAGCTGACGTTTTGGCACGATTATCAGCTGATTATCAGTTGATTTTCATCTGAATTTTTTCAGTAGGGCTTTTAATAATATTTTTAAATTTTTTATTATGAATCACACAATATTCACGCGATTATCACGTGATAATTACGTAAGAAATTGGTAGAAAATCTCACGTGATTTTGACGTGATGTTACGTGATTTTTTTTTTATTTTCACGTGGTAAACACGTGATTTTTTTCATTAGGGTATATATATATGTGCGTGTGCGTATGTGGGTATTCACGTAAATAGTCGCGTAAGTAGTTTCACGATTAGTTGCGTTGCATGAGTAGTCGCCGATTAATCTCGAGATAAATTGCTTTAATAAATAATCACGTGCGTACTAGCCCTTTTTTAAAATATTTTCTGAAGATCTTGCGTAAGTTCTTACTTAAGATTTAATATCACAGCTTGAATATGATTTTGCCTAAGATCATGCACAATATATTGCCATAAAATCTTACGTCAGATATAATATGAGGTATCACGTGATAATAAATTATTAACTTACAACAGGGTACTGAGTTTGCACGGAGCGAATATTGTTTTGATTTATATTGTCTTATACTAATGAAGTACATAAAACTATTTTCAGAGTTTACAAAATCACAACAAGTAAATATCCATCAGAATTCTCTGTCCTTAGAAAGAGATGATAATGTTTCCGTATCCATACCACAATTTTCACCGATTCTCAATGGTTCGCACTTATCACAATCACAAACACCACGAAGATTAAGAGATAAGACGCCCTTTCGTTTACAGACTCTGCTAACTTCTACAGTAAATGGTCCAGGAGATCATCATTCGCCAAGTGTTGGTGTTTCAAAGATGCGTTGCAATAGATTATCGACTTTGCAAAAGATTCCGCGTTTAGATTCTCCACTACCTTCAGACAAACGCGCTTCACAACATTCGCTTTCAAATGCTTCTCTAAATTTAGATTATATTGATCAGTCAGATCACTCTGATTTAAGAATGCCTTCACGTTCACGGAGAGGTCGTTTGCCTTCTATAGCTTCAGATTCGTCATCAAGATATAAAGATATTTCAGGACCGAAAAGTCAGTCGTCTACACCATTTGTGCCTTCTAATAGGTTGTATTCGCCAGTTATGTCGTCTCCACAAGAGCCTTCTACTCCTACTAGGTCATGTTCAGAAGCAAGATCTGTAAGACGTTCGCTCTTGAACAGTCTCTCGCGTTCTGTAGCAGAATTTCGAACAGAACAAGAAACACCACCAAGACGGACAGGTCCACGTTCTGGAGCGCAAGAAGTAGTGCCTACTCGCACACCGCCGAGACGACCAGGCCCACGTTCAGTAACCCAAAAAGTAGTGCCTACTCGCACACCGCCGAGACGACCAGGCCCACGTTCACTAACCCAAGTAGTAGTGCCTACTCGCACACCGCCGAGACGACCAGGCCCACGTTCACAAACCCAAGAAGTAGTGCCTACTCGCACACCACCGAGACGACCAGGTTCTGCTTCACCAGGAAGAGAAGATATTCAAGATAACGAAGACGAAAATGAAAATTTGGAAGTTTATGCAGGTAATAAGGGTAGAGATTTTTTTAACTAGCTTTAACAAGCTATATTTTCTCAATGTTCACCTTTTGAGGTTAGGATTGAAAAAATACGCAAAGATCGCGCGCGAAAACAGCCAATTAGAGAACGTCTTTTTTAGAGAAGGATTGCTGATTCTACACATCATATTATTTTGTATATAACATTTATTTTCAGGAGGAGAATCTGATTCTGCCGTTCCAATGCTTGAACAGTACAAACCCAAGTTATTAAAAAAATACAATAAAGCAGGGTACGACTTGGACTCTAATATTCCTGAACAACACAAAAGATACGACATTGTTAGGAATAAGGTATGTATGAAAACGCAATACGACGAATTTTCAAGTATTTTATCTTTTCATTAAATCTTTTTTATTTTCAAGATATACCTAGGTGAAGGCAGGACAATTGGACAGAAATCATGGAGGATCATTAAATCCAAACGAAAGAATGCATTTTTAAGAGACTTAGGAACTATTTTATGGACAAAAAAAGTTATAGCTTTAAAAAGTTTAGATTTAAGTAAATTGAAAAAAAATACCTTTGGAACAAAGCCCATTCAGCTTTATTCACCCAGAAAACTAAATTTATATCTAAGTAAGAGCTATATATAAACATACTACATGTATTACACATTTATCATTTTATACTTACAAAAATAAATATTAATTTTACGTAGGTTTGTACAGCGATTTCCTTGACACTTCTAATAGGTATAAACAATTACCGCAGGAAACCAAAGACATTCTTATAAAGGATGCGACTGAAAGCTTAAGTTTTCACTCAAGAGATGAGAGAAAACACCAAGATGAACCAAATGATTGAACCAAATAATTAAGCTTAAAAACTTGAATGTTTAGATTACATATTTCGTAACATTAAGCTTATAAATTTAGAACTGAATGATAAATTGTTATGTTAGTATTACATCTTGTGTAAAAATTAGTTTTGAAAACTAAAAAAAAAACAGTTATGTTCAAATTACATTATATGAAAAACCCGCTTTAATGAAAATAAATATTTTTCTACTTACCTTGATTTTTCCTAATGCAGTTCCTTTAATTTTATATTTATATTCCCGTTATTCTACCTAACTACGTGTTACGTCCGAATGAGCGCAACTCACCAATATACTTACGTGTGCCGAGTTCCTATCGTAATATTATTTTATTTGTATTGTAATAAAGGAAATCCCTTTTGGCTACCGCAGACGCGGTCACTGCCTTCCGGGAAAGGGAGCCGGATAACGAAATCACTTAGACGGGGTTAAGTTTTAAAGCAACTACTATAATGTATTTCACTCGTATTAGAAAAGAGAGAAAAGTACCTTTTACAATGTGTGTGTATGTTTGTGTGTGTGTTTGTCTGAAGATGCACGCCAGCAGGAGGTTGCAGCTGTGGATCCTTGGCGCCTGGTTCCTGCGTCGGTGGTTCAGTACGGTCAGGCTGTTGATGGGCCGTCGGCTCTCAGCTTCTCTCCTTTATGGTAAACAAGTGTAGACTGATGGGCGCCTCGATGCGTCGGCTTCCTTTTGGAGACGAGAGGGTGATGCGCTTTGACGAACGCCAACACGTGTATCTCCGTTCACTATATAGACTGTCGATTTGGGCTAAGTCCCTTTAACTTGCGCACTGTTAACTCGTATTTATAATTGTTGTTGGTCTAGCGACTGGCAGAGTAACGACTTGCTTAGTTACTGTTGGACTCTCTACTGACTCTCCCTCTGGTTTTCCCACTGGGCTTGTACCCTTTGCTCCCGGGCTTTATATACTAGATTTTCGTATTTTTCTTCATTCTATTTTTGGAGATGCTAACATAAGATTTTCTTGTGATACTTGCTCTAATGGAAATGTGACAGGTCAATTCATAAAATCTTAGTTTTATTACTTCTAATTTTGGGGAATCGAGCTTGTAACTAGCTCTCCCGCTGCTTTCCGTTGCCTGCGCGCTCTTTGAGAGTGCGCGCGTGAGACTTTCCCGATTGTTTTAAATTAGAAAGGTCGTAACTCGCTGTTTTCTTCTTGCCGCCTGTTCTCGTCAATCTAAAATCGTCTGCCTGGATTTCTTTGTATCGCGATATATTTCATTTTTATGTGTGACATCGTTGCAGAGTGTCGCGATATTTATGAGGTTCCTCTATTAGCTTGTTTGTTTCGTATTCTGGTCTATGTCTAATTTACTCTGCCATTTTTACGGTAGTCGGCTTAGATGCGTATTGGCTGCTGGCTCTTTAGTTTTATTTTGGTAAGGCATGACCTCTTTTCTCAGCGTGTGGTTGCTGCGATGGCGACGCGTCATGAGTGTATGTGTCTGTTTTAGTGTGTACGCGTGCCATTATTTTATTTTTTATTCTGTTTTTGTGCGCGTAGTGGAATTTAGGATTCCCTTACGCCTGTAACTTTTCTATGTTTCATTACATCGCGTTTATGTGCGTAATGGAATTGTGAATTCCATTACATACGGTCTTCAGATGAAGAGTTAACACGCGTTCTTGTATCATTTACTCTTAAATTTTCACTTTTCTAAATTAGAAATTTATTTGTATAAACAACGCATGTGAAATGAGCAACTAATTTGAGAATGTTCTCGAAAAACAGTTAGAAATTCTGAAAATTTACTTTGAAGATAAAATTTATTCTTATATTATATACAGATCGCGCACGGAAAGGAACAGCTAATCACGGAATAAAAATTAGGCATCCATTTTTGAAACGCAGAATTCACGATAATGAGGATTCGTAAAATATACTCACAATTCAACTTGAGAATCACTTGAGAGTCACTTGAGAATCACTTGAGAATCACTTGAGAATCACTTGAGAATCACTTGAGATCTCACTTGATTCTCAAGTGAGTTTTATCAGTAGGGAACCCTTTATTAGTATATCCACTCCCATCCCCTATCCGTTGTGTCACCGATGCAGGATGGTAGTACCCTGTTCTTAGGTGGCGCATCTGGTCATAGACTTACGGTGAGATGGTAGTACCTCACACATCAGTCTAATAGCTGCGTGGTTTACCTAAGTGTGCGGGACGTGCGTAGTGGATAGACCCTACTCATTTCCTCCAACACACGAGCAGCTCTCCACTGGTGGGTCTCCCACCTCAAAGGATAGGGAAGGCTTTTGTCCACTCAATAGATATTACCGGATGGATCAAAGTTTATTGTCGTTCTTCGGATTTGCTTGTCTACTGATTTACTAACCCCGGGTCACTAATTCCTCGCGTTCGCGTACTAATCCTTCGCGGACCGTTTCAAACTTAAAGACTAACAAGTAGCAACATGGAGAAGCAGGTCTAAATTAAAAAAGTCAATATTTACTGCCAATAAGCGCTTCACGAAGTATCAATCTACGTGTTTTAGACAGATTTTCCAGTACAAAAGTGTTTTTTGACGCTAAAACCAAATAAAGTCTGGGATAGCTAAAAATAAAATTTCTGAATTTTGCCTTTTAAATGTGTTTTATTCGTCATATGGCACATGTATGCATTGTTTTATATTTTTTACATTATACCAGAATGAATCTATGGTTTAATTCTTATTTTAAACGAAATTTTGCATAATATATAATAAGATACTTATAAATGTATATGTTTTAGGTTCTGGAATGAGCATTCTTAGTCATTTAGCTTTACGCATTGTTACACAATTGGGCTTAAAAAACTGCTTATCCCTCTATTATTATAATTTTGAAGGTATGTCTTAGAATATTTTATTTTTCATCAAATTTAAAAATTGAGTTATTTTAAAAGGAATTTTGAAACTATTCTTATTCTAAAAGACAATTATAGTACATTACACAACTAGGGGCGAAAATTGGCTTCATCAAGCGAGGGAGATGATTGAGCACGAGTGGGAGTCAAGGGCGCCGCAGGCGCCCAAAACGGATACCAGTGCTCGATCATCATCCGAGTCTGAAAAATCCAATTCACCCCTTGTTGTGTACCCTGCTTTTTATAATCAGGGCATCAATAGTGCTCTTTATAAAACCTGCCTGAAAAAGCAAAACTTTGAAAAATTTCAAAATTCTAAATATTTAAAAAATTTTGACCTTTCACCTTTCACCTTAAGATATATGTATATATGTGGCTACACGCGCTGGGCAGCAGCGTCGCCAGCGCAAGTAGACGCTGCGGCCAAGACCCGACTTCGACTGGCGAGGTTACTGCCGAAGTCGACGCCATAACGCCATCCGCCGGACGCCATGCTGTGGCGAGCGGGGAGCGCGTCCCCGATCACCATTCTGGATTCGGCCGCCTAGTAAAGCACACGCTCCATCATTCTGTGATATTAACATTAAGGAATAAAGTCTTCATAGTTAGTTGTATTAAACAGAGTAGCTCTTTCTTGTCGCCTTCGAACGGCAAGTAGATATTATTGTTTTCTATTATCATTATTTTTTTTTAAACGTTTGACTATTTAGTTTTAAAGATATGAATTTTTAAATAAAAAACAACTTTTTTATCATCTTGCGGAAAAAAGTAGGCAACTTTTAGATTATTTTGTAAGATACATAAATCATTACATAGAAAAACTAAAAAATATTTGAATAAAAATCTAGAAATGGTTGTAATATATGACCATAAAATCAAAAAAAGTTAATTTTTTATTTTAATTGACTCAATACTTACAATTAATATTGCTTGTATTTGGAGTTTGTAACTGGTGCTTATTACATTATGATTTCATCACCCCTAGTTCCTCTCATCATCCCGTTAATTACTAAAAAGAATTTAGTAAAGCTCAGACTAATTGAAAAGATCAATATAAAACGATTTCAATCGAAAAACGTTAATATTTCATACTTACATTGACGCGCTAGTGGATGATCGTAACGCTGGCGTATGCTTTCCAGAGCAATCGACAGAACATCTAGATTACGAAATAAACCATTGGTAAACATACAAGAGACCGTGGTTATTCTACAATGTAGTAGGAGAAAACGCAACTTCCTACATAAATTATTATCTATCGATTGCTGCTGAAGATCTAAAGCCCACACTGCACGACACATCGTACGAATATACGGATCTAGAACTTTCGCAATATTCAATGCTTTACGCAAAACTTTTACTAAATGTGTCACACTTGCTCGAATCATTCTGTAAAAAAAAGATGTTTTGAAGGGTTACCGACACTTCGCCTAAGGACATTTCACCTACAGACATTTCACCTAAGGACATTTCGCCACATGCGACATTTCGCCACAAATGATAAATTTACCGGGGTCTAGACCAACGCTCTAGAGCAACGAGTTCTCATATGTACAGGCGACATAAAAACTAAAGAAAAGAAAGTTCAATGCAAGGATTTTTTGGTACGATAAGTAGAAGGGCATTCCTTTGATAATTTTTTTTGAAAAATTAATACGCTGACATGTTGAATACAGACAAAAGTTTTCCTGTATGCAAATTGCAGAGTGAGAATTATGACATAAAAAAAACAATAAAAAAGAGAGCGCAACGCTTGACTGTATTTTAAAATGTTTTCAAGGCCACTTCATACAGTGTGCAAAAATACATCTACAGTTAAAAAATCGTCGCTCTAGGTCAAAAACTAAATTTTTGGTAGCAAAAGACAAGAGCGGCATAGTTGTTTGCGGTAGTGGTGGTGGTGATGGTGGGACAGCATCCCTACCTTCACATTGCGCGAATGCCAAATGGTTGCTGACAGTAAGTGTCTATAGAGAAAACTTTGGTTGGTGGCAGTATGTGTTTTTTTTCGTTCCTTTCTCGTAGAAAAAGGTATTAGGGAAAATCTTAGAAAGACCATAACATGACCTTGTTTACGGGGTCGTCGAAACATCCCCATCCCCAAGACAGCCGTGTGTCGGATTCACACCGACTAAACCCACCCCCTTGAAAAACACCCAGCCGTAAAACGGAACGCCCTCTTTGCTTTTATCGATCCTTAAGGTATCGTAAAGGTTCCTAGCTCTATTTTGTATGCCTCTGGACCCCGTGGTACCACCGTCAAGCAATGCTTCGCAGGGAAGGCAAAAGGCTTTTGCCCGCTTCTGGTTGATCTACTCACCTTTTCGTCTTCTTTATCTTTTCTGACTTTCTTGAGAATTTCTGCTGCATAGTTGCTGACTGCGTACCATTTATCCTCTGAAGTCAGCATGGCCGTCATAATCGACTCAGGAGTTACTTCTGATCTAAAAATAACCCTTAAGTTCTTCTCGCTCTTGATGATATCGTAAGCACTCGCAAAAGACGTGCTCAACATCCTCTGTTGCATCCAAACTTATTGGGCAGTTCGGAAAGTCGTCTTCGGAAAGTTGAAACCGATGCAGGTACGCCCGGAAACATCCGTGTCCGGTCAAAAACTGCTTGAGGTTAACTTAACCATGTCTTCTTTCAATTCAGTCTTCTATCGCCCCTTGCTACTAGCGTCCCATCTTGTTTGCCATTCAGCCATCGTCTTCTTTCTAGCGGCATCCAGATCTCCTTCTGGCTTTTGTCATTCAATCGTCTTCTAGCTTCAAATACGTCCTTTCTTGCATTCGACATACATGCGACATTTCGCCACAAGACATTTCACCACAGTGACATTTCGCCACATGCGACACTTCGCCACAAATGATAAATTTACGCTTGTGAGTCTTTTTATTGATGTTTTTTTTTTTATTTAATTCTGCCGAGCTCGGTTGAGATCCAGAACCACGACGTGAACGTGTCTGCAATGGTTCCATTTTTTTTTATTTTTATCACTTTTTATGTGTGATTGTTCATTTTATAATAGTAGTTTTTTTAATTTGTTTCTGGAAGTGAAAATAAGAAAATTATAAAATAACTAAAATTAAACGGGGTGGTACCGCTGTGGCTCTGTTGCCGCGTTGGTTCTAGTACCGCGTTGGTTGTCCCTCATGGGTTATGCGCGAAGCGCCCTTCCACACCCAAAACCCACCGGTCAACTCGGGCTGACCTTGGTTTTTATTGAACTCTCAAGGTATATAAAAATAACCTAAAACCCCAACAGCACCGACTCGGTGTAGTACCGAAGTATCACTGAAGCTGCGTTGGTTCTAAGTACCGTGTTGGTCGACCGGGGTCTAGAGCAACGCATCATAGTTGGCACCCTTCCACCAAAACCCCAACAGCAGCACTGACATACACTAAATGGCCTAAAAAACATAAATCTGAAATTTGTGGCGAAATGTCACTGTGGCGAAATGTCGCTGTGGCGAAGTGTCGCATGTGGCGAAATGTCACTGTGGCTAAATGTCGCTGTGGCGAAATGTCGCTGTGGTGAAATGTCACTGTGGCGAAATGTCGCATGTGGTGAAATGTCTTTAGGTGAAATGTCGCGTGGTGAAATGTCCTTAGGTGAAATGTCCTTAGGTGAAATGTCCGGATACGCTGTTTGTGCATTGCAAATCACTAGACTAACGTCCAGGGTTCAACGCTTCGTTCTGTGCCATATTCACCAATGTGTTCTGCTAATCCACCTTTTCCTTCTATAAATTCATCCATTCTGACGCAGATAATGCGCTCCAGGATTTTGCCTAGGGTATCAGCATGCAGAGCGGTCTGTATGATGAGGACTCCTGAAGTGGTTTCTTTCCTTTTGGCAGAAGCTGAAGTCGCTGTTTCTTTCAGTTTGTGGGAAATATTCCCTCTTCTAGACATGTATTGTACTGTTACGTCTCCGCGTGAAAGGGGTAAGCATGTCTATAACTGGCCAGTCAGCGAAATGTAATTATTGTAAAAATGACACGAAGTTAATTGAAACAGTTTATTGATACGGACGGAGAATGGTTGTGCGATGGCAAGAGTTTCTGAGCGGAAAGGCCAAGGTCGAAGACCGGTAAACCAAAAGTCGACAGACATCCACACGGAATCTACATCTGCAGCAAACCAAGACCTCAGCGGTTCTCCTCTTGCACGGCTTCCCACAGACAGATCGGCCTTCCAGCTCTCCGTGCTGGAGATCCGCAAGCAAGTGTCGTACTTATTATAGGCAACGAGGGACGTGGCAATATCTCGTTGGAAAATTCGTTTTGACTATAATAAATATTTAACATTATACTGACCACGTCTTTTGGACCTATAAACAAGAGTGAGTATGAGTGGTATGAGTGTGTGTGTGCGTGTAAAATACGAGACATCTAGCGAGAACTATCGTGGAAATATAGCTCTGTATTGCGTTCTACTATTTTATATAATTACAATTATGTCATCAAATCCTATGTCATGAACAAGATATATCTTTCTTATAAATTATATGTACATTAAATATCCAAACCACGCAATTATTACATGGCGCTCAACGCAAGGTCATGACGTAGGACAATTTCATGACATAAGGTGTATAAAATTAAAATATAAATTAGTCAATAGTTATTATTTACAATCTGACCTCGCATGGTACTAACGCGAACCGGTAAAGGTAGCGATATAGAGAAGATGACTAACGCAGACATTGATGAATTTGAAGAGCAGGTAGCACGACTATCGGCCGTATCGACAGCGTCCGAAAACGAAATCAAAGTATTGCGTGAACAGCTCGATGAACTGAAGGAGCTAAACAAGAAATTAATGGACAGGCTTGATTCAAGTTCAAGCGGAAATAATCGCAATGGTAGAAGCACGCAGTCTAACGGGAGCCAGACCTAGCCTGGGCGTTCAAATAATAATCACAATTCGACCGAGGATTCCGAGAATCCGGATAATAATGGACGAAATAATGATGAAAACGCGGTTGACAATCTCAATCTAGATTTAGTAAGCGGTATTTTAAATCATTTTGAATCCCTCAGTATCTCGGTTGTACTACCAATTTACGATGGCGAAAATGGAAACCCAGTTCAATTTATTGAAAAATTAGAGAAATACTTCGCTGGAAAAAGGACAAAGACGGAACAGAAATTGTTAATAGTCGAGGACGCGTTGAAGGGGAGAGCACGCGCGTTTGAACATTTCAAGACGATATTCTTGAGTGAATTTTACGGGGTTGAGGCGCGCATAAAGTTCAAAGCGGAATGGACGAGTAAAGCATCAAAATTAAAATTTATGTTTAAATTTTAAGCACAAGTTCGAAAAAGATCCCACCGCTGTCACCAAAATTATGTCACGTCTCCGCGTGAGAAGCTAAGTTTTTTGAAATGCCGAAAATATATTTAGAAATCTCAAAATACTTAACTTTTGTTGGTAAGAAATGAGACCTAACTGTTCCACAGTCAAGGCAGTTTTACAAGTCCTGCAAAGGGCTGGCGCTGTTGTAAGGAAAATATATTAAGCTTGGCTGCTGTCACCACTCCTGAGGATGTTTGAAAGTGCCGGGTCAGGAGTCCCGGGTAAGAAAGTCGTAGAATGGACTTCTTCTTCAAGCCGGTATATCCGCTCTTCGATTTTATAAGTATAATCCTGTATTATACTTATTTTGCCAATTGGATGGAATCGTATTAAATAGTCGTAAGGCTATTCATTTTGTAGGAGTAAGCAAACGAAAAAATAGCGTAATAATTCTAAGTTTTAATACTCGGAAATGAAACTCAAGGATTAAGAAGGTTAAAGTATGCTGTGAAATTTATTCAAACGAAAATTATAAAGTGACTGCTCAGTTCGAGCTCTAGTTGAGGACTGCCATTCAAGCATTCTTAATCTAAACCCATAAATTCTGTAAAGTGCTTACCCATGTATAATTGTATATATATATATATGGGACGTTTCACGTCAACCGGACCATCAGTGCACCCAAAATTTGGGTTGACCTAACAAGACGTTTGAGGTCTCAAAATGATCGTCGGGTCAAGGGCTTTTGAAAAAGTTCTGGCCTTTTCAAAAATCCAATGTGGCGCATAAAATATGGAGCCTGAAACCCACGTTTTCATAGCCCATTCAACAAAAACAATAGTAAAAATGTTCTAATTTGTGAAATATCCCACTAAAAAACATGTACAACTCATGATAGGACATATTATTGATAATGCTGATGGAATTCCAAAATAAAAAATGGCGAAAGCAAAATGGTGTACATTATACCTCCACCAAACCCATTTTACCGCAACAAATGATTTTTGATCAGTTTAAAGTATCGGTATGGGAGTTTAAGGGGCCGCTGAATCTTATTTTAACCTCGAAATTTCAAAATTCAATATGGCCAATATAAACTGGCGGATATTTGTCATAACCCACCCGCAGGCTCTCTCGCGAAAAGCCCCTACTAACGCGCAACCCGCCGAACACGCCTCGCACGCTGCAGCACTTATCACCGCGGCGCTAGTACCTCGGCGCGCCGCTAGGCGGCTGCGCATTACCCACAAGTGAAGTAGCGTCGCGGAGGGCACATAAGGAGGCCGGGTCCAGCGCTGTACCTCGCCCCTCTTCCAACAGCCTAATGCTGCATGTACACGGCTCGTGTCCAATGACAACTTGTGAAAGACTTCAGCAAATAAAACTGTTTTGTGGCAAAGGTATTTATTGCTTTCAAGTGATTTATTTCATCCCTCTTTTTTACCTACATCCCCAACCCCTTCCCACGTTTAGCAACCCATAGAAAGGAATATTTTCTTCAAGGAATGCTTTCTTCATCGGCGACTTTTTCTCCAACAGTCTTTTTAAAGATAGTTGGTGAGCAAGTCCATCAGCGGCTTTATTCATAGGCGACTTTTTCTCCAACAGTCCTTTTTAGGATAGTTAATAGGTACATTAATAGATACATTGGCGACTTCTTCTTCAATATCCGTTTTAAGGCAGTTGTTGAGTAAGTCTTACTTTACCGGCATCTCCTTGTTCAACTGTACTAGCCGTAATTTTGTTATTTCTAACATTTTTTTTGTTTTGGTTGTGCTTTCTCATATCCTACAACAATGTCTTCTCCTGCGAAAAAATATCGTATCGATAGATGCGTTAATCCATTTGATATTAATACAGGACACAGCAAATCTTTTAGGAAGATCTCCAAAGAATTTCAAGATGTCTATCCTGATTATCCAACTCTTCACTGATTTGTGATACATGTAGAAAAGCCTTTTACAAACTACATGATTTGTCATCTCCAAACGTCAGTATGAGTGTTGATTTTGATCAGAGACTGACTCACCTTCGGTTTCAAACACGGATGTACCTATGCAAGATGATCTTACAGATATTTTAACTGAAACAAATTCCAATCCCAGCCGGAGAACGATCCATTACGTGTCAGTATTCTTACTATATTGCCCGAACACTGGGCAATACGTAAAATTATGAACCAATTTGGTGTGTCAAGATTTTTACGAAAATGATCTTAACAGCAGAATTATGCCAAATAAAAATGATACCGTCAGTATTTATTTATATGGTGAAAAAATAAAAGTGCAGAAAAGATTATTACTTACTGATATTAAGAACCTTCATAATAAATTTAAAGAACAGTTTCCTGAACATCCGATTGGGCTTACCAAGTTTGCGGAACTGAGACCAAAATGTTGTGTCTTTGCAGGATCCTCTGGTACACACAATGTATGTGTATGTACGATACACCAAAATTTCAAGGCGATAATTGACGCAGTAAATCGTAACCGGACATTTCACCTAAAGATATTTCACCAAAAGACATTTAACCTAAAGACATTTCACCTAAAGACACTTCTCCAATGCGACATTTCTCCAATGCGACATTTCGCCAATGCGACATTTTACCAAAGCGACATTTCGCCAATGCGACATTTCACCAAAGCGACATTTCGCCAATGCGACATTTGACCAAAGCGACATTTCGCCAATGCGACATTTCGCCAATAGCGACATTTCACCAGAGCGACATTTTGCCAATAGCGACATTTCGCCAGAGCGATATTTTGCCAATAGCGACATTTCGCCAAAAATCGTATGCGGTGTAATTACTAAGAAATCAGTTAATTATAACATGATAAACGCTTCGCGGAGCGCTTTACCACGGTTCAACGACTTTCTGCTGCAACAAAGCCAATGCTGTACCACCCCGAGCCGGTGCTGTTGGGATTTTTGATTATTCTGATATTGCTCTAGATCAATATAAAAACCATGGTCAGCCCGAGTTGACCCGCTGGATTTTGATTGTGGAAGGGCGCGAAGCGCCCAACACACTCATAACCCAGAAGGATCAACCAACTCGGTTCTAGAACCATTGCGGTAACAGAGTCACAGCTGTACCAACCCGAGTCGGTGCTGTTGGGGTTTTAGGTTATTTTTATATTATTGAGAGACAAACAATATCACAAAATCGTAACAAAACGGTCACAAAACTGTCATGTGACGGTCACACGGCGTCATGTATCGACCACACACACGATCACACGCAGTCATGTATCGAATTATCGAATTAGGTTTATAAGAAGTTGTTTCGTTTCTATCCGCCAGGTGGCGGCGACCCTACTTTTACCAATCCATTATCAAAGTTGTATTCTGAAATGCATAAGTAGGGACTGAGATATTAAGCAAATTGTCTATTCCAATTTATTTGGAATATTTTCTGAGTCCCTCAACCATAAAAATTGTCTAAGTCCCATCATCCTTAAAAATTTGTTAATTTCCTCCCCATCTTAAAATTCTTTCGTCAAACATTTTTTTTTTCACAATCACTTGTTTTTTATTTATTAAAAATGGAGTTTGAGTTAGACTACATATCTAGTACAAAGGGAAATCCGATGTTACATTACAAAGGCTTCGTTTATCATAAGCAGATAGAAACAGCTAATAAAGTTTATTGGAGATGTACGGAGTATGACAATCTGTTTTGTAACGGCAGAGTCATCGTTGCAAATGAAATTGTTGTTAAAGAAATCGGTCATACCCATGAGGCTTGGGCTTCAGATATAAATAAAAAAATATTATTAAATAATATTAAGGATACAGCAACATTTTCTGAGGCATCAACTAGTGCAATTGTCAGCAGAAACGTTTCTCAAGCTTCTGAGTCGACAAAACTAATTCTGCCAAAATTTAAAAGTATGAAAAGGACTGTAAATAGAGTGCGAGCACGACTAGCAGATCGTCCTAACCTACCTACATCTTTGGAAGATTTAATAGTTCCAGAAGATTTACAAGTAACCGAAAGTGGTGAATGTTTCCTTTTATATGATTCAGGTAGCGATAATCAGAGAAGGATACTTATTTTTTCAACAGCCAATAATCTCAAACTATTATCAAAAAGAAAGAATTGGTTTTCTGACGGAACTTTTGATAATTGTCCAGAATTTTTTTATCAATTATACACAATTCACGGATTGTATGATACAGTAACAGTTCCATTAGTTTACTGCCAAACAAAACTACTGAAACCTACATTGAATTATTTCAGGTTTTAAAACGTCTTCAACCTAATTTGAACCCAGAATTAGGGATGATCGATTTTGAGTTAGCTGTTGCGAATGCATTAACCTCTGAATTTCCAACTATTAATATTAAATTCTGTTTTTTTCATATGAGGCAATCATTGTATAGGAAAATAGGAGAACATTCTTTGAAAACCTTATATGATGATAATAGAAAAGTGAAGATGCTCGCCGCTTTAAGTTTTGTGCCACCAGACGAAGTTAAGGAACTTTTTGAAAACTTAGTCGAAGAGGAGTTTGCAACTGCAGAAGCAAACGTAGACAATTATTTAGGATATTTTCAGAATACCTACATAGGTAATACTGTAGGTAGGCGTGTTGTAGCACCACTTTTTAGTATAGATCGATGGAATCATTACAACTCAGTAATTGACAATCTACCTAGGACAAATAATAGCGTTGAGGGATGGCATCGAGGATTCGACTTTACACAAAAGGGGTGCCAACATTTTTGATCTATTCAAAGCTTTCAAAGCCGACCAAGCATTGACTGGGGTTAAATTAACACAAATACGTACTGGCAATGCGCCAGAACCACCTAGGAAGAGATATATGTCATACAATGAAAGAATTCAAAGTATAGTTTCAAAGTATGATACAGATATTTATTCCGACGATAAAATCTTATATCTATCAGATATTGCAGCTCTACTAGGGTCATAAAAAAATCAAAATAGTTTATTAACTATTTCAAAATATAATATTTATTTAATTTATATTTTTATTTTATAATACGATGACAAACAATATAAGATATTGTTGATATATATATATATATATATATATATATATATATATATATATATATATATATATTATTATTGATATACAAAATTTCATAATCAAAGATAGAAAGCAAACTTCTTTTAGTTTTTTACCCATGTACTATTAAAACTACAAAAAAAGAAATAAAAAAAAATTTAAAAAGAAAAAAAAAAATTAAAAAAAATAAATAAATAAAAAAAAATAAAATGTGTAACCGCAGTAAATATAGAAAAAATCTCAAACAATATTCTGAAGAATTATAAAGATTGTTTGAATTTCGTTCTATGTGAGGATCCCAAACCAAGTTGTTATTTGAATGAATACAAATTTTGTCCGGACATTCAAAAGTTTTCTAATTACGTTGAGAACATTATGGATGAGCACAATATTGATCAAGTCATATTCAGCACGTGGTAATCAACCGATAGATACACTTTGATAAAACAATGCCTAACATCGCAAGAATTTATTGAAACTTTATGTTCTAGCCTAGAAAAGTTGATACTTCATCGCTAAGGAACAATCAAAGTTTATTTTTGGGAAGAAAAATAATCTTTCAGATGAAGAGCTTCTTGCTCAATTGGATTTTGCTGAGAACTATGCTTTTACAGCCCAAGATGCTGCACAGGCATTTCATTTTAATAATGATCAAAGTACGATTTTTCCTGCTGTTGTTTATTATAAATCTGAAGGCAAGTCAGTACAGTATCTATGTCCGACTATACTACTCATGATGCCACTGCAGTATACATAATGCATCAAAAGCTTATACCTGAAATTCGCAAGGTTTGTCCCACAGTAAAAAAGGTAATATATGCTACTGATGGTGCTAAACAGCTTTTTAAAAATCGTTATCAAATGAGTAGTTTAATGTGTCATAAGAGAGATTTTGGCATTGATGCTGAATGGCACTGTTTTGCAATAGCACACGGAAAAGGTAGTTGCGATGGAGTTGGAGCGATAGTAAAGAGAGAAGCTACAAGAGCAAGCTTACGAGCTGCAAAAAATAAAGCAATTCTAGATGTTAAAGCTCTTTATTCATGGGCTAATGGGCGCTTATTCAATATAAAATTTTTCTTATACACCAAAAAAGATCACGAACAAACTCATCAATATCTAACAAAGAGATTTAAAAACTATCCACCTGTCACAAACATACAAATGCGGCATGGATTTATCCCAGAAAATAATGAAACGTTGAAAGTCATGCATTACTCAAATGCCAATGAACCTAGGAACAGAGTAATTTATGATATCGGCGAAAGCCATTTATCATCAGTAAAAACTCCACGAACGAGGAGCCAGAATTGATAAGAGTGCACAAAATGTCATTAAAGATTGATTCATTTGGCCAAATTATATATTTTTTTCATCAACGCAGGCATATACATATACACAGAACAATAGAAAAATTTAAGTACAAAAACCGCAGACAGATAATTCTAAATCTAATAGACCGGAAAAATATAAGATTCATGTGCACAAATACTGATTCCGATAATACATTTATAACCATTTACCTCACAAACCCCCATATCGATACTTTAAAGTGATCTAAAATCATTTGTTGCGGTAAAATTGGTTTAGTGGCGGTATTATGTCCGCCATTTTGGATCCACCATTTCGAATTTTGAAATGTCGAGGTTAAAATAAGATTCAGTGACCCTGGAAACCCCCATATCGATATTTTAAACTGATTAAAAATCATTTGTTGCGGTAAAATGGGTTTGGTGGAGGTATAATGTACACCATTTTGATTTCGCCATTTTTTATTTTGGAATTCCATAAGCATTGTCAATAATATGTCCTATCATGAGTTGTACATGCTTTTTGGTGGGATATTTCACAAATGAGAACATTTTTACTATTGTTTTTGTTGAATGGGCTATGAAAACGTGGGTTTCAGGCTCCATATTTTATGCGTCACATTGGATTTTTGAAAAGGCCAGAACTTTTTCAAAAGCCCTTGACCCGACGATCATTTTGAGACCTCAAACGTCTTGTTAGGTTAACCCAAATTTTGGGTGCACTGATGGTCCGGTTGACGTGAAACGTCCCATACACACATGTATATATATATATATATATATATATATATATATATATATATATATATTACTTTGTTCCGTTAGCTTCAAAGTATGACCGCATAAAAATTCGGTTCCCGAGTCCCTATACGCGAATTTTGTACCTGTGTTATTGTTAAAGAATAATGCGGGTGCATTAACTGCTTTACTAAATGTTTTAACTACATTACCCTCGAATAATATAACAAAATTATTAAAACCACATGGTGATGCCTCTTTTTTTCCCAAAATGCGTAAGTATCGTCCTGCTCTATACATTGTTCATTCGAATAAACAGAAGAGGTTCCCGAATTTAGAATGAGTGAATTTTCCTCCCTGCGTATTATGGCTAAGGAAGTGGATAATGTGATTTCCAAGGTAAGTAGGACAGTAAGGTCGCTTTAACCTTCAAAGAGTTCTCCTTTGCATCTCGAGTCACCATCGACGGAGCCTTTGACTCTAACAGTTCGGTAATTTGTACGATTTGTTTTCAAATTTGTAATAATTTGATCATACACTTTATATTGCCCGAATTTGGGCATTTCATGACAAGCTTCGCGAGAAATGCGTTTCGCGTATATTCTCTCTTTATTAGTTTCGGCTGTATGAAAACCCATACCACAATATTTAGCGTTTTGTGTAATAATGACTCGACATGATTATATATCATAGAACTTTCAAATTCGGCTTTCTGTAATAAATTTACGTACTGCATTTCCGTCTTGGTTGTCATGCTGTTAAAATCGCACTTACCGACGTGGCGTAGTGATATAGTAGTGATGTTCGGTCTACACTCTTTTCTGGCGCAACAGACGCCCTTATTGGATACGACTGCGGAAGGAAATCTACATTTCCTTCCGCAGTCGTATCCAATAAGGGCGTCTGTTGCGCCAGAAATGAGTGTTCTGAAGACCATGCTAGCCGTCAGGTGGATCAGGATCGTCGAGGCCATCTTGGTTCCGATCCTCGTCTGTAATAGATGTTTCAGTTTCACTACTACTTATCTCGCTTGGGTCTCTTAATCTAGTTAAAAGTAGTTTGTTAGTGTGAACGGTTCTAATTTTATTATTAACAACAGTATCGACATTATTGTTATCTCGGTTTACTCGTACCACCTTGTACGGACCAGAGAATTCGTTCATTGGTTCCGCCACAAGTCGTACGTAATCTCCGACTTGGAATGTGCAAGGGTTAATTTTTCTATCATAATATTTCTTTGACCTTTTCTTAGCCGAGTTCTCTTGAGCGATCTCCTGAAGTTTGCTAATTCGCTTTTTTAATTCTAGAAGGTATGAAAAATATGACTCATTGTTGTGCTTTTCGTCAACGCGCACGCGGTCTGAAGGTACGCGAGCTATTTCTCCAAAAACGCATTCATACGGTGTTAACTGTGTGCCTTTCTGGACACTCGTATTATAGCAAAATGCGGCGCTGTGAATCCATTCATCCCATGTCGTTTCGCTTTTTACATAACATATGATATATTCTTTCATAACGTGGTGCATACGTTCGATGCTGCCATTACTCTGAGGCCGATAAGCCGTCGTTGTGCATTGACTAATTTTACAGATTTTTGCAATGTTTTTCATAAGTGAGGAAGTAAAATTTGAGCCTTGGTCGGTCAGGATTAATTTAGGTGAACCGTATATGTATACGCAATAGTTAAAAAATGCAGTCGCGATGTGTATAGAGTTCGCTACCGAAAGAGGACATAAAATTACATATTTCGTCAGAAGGCATTGCATAGTTAGTATATATGTATAATTGTTCGTTGTTGTTGGCAGAAGTCCAACGATATCGAGAGCAATTTTGTAAAATGCCTCGCCTGGCGTGTCGGTTAAGATCATGGGTTGATTAACCTTACGTCTTACCAGTTTCTTTAATTGACAAGTTTCACAACGGCTTATGTACGTCTGGACGTCCTGCTTAAAGAAGGCCAGTAGTAATCTTGTCTATTACGCAAGTACGTCTTTGTGACCACTTTGTGACCATTGATGTGCGAAGAATGAATCGTATGTATAATATCAATTCTCTCTTCTTCGTCCGGTACACGTACTAGGTTTTTACACAAGAGAAACTTGGTATCAGGCACAAATTGCGATAAATGTTCTAATTTTTCTCAAATAGTGATCCACGGCACGTCGTCTATTGATTGCGAAACCGAGAATCGAATAGTTTTAAGTTTTTTCTCAAGCAACTAATCTTTCAAATGACTGAAAGCTAAGTCATGTGTGTCGACTTGTACGCGAACGCGATTGTTCTTTTTTATACACAAAGCAAGAAGATCTTTTCGACTGACTGTCCGAGTGACTACTGAGCCAAGCTCCACTCTGTCATGATGTACATAACGGTTTGCGTCATGCAGGGCTTGCGCCCCACTACAGACCGGTTCGTTCTTGCTTGTGATAAAGTAAGCAAGATTATCTTTGTATATGAGAAACGAGTCACGTATTTCGATTACGTTATTCTTTGCTCGTCTCATGATATCGTACGCAACAGCAGGCGGTTCAAATATCTCAGACGATTGATCGCTTGACAGGCGTAACCACGCTCTCGGTAGAATCGAATTGGATCACGTTTCGTTTGCGCGTATGTTTAATTATCGGTACTTTGGAATTTGGCGCGAAAAGAAAGACACGGCGCGACGTGCTAAGCATGTCTGCTGGAGTGAATATTTCATCTGACTCGGACGAGGCCAGAGTTAAAACAAAGAATTGCAAAAGCCTTCCGGCTCGAGTGTCGGTGGATTTCTCGATAACGCTGTACGCCTCTTTCTTATACGCATGAAGAATAATATAGCTTTGTTTTTTAATATAAAATAATTATTATAAATTTCGTTGTTATTTCGATGCTAAAATGTAGGTGAGAGCTTTTACATGATTTTAGTATTTTACATTATTTTTCTAACTCCAAAATTAAGGAAGATGTGGGGGTCCGAAAGGCGAGGAAGGTATCGGGAGAGCAGGAGATCTAAGGAGGTAAGTGTATCGGTATTGGGAGGAGGCTGATCATGGTTTCTATAACTGAGAGGCAGTTGTCATTGTTTATATTAGTATTGGATTTCAGGAGGTAGTTGATAATGGTTTCTGTTACTAAGAGTATATGTATGAATAATATGATTGTCTAAATTTCTAAATTTACTGGTAGCAGAGAGATTATATAAGGCACTTATGTAATGACTTAATCTAACGGGTATAATAGTAATAAATGTTAATAAATATATGTGTATATTGTAAGTGCGATGTTACGCAGCATGACTTGTTGATTATTTGATTTATTTATCCTCTTTGGATAATTTCTCATTTACCACACGGTAGTCGGTTACCATACGATAGTTGGTATCGCGGGGTAACAACTCTCTACGGTCAAACGGATTAGCAGCTGTCGGTAAGTTATCGACACTAGTCATGGTAATGGGTCCAAATGCAGTGTATGGTTTTCTACGTTCTGCGTTCTGATTTGAATTTAAAGTATTATTTGTCTTTTTAGAATCGAGAAAGTTTGGCTGCGAATTGGCCGACGTCACATCTTCCTCGCCTTTCGGACCCCACATCTTCCTTAATTTTGCAGTCAGAAAAATAATGTAAAATACTAAAATCATGTAAAAGCTCTCACCTACATTTTAGCATCGAAACCGCAACGAAATTTATAATAATTATTTTATATTAAAAAACAAAGCTATATTAATCTTATACGAATAAGAAAGAGGCGTACTGAGTAGAAGGCGATGATAGTCAACTCCGGTAACACCGCATTTGTATTCTGAAACCGATAAGTCAAAGTCCGGCAGTGACCGTATACTCTTTTGTAATACGATGTCCCGAAGCGTACGTCATCTCTTTGTAATATGCTATCTGCGTATAGCTACGAACTCGCTCTCACGCCCAAGCCTTAAAAAGTCATCAAGCGGGGGCGGCGGCTCAAAAAACTGTAACCGAGTTCAACAGCTTTACACAACTCATCAGCAAACCAGGTGCCCGTGAATTCACGCATTTTTGGGTCTTCGTGATTGCAGTCACACTGCTGCATTTCTTCGCAGCATGAGCGACAAAGAGCAAAAAGAAGACGTCCGTGCATTTTAATTGGTAAGAGTGGAATGTGCAGGTCGCGCGGTGGTAAGATACTACATTTAACTAATCCTTCAATATTGTTGAGATTATTGTTATTCCCCTGCGTTAATTCGTTGCAGTCTTCACCAATTAAAATTCGCGGATGTCCCACGGGAAATCGACCTCTTTTACACACGTACGGATAAAGAGAGCATATATCTGTATATTGAATTTTTTCGTTATGTCCGATCGTGTACTCAGTAACTATATTCTCCGTTCTACCTCAAAAAAAGCATCGCGCTGATTCAACGTTATACGACTCATAAGAGGATGCTGTGTTACATATTCGTAGATTTCGCGATTCTCTACTTTTATCCGATCAAAAGTACATTCCCATATCTCTCGAACTTCGTAACCCAGAGCTTTTATTTTTTGAATTCTCCGAAAAGTATTCTCGTACGACTCATCCATAGTTCGGCCGTATGACATTATTTTATCTCGTCGTTTATTAAAGCAAATAGGGCAACCGTGTGTGTAACAGCCTTGATATTCAAAGACAATATACCTTTATTTGCATTGTCATTTTCCGGAGGTAAATAGCCATCTACACGAAACCCTTCTGGAAGCATAAATTCACGTGCTCTACCCGCGTGTATGATTTCCCGACCAATCTCACGTTCACACTGTAACAGCCACTGTATTGACTTTTGCGAATGATTATCAGCGCGTCGATATCCACCTGCTGGAATGATACCGATAGTTTTTACGCGTAAGAAATTTTTTCTATACACAATGGAGCATGCAGAAGCTATGGTCGTTGCCTCTGTAAACGGACAAGTATTCCCGCATTTAATGAAAATTTTCCGAAAAGCCATGCATGCAAGTCTTAAAATTTCTACATCCATACGGCAATAATCGAGTATTTCACGTTGAAATTCAAACTCATAAGTATTTCGGTTCTCCTCATACCATACAATAAACTTTTCCCTCTCAGACGTCGACATGGCATTAGGCGCATAGAACGATGCTTCGGTTAAAGCCCCAACATAATTTTGATTATCTAAAGTATTGAATAGATGAGGAAAATATCATTTTTTACTAGCTGGCGGTAGAGAAAGGGTTTGTGGTAAAGCACTTAATTTCGTGTGAAAATAGTTTAAGCTATCAATAAATTTTGTTCGCCCGCATTGAAGCATAATTATATTTTGTCCATTCAATATTACGTTTGGTACTATTGAGGTATTTTCAACGATTTCTCTCAAAATAAATTGCGCATCAAACCTACGAGAGTTATGAGCAATACAAATTATTTGACCGAAGGTAGTTTTCTCGCGTACTGTCAAACCTATTAATTGTTTAACTGGATCATCGCGAAATATATGCTCTCTTACACCACACGTATGGCATGGTATATTTATATTTTCATCATCCATGCAATCATCGCAAACCTGTTGTACAACACATAGATTTGGAATGTGTATTTTTATCTCTGTATGTTCACGGTAAGCAGAATCTTGACGCGTCTCAAAGTCATAAAAAATAAATAAGTTTTTCTTTGGGGATTTACGATTAATCTGTGCGTTAACATTACGTCCAATGGGTTGAATATAACAGAGCTGATTTACATCATGTTTTTCGCGACATAAGTTGCACCAATTGATTCCACACTCGTGCTTTGACTTGTAGATATTAATTCGTTTGCAACACATATTACAAAATTTTACTACATCGCATATTTTTTTATTATTTTTTTTGTATGACCCATCTATTTTGTGACGGTCGAAACATATTTGTCCGTAAAATTCTCAGTTACATTCTACACACTTTATAATATCTATATTAGAATTATACGTTGGCGCACAAAAACACCTGTCACATTTGGCTGTGCATCTATGCTCATCTACGTATCTATAGCTTTTATTACAATGTTCGCAGAAAAAACGATTGCGTGCAGCACCGGTTAAATTTACTATTGTATCGAAATGACGCCTTCGCGCGTTGTACAAAAGATTTATAACGTCAAAAGAATTTGACTTTAACAGAGGTCTTCCATCGTAAAAGGGCGGTTCTCCACTTCCAAAAGATAAACTATCGTATATTACAATAGCGATATTTTTTGCAACATATTACCGCTGATACGTCTCTATTTCTCGTATACCGCACCCGTTTGCAGGAATTACGACGTTTGCATTAATAGTAAGGAGATTTGCGCGCTCTTTTTGCATACCACGTCTGCTATCTCTGACAATATTCCAAGTATCAATGGCTTCGTTTGAAAAGAATTTTTTATACATCATAAAAGCCTCCCCGACAATTAAAGCTCTTGGCAAGCATAAATTATCGTTATTTCTTATAGATACAACCGATCTCTGAGATAAGCTATCAACACTCATCCTCTTTCTACTTCCACCTCGGCCACTATTAGGTATATTAACAAGTGTTAATGTTAGAATAAAGCTCTCATCTATTTGAAAATCCTCATTACTCTGAGCTAATCCGCTTATTAAATTCCATAAATCATTGTAAAAAAAATTATTTACTAATCGTAAAGATAACCCACCCGGGCCTCGTGCAAAATTTAAACTTCTAACGGAGACGCCAATCATGTCGTTTTCATTACATAATGAAATTATATAAGAATAAACATCGCGAATAACTAACTCCAACCAAACTATCGGATTTATAGATCCATCCTTCGGTGGAGATCTTATTTTTAGCACAATACGTCTACCTTCTATTTTATACTTAGATATATAATGCGAATTTTGTTGGAAAATATCAAAACGATTACCAGGAGGCTGGATATCCTCATCCTCTCTTTCCTCATCGACTCCTTGATAATTCATATTATCGTCTGTTTCGCTTCTCTCCTCATCCTCCTCGCTGATCTCCTCCTCCGCCTCCTCATTCTCCTCACTGGGCTGATTATCATCTTGTTCGTAGTGTCAGACAAATCATCATTATTGCTGCTTGAATTTTCAATTCTTCTTCTTTGTCCTCTACCAACTTGAATAGAAAAATCACTTTCATCGGCCTCGTAATCCTGCGATTCTACAGAAGTATTGGTGTTCAAAGATGATGTAGATAAGGGAAAAATTTTTAAATTATTCTTCTGGTGGTCCTGAAAAACTCTGTCCCAGGCGATTAAACACTTCAGGTAAATTTTCAGTGTCTAACAGTATGGAATTTTTATCTTTACAAGCATTGAAAAACCAACGTATTTCTTGTGCTCTTCGAACATACATGATACGCATGATATCTTGTTTCAAAGCCCTGGGGTACTTTGCAAATCCTTCGAGACCACGTCGAATAACTTAAATAATATTTAAAAATAAGAATTTATTTCAAGAAAAATGTATATTTAAATACAGCATAATACTCACGTTCAAATTTGACGATCTCTTGGATTTCTCTGGTTAAAAAAATGCTCGGTGACCAATCCTCCAGCGCTTCTTCTTGTGTACCGCATTTATTCGGGTTCTACTGGTCGGGCCAAAAAGTCGAGGATTTGTTGCCGTCTTTTGACACATGGATGCTCCGCATACTCAATAATATTCTCGCTTTCATCAGCTGCTCGTTCCATCAAGCGCTGTAAAATATTATTAGCAGCAGCTGTCGGCTCTATACATGTGGCAAGAAGGTGGTCAACATTAACCATGCGCTGAGAATCCCTATTGGCAGGTACATCTTCAGCCTCTTCCGCTCTAGCATTGTGCTCATTTTGCGCTCTCTCTACTGCTTCATCTTCCCCTCCTCCTCCTCCTCCATCGCCTCATTCACCTGAAGACGCACTGCTGCAGGCGCCGCAGCCACCGCTTCTGCTGCTGCTTTTCTCCTTACGGCTTCGCTCTCCTCCGCCCGCAACTCCTCTCCGTGTGCATCGGCAGCGCTCACCCCCACCATTTCAGCCGGTACAATCTGTACATCGGCTACAGCGTTCAGCGCTTGCGCTGCATCCTCCTCTTCCGTCTCACTTGCCTCTCTTTCTTCCTCCTCCACCTCCTCCTCCTCCTCCTCCTCACCTTCATCCGATGACGTAGGTTCAACATATTCATTTGATGTGTATTCTGTAATATTATCATCATCTTCATCAGAGGTTATGTCGGCTAACAAATTTTCTAACGCTGAAATATAAAACAATTTTATGTTAAAAATACAGAGCTTACTTTTTATAATAAACGTTATATGTATTCGAAGGTAGTGATGCATACAACACATAAATATTAAAATCGCTTTGATGTCGAATGAATTAAAACAAAATATTAACCGATATTTGACTACACATTTTTTTAATAAAAAAAAAAAACAAGAAGTATAGTGAGAAAAACAGTTGTTTAAAAAAGTATTCTCACTGTCATAGAATATAGCGGATGTATATTCTTTGATTTTATAATTATACGTTATATTACTGTAATGATAAAGAAATACGCATCGCATGCTATGTAATACGACAGATGTAAGAAGCTAATATCCCTAGCGCTGAAGCAGACGACTTGAAAACACTAGGCGTCATACGTAGCAGTCGATGCGTTCTACGTCAAGAGCAGACGACACTGCGTTACGAATGTGTGTATGCGTGCGCGAGCGCGAGTGAATGAAACGGAGCTTGTAGCAGCAGTAGCAGACGACGCTATCAGCTGTGGCACCGTTTACCTCGTTGCCAAGTACAAGTGCTGTTTGATTTTTATTAATTGACAACGCGATATAGGGTAGAAAAATTGCAATCAATAAAAATGTACTCACCATTGTTCTCCTCGAATGCTGTCATTAACCGCATCAACACAGGTAAATGCGCAAAATTCTGTTGCATAAAAAATTCTGCTGCGCATCGCACAGCTAAGTTGCATTTTTTAAAAATGTGTCTATGAAGCTGTGCAATTTTCCGTGGCCCACAGCATCTTAAAAGACGTGAAAACTCGCGGCATAATTGGCACGCTACCATGCGTTTCACGCGTAGACACCAGCTTCTTGTACACCTGCGTCTAACAACACTATTTGCTTGAAGATTGCCCGCGATGCGAAGCACTACACTGCGTAAAGACTCCTCGGCTACGTTATACATGCTTGCGAGCTCTTGATTTAATGCAACTACTCTCATGACTACTAAGCTCCTGAGGTCAACGTAGGGTTTATATAGTATAAAAAAACTCTCTTGCTAGTGGGGGGATGTGTGGACTCGCGCAACAGTATAAAGCACAAAAAATAACATCCTGTGATAAGTTTTGCCTCAGCTTTATCATTCGCGAGTATCAAAATTTCGCCGAATGTCACTTACACGGTAAGAGGATCGACTGATTAATAGGTATTAGATTAACTACGCTCTCACGGGTCCAAGATGCATAACAATCTGAAATAATGATACCGTCGACGATTCTCGCACGATACAAGGCGGCTGAAAGCAATGCTCTATCACATTTAATAGCATTCGACTTCCTGTGCAAGCGATGACCATAGCGATTCTCATACAAGCAGTATCAAATATACGGCTCCGAGAATCCACGTGTTAATTACATTTGAGATTACTCTGAACCGTTGTTTTGTCACACTGATCCATTTTTTCCGCGCATAGGTATCGACTGTAAAGACTCTTGCCGCCCAGTAGATACTAAAAATATCAAGTTCACACTTAGAGCAGTCGAGAGTCAAAGATCATGCTCTCTCTCTCTCTCTCTCTCTCTCTCTCTCTCTCTCTCTCTCTCTCTCTCACACAATACATAATATTTCGTAGAAAGTTTGTATATAGAGGTTTTCGAGGTCGCTGATTACAAATCTGTTATCAGATTTTGAAAATTCAAAATGGCGGATCCAATATGGCGGACGGAAATATCGAAAAAAAATTTTATATAATAAAAAAGTTTTAAACGACTAAAAAATTTGGAACAAATTTGTAAACATCTATAATAAACAAATTAAGTTTTTCGGTTTTTTCATAGATACTTCCCCTTAGGGGGGTAAACCACCCCTAACACAAAATAACTATAAGTATACTTCAATCCATAATATTTTGTAGAAGGTTTGTATATAGGGGTTTTCGAGATCGCTCTTTACAAATCTGATATCAGATTTTAAAAATACAAAATGGCGAAACCAATGTGGTGGACGAAAATGTCGAAAAAAAATTTTAACTTTCAAAAAAACTTGTTTACAAATGTGTGATCTTTGTAGCCTGTACATGTGAACTAAAGAGCCTTAAACCCTAAACCCCTAAAGAACAAATAGGCTAAATGGTTGTGCTTTTTAACCAAACGACTCCAAACCCCTAACCTCCAGACAAGCCGAAGGCCTATGCTTTACCGTAGACACGAGTATAGACATATTACCGATATTTTATTCTATCATTTTGTATGTAACAAATAACGTCTCGTTTTATGTTTCAATCAAAGATTATTTATTTTTCTGCTTTTATAAATTAGCATAATTTCAAAAGTAATTTCATAAATTATAAAGTATTTCATAAATTGCATAATTATATAATTTTATAAATTCAAAAAGTCCACACTTTTTTGCAAATGAAAAAACATAGGTTAATAAAATTAGTTTATCAAACTCTTTTGCGTTTTGTAATAAAATTTAATGTTGTCAAACTTGGAAGTTTTTCATTGTTACAATTATTTCGTAAGCCGAAAGTTTTTTAGATGAATTCTCGAAGTAATGATTATTGTATCTATAGTAAAATATTTACAGTCTGGAATTCCATAATAATACTATTTGCTACGATTTAATGAATTTATCAAAAAATCTAAATTTAATAATAAATATTATTCTAATTATTATTATTATTTTTCATTATCATTGCTATTATCAGTATTACTGTTATTATTGCTATTGCAATTATGCTTATTCTTATTATTATTATTATTATTATTATTATATTACTATGATAATTTTTGTTATTGGTAAAAATACATAAAAGAATATTAATACTCGAACTTCATTTGCAATTAAAGAACACGTTGTTATTGAAAGGGAATTTTATATGCATTCATTAGTTTAATGAATGTTATCGTACATTCAATGATAATTCCACAGATAAATGTCTTTCACTCATAAAAGTTGTTGACAATATGTGCGAATCAGTATGTTCTTTTTTTAGATTGTTTTCATCGAGTGTTTACCTCAGCTGCCTGTGTTATTTTTTAGGCAGTGAGTGAGTTTTGTGGGTATTCTAGCTCGATGCCGGAAAGTACGAATAGTACGTCTTTTTGTTTGTCAGTGGTATCATACAGTTGTAGAAAATTTTCTTTAGTGATTTTATATAGATTTACATTATTCAATTTCAAAGTGAATAAAAGTTGAATAAAACCAAAAATAGAGTTTTCCGAACATCACAAAGTGGAACGAGAATTCTTCTCCAATGCATAAATTAATGATTTGATTCAATTTACATTCACTCGTTTTATTCTGGTAGAAATGTAGCAGTCGTGCCTTACATGCAAAAATACAGCTTGTATAAATTTTACCGCTTGTTTTCATTTTAGAGTGAAAAATGAAAATTAATCCGTTAAACGTTCTAAACTTATTATTAGCATACTTAAACATACCAGATAGTGTCACGAATTATCACGAAACAGAGTTGGCCGAAAAAATAAAAGAAATTTTAATAGATGCAACACATGATTTCAACGATGTAGAAATGATTACTGATGACTCTTTGGATTTTCAAGAAGAGTATAAAGACCATAATGCGGAAATAATTGAAGATGAAGTGCAACATCATTTTCCTGATCCGGATATAGCACCAACAAATCAATGTACAGCAGATAATGAAGAACTAGATTTTGAATACAAAAAAAGAGCTGTAGAATTTTGGAGAAGTAGCAAAACGAAGCAAAATTTAAGTCTCAAAACAGTGCAAAACAGATTCAAAAAAGTATCATCTATTAGTCAGCTACGTCGTTGGGCTCATTCAATTAATAAAGGTGGTACGTATAGAGAAAAAGTAGCACAAATTTGTCAGTATACCCTGGATAATTTTCAAGCAGCTCTCGACAGTGGTTCAATTATCCATGATGAAGATATAATTCGATGGGCCTTACAAGCTAAAAAAGAAATTGGTTTTGATGATATTAGATTCAAAGCTTCTAAACATTGGTTACTCAAATTTAAGCAAGCACACCGAATAGTTTCTAGGAAAATAAATAAGTTCATAACAAGAAAAACACTAGAAAGTAGTGCAGAACTTACGGCTAAAGCTGAAGCATTTATCGATGACGTTAAATCGTGTATACCAAGGATTGGACTCAAAAATTTGTATAATACAGATCAGAGCGGATTTCAGCTAGAAATGCATTCTGGAAGAACATTAGCAGTAGAAGGAGAAAAGCAAGTGCAATGTCTGGTACAGTCAATTTCAGCAACAACGCATAGTTATACTATACAGCCACTAATATCAGCTACTGGACAACTGTTGTCACCGCTATTTCTTGTTTTAAAGGAACCAAGTGGCAAGTTTGGCCCTATTGTAGAACAAAACATATTTAGACCAGAAAACGTGTACGTGGAAGCATCCAAATCTGGAAAATTAACAACAAGTAAGGGAACTAATAACAATTTTTACATTGTAATATCGTTGATCAGTTAATTAGTAAGTCGTTTAATTGCAGATCACTTCAAAATCTGGTTGGAAAAAATATTTTATCCCTATGTAGGCCATCACTCAATACTATTACTTGATTCTTGGAGTGGTCATTGTGACAAAGTTATAGAAGAAACAATGCCACAAAATAAAATTATTAACATAAAAAAATTCCAACTGGAACCACAGGAAAAATACAACCACTTGATGTCTATGGATTCCGTATTTGGAAAAACTTTGTCCGAACATTTTCTGATAATGTAATGTTAATGGATCATGATATGAATTTACATGTGAGAAATAATATAATTAAACTTCAATCATTGGTTCACAACCAACTGTCTTCACCGAGATATATAGATTTGTTTAAATATTCCTGGTATAAAAGCGGTTACGTCAATGAAAAACCAGATAAATTTGATAATCCTATAGATTTCAGTTTTGGAAAGTCTTGTGCAACACATTGTGAAATAGAAGGGTGCACAAACATTGCAATTGTACGATGTGGTTGGTGCAAAAAAGCATTGTGCTTTAAACACTTTTATGAGGACTACCATTATTGTAAAAACATCGTAAAATAATATATTTTATGCTCAATACAAAAAATGCACTATGGCAAAAGATAAAAGATTGTAGATTATTATTATACTCTAATATTATAAACAAAAATACATTATAAGTTGAATTTACAATAAAGGAATTTCAATAACATTCTGATAACAATTTCTACGGAAATTATAAAACTGCTTCACACACAGAATTTTCTTGTTTACAAATTTAGGAATTTGAGGTGGTTTGGTTAAAAAGCACAACCATTTAGCCTATTTGTTCTTTAGGGGTTTAGGGTTTAAGACTCTTTAGTTCACATGTACAGGCTACAAAGATCACACATTTTTAAACAAGTTTTTTTGAAAGTTAAAATTTTTTTTCGACATTTTCGTCCACCACATTGGTTTCGCCATTTTGTATTTTTAAAATCTGATATCAGATTTGTAAAGAGCGATCTCGAAAACCCCTATATACAAACCTTCTACAAAATATTATGGATTGAAGTATACTTATAGTTATTTTGTGTTAGGGGTGGTTTACCCCCCTAAGGGGAAGTATCTATGAAAAAACCGAAAAACTTAATTTGTTTATTATAGATGTTTAAAAATTTGTTCCAAATTTTTTAGTCGTTTAAAACTTTTTTATTATATAAAATTTTTTTTCGATATTTCCGTCCGCCATATTGGATCCGCCATTTTGAATTTTCAAAATCTGATAACAGATTTGTAATCAGCGACCTCGAAAACCTCTATATACAAACTTTCTACGAAATATTATGTATTGAATTACATATTTACAGTTATTTTGTGTTAGGGGTGGTTTACCCCCTTAGGGATAATATTTATGAAAACACCAAAAGACGTCAACTAAATTTTGTTAATAAGGATGTTTAAACATTTTTTCCAATTTTTTTTAGTCGGTTTAAACTTTTTTATTATAAAATTATGCCAAAAAATATATGTTTTCAACCCCTAAAAAATAGCGGATGCTACCCTTACTCTTCAAATCACCATGAAATACTTGCTCTTTTTGTAAGAAATAACCTCCAATTTGTTTCATTGAAAAATATTAATTTTAAGCCGAGATATTTAAAAAAAAAACGCTTTTTGGGGGTTAACTTTAGGGGAGGTTTTTACCCCTTAAAAGTGAAAATTAGCTGATAAAAAAAAATACGTGTCTCTTATTTTTTTATGTTCTACAACATATATGAAAATCATCAAAATCGGTGAGTTCGGGTTGGGTACCTTTCCTTGTAAGAAGCAGTTGTCATGGTTTCTATTACTGTTGATTTCTGTAGAAAGAGTGCGTTTTTCTAATGCTAAAATAAAATGTGTTTTATATATATGAATAATATGATTGTCTAAATTTCTAAATTTACTCGTAGCAGAGAGATTATATAAGGCACTTATGTAATGACTTAATCTAACGGGTATAATAGTAATAAATGTTAGTAAATATATGTGTATATTGTAAGTGCGATGTTACGCAGCATGACTTGTTGATTATTCGATTTATTTATCCTCTTTGGATAATTTCTCATTTACCACACGGTAGTCTGTTACCATACGATAGTCGGTACCGCGGGGTAACAACTCTCTACGGTCAAACGGATTAGCAGCTGTCGGTAAGTTATCGATACTAGTCATGGTAATGGGTCCAAATGCAGTGTATGGTTTTCTACGTATTGCGTTCTGATTTGAATTTAAAGTATTATTTGTCTTTTTAGAATCGAAAAAGTTTGGCTGCGAATTGGCCGACGTCACAATAGGTATTACTAATTTAGCCAATAGCGTGAAAGAAGGCGGGGCAAGATCCACCCACTTTCAAGCTTATGCATTGCCCATATAGGAAATGGGCGTGGTCTTTAGCCATACACTATGTGTTCGAACCAAAAATCAATCTCTTATACGCTGCTAGCAAGGAAGCAGGCGTGATCTATACACGCCCGCTTTCTTGAAGCCAAACCGAACGTCAGAGTCAAACTACTCCTTGCATCTTATGTGATCCTAATCGGTCTCGCGCTTAAATGCTACGTGAATGTTGTACAATGTATTGTAAATAATATAATATACTAGTGCATATATGGCTAATCTGAGTTTTACATTTACATTTTACATATGAATTTGCATAAACTTTGAGGCATATATGTTGAGCACATGCTCTGTATAAGATGCGAAGATTCTAGTGATGACAAAAATATAATACAATGCAAAATCATAATAAAGATATAATTTAAACAAATTAATTTACGTAGATTGTCAAAAGTATAATTTGTGCATATGTTCTATTGAAAAATATAAAATTGCGTAAATGCAGTGTAGTATATAATTGTAATATAATGCAAAAATAGTGTATAATTATTATTAATATTGTCGATGATTCAGTTTTTCGATCAACTGGAAATATCATTGATCATACGATAATCAGTTACCGTAATCGTACGATCGATCGCGAGCAGCTAAATCTTCCCGCGAGTAGGGACTAGCTGTTGTCGGTAGGTTATCGACATCAGTCAGTGTGCTCGATTCACGTATGGTATAAAGTCCTTTGCGTTCTGCCGGTATAACGGGGATTTGATCGTTTGCTGTGCTTCGCGCTGAAGTTTGATTTGAAAGATTTACCTTTTTGGTTTCGAAAAAATTAAACTGAGAATTGGCCGACGTTACAATACATCCGTAATAAACGCGTTCGAATAGCATAATAGAACATGTAGTTGAGTGGCTCGAGAGTCAACGTGCGTATAATTTACACCGGCCTGAGACGTCGATTTGCGCGACGTAGTTATAATGTGCGTAATTTGGATGACGTGTGGGAGGCTGATTTCATGGATATGAAATCCTTAAAAACTTACAATGACGGTTACGCTTATATCTTGACTGTCATCAATGTTGTGTCAGTAAATATAGCTGGATGGAACCGATGAAAACTTCTAAAAATACCGCTGAGGCTTTCTTGCGGGTGCTGTCGAGAAGCAATGATCCAGACAGACAAGGGGATCGAATTCCTCGGTTGTGAGAGGCAGTAAGTTTTGCGCGACAACGACATTGTTCACAGAGTGGCACGCAGTCCGGAAACGAAGGCTGCTATCACTGAGCAAGTGATAAGAACAATTAAAGAGCGAATTTGGCGATATTTCACCATTGATTAAAATGATTTCGTTCTCCGGCTTTTATCCCAAGAGGATGTGAGCACATGAGCAGTAGCTAAAAGAGATTTCCTAAGATTTAAAAATTAAGATGAAAACTTATTTTGCTTATCTACCTTACATTGGCGAACAACAATGCATGTGCAAAATAATTTTTATTATGGTACGTTTTAATCAAATCTAGATATCAGTGAGTGCCTTCTTTAGAAAGCAAAGCCTTTTACTTTAAGTGATTTATCACCTATCTAGGTTAGATTATACTTTAGAATAATTATGATGCTGTTAATAATTATAGAGATTTAATAAGTTTACGAAGGTAGTGTTAATGAATACAGTAGAATTCTTGGTTAAAATAAATCTTTATTTACATTATTATTCATTTGATTTCAGGCATAATGTGTACAAAATTAAGGAATTATTTAAAACTTTATGATTTGGAAATGCATTCTTCAGAAAGATCAACAAAGGATTATTTTGATCGAGTATTAATGGCAGCATTCTTAATTCAGTGTTTAAAACAAGTTGACTTTTTCTGCGACTCCAAACATCATTTCGGTAAGTTCTACAATAAATAAATAAATATTATGTAAGATCGACTACGATTACGTGTACTATTATTAACAACATGGGACGCGTCTTGCCCAGCTGTTAAAAACCGTGTTCGTACGAGTATTTAGATGACGGTGGACTACGCTTTGCCGAGTTTCATCACAAATAAATTTTTGCTTCCTTCCTAAGGAAGCCTTGTAATCGCTTTTTTGGAGTTTGTGTAAAAACATGTAGGATGTATGTTTTAACGTATATTTAGTCGAAAAATAGTGTTTTTAGAAAATGTCCTTACGGATGTGTGTGTGTGTGTGTGTGTATTTGTTTGTATACGCCTGTATCTCAGCTTCTACGCAGTGGATCTTAACCCACCGAGTCTCATTTTCTTTGTTTTTACTAGTACTTATAGTAGGAAAATAGTCCGTTTTTAGCGTAACCGGACATTTCACCTAAAGATATTTCACCAAAAGACATTTATCCTAAAGACATTTCACCAAAAGACATTTAACCTAAAGACATTTCACCAAAAGACATTTAACCTAAAGACATTTCACCAAAAGACATTTAACCTAAAGACATTTCACCAAAAGATATTTAACCTAAAGACATTTCACCAAAAGACATTTAACCTAAAGACATTTCACCAAGCGACACTTCGCCAAAGCGGCTTTTCGACAATGCGACATTTCGCCAATAACGACATTTCGCCAATGCGACATTTCGCCAATAACGACACTTCGCCAAAGCGACTTTTCGCCAATGCAACATTTCGCCAATGCGACATTTCACCAAGCGACACTTCGCCAAAGCGGCTTTTCGACAATGCAACATTTCGCCAATAACGACATTTCGCCAATGCGACATTTCGCCAATAACGACATTTCACCAATAGCGACATTTCGCCAAAGCGACATTTTGCCAATAGCGACATTTCGCCAAAGCGACATTTTGCCAATAGCGACATTTCGCCAAAAATCGTGTGCGGTGTAATTACTAAGAAATCAGTTAATTATAACATGATAAACGCTTCGCGGAACGCTTAACCACGGTTCAACGACTTTCTGCTGCAACAAAGCCAATGTACCACTCCGAGCCGGTGCTGTTGGGATTTTACATTATTCTGATATTGCTCTACATCAATATAAAAACCATGGTCAGCCCGAGTTGACCAGCTGGGTTTTGAGTGTGGAAGGGCGCGAAGCGCCCAACACACTCATTACCCAGAAGGGTCAACCAACTCGGTACTAGCACCATTGCGGTAACAGAGTCACAGCTATACCAACCCGAGTCAGTGCTGTTGGGGTTTTAGGTTATTTTTATATTATTGAGAGACAAACAATATCACAAAATCGTAACAAAACGGACACAAATCGGTCACAATATGGTCACAAAACGGTCATGTGGCGGTCACACGCAGTCATGTATCGAATTATCGAATTAGGTTTATAAGAAGTTGTTTCATTTCAATCCGCCAGGTGGCGGCGACCCTACTTTTACCAATCCATTATCAAAGTTGTATTCTGAGATGCATAAGTAGGGACTGAGATATTAAGCAAATAGTCTATTCCAATTTATTTGGAATATTTTTTAAGTCCCTCAACCATAAAAATTGTCTGTCCCATCATCCTTAAACATTTTCTAAGTCCCCCTCACCCTTTAAAATTTGTTCCTCCCCATCTGAAAATTCTTTCATCAAAAATTAAAAAAATTTTTTTTTCACAATCACTTGTTTTTTATTTATTAAAAATTGAGTTTGAGTTAGACTACATATCTAGTACAAAGGTTTGAGTTAGACTACAAATCTGGTACAAAGTACAATCCCATGTTACATTAGAAAGGCTTCGTTTATCATAAGCAGATAGAAACAGCTAATAAAGTTCATTGGAGATGTACGGAGTATGACAATCTGTTTTGTAACGGCAGAGTCATCGTTGCAAATGAAGTTGTTGTTAAAGAAATCGGTCATACCCATGAGGCTTGGGCTTCAGATGTAAATAAAAAAATATTATTAAATAATATTAAGGATACAGCAACATTTTCTGTGGCATCAACTAGGGCAATTGTCAGCAGAAACGTTTCTCAAGCTTCTGAGTCGACAAAACTAATTCTGCCAAAAATTAAAAGTATGAAAAGGACTGTAAATAGAGTGCGAGCACGACTAGCAGATCGTCCTAACCTACCTACATCTTTGGAAGATTTAATAGTACCAGAAGATTTACAAGTAACCGAAAGTGGTGAACGTTTCCTTTTATATGATTCAGGTAGCGATAATCAGAGAAGGATACTTATTTTTTCAACAACCAATAATCTCAAACTATTATCAAAAAGAAAGAATTGGTTTTCTGATGGAACTTTTGATAATTGTCCAGAATTTTTTATCAATTATACACAATTCACGGATTGTATGATACAGTAACAGTTCCATTAGTTTACTGCCAAACAAAACTACTGAAACCTACATTGAATTATTTCAGGTATTAAAACGTCTTCAACCTAATTTGAACCCAGAATTAGGGATGATCGATTTTGAGTTAGCTGTTGCGAATGCATTAACCTCTGAATTTCCAACTATTAATATTAAATTCTGTTTTTTTCATATGAGGCAATCATTGTATAGGAAAATAGGAGAACATTCTTTGAAAACCTTATATGATGATAATGAAGAATTTAAGTTTTGTGCCACCAGACGAAGTTAAGGAACTTTGAAAACTTAGTCGAAGAGGAGTTTGCAACTGCAGAAGCAAACGTAGACAATTATTTAGGATATTTTCAGAATACCTACATAGGTATTACTGTAGGTAGGCGTGTTGTAGCACCACTTTTTAGTATAGATCGATGGAATCATTACAACTCAGTAATTGACAACCTATCTAGGACAAATTATAGCGTTGGGGGATGACATCGAGGATTCGACTTTACTATACACAAAAGGGGTGCCAACATTTTTGATGTATTCAAAGCTTTCAAAGCCGACCAAGCATTGACTGCGGTTAAATTAACACAAATACGTACTGGCAATGCGCCAGAACCACCTAGGAAGAGATATATGTCATACAATGAAAGAATTCAAAGTATAGTTTCAAAGTATGATACAGATATTTATTCCGACGATAAAATCTTATATCTATCAGATATTGCAGCTCTACTAGGCTCATAAAAAAATCAAAATAGTTTATTAACTATTTCAAAATATAATATTTATTTAATTTATATTTTTATTTTATAATACGATGACAAACAATATAAGATATTGTTGATATATATATATATATATATATATATTATATTGTTGATATAACAAATTTAATAATCAAAGATAGAAAGCAAACTTCTTTTAGTTTTTTACCCATGTACTATTAAAACTACAAAAAAAGAAATAAAAAAACATAAATAAAAAAATAAAAAAAAAGAAATAAAAAAAATAAATAAAAGAAATAAAATGGGGTCGACAGCCGACACGTCCCCTTCGTGACCCTGGAATACAAACTAAGATCAGTCTTTGTTCTGTTTCTTGGGTAATGGCCCTTTGCCTAAGTGTATCAATAAATTTGCGATTGTACCCCGAAGAGCTCCTAGCATTCTTAATCCAAACCCATAAATTCTGTAAAGTGCATATCCATGTATAATTGTTTTTAATATATATTTTGATAGTCCTATTATGATCCCAATCATCATTATGACTGCAGTAACTGATCCGAATGTCACGAATTTTTTCCACAATTTGTTTACTGTATTTTCAGTGGAGCTAGTTAATGTATTTTCATTCATTAAATTTAAAACATTTATGTCGTCGGTAGAAACATCTTCTCCGATTATTCCGCGACCAACTTGGTTTAATACGGCTGACTTAGTTACTGGAAAGTAACAAACTTTTTCGTAAGTGAGGAAGTAAAATTTGAGCCTTGGTCGGTCAGGATTAATTTAGGTGAACCGTATATGTATACGCAATAGTTCAAAAATGCAGTCGCGATGTGTATAGAGTTCGCTACCGAAAGAGGACATAAAATTACATATTTCATCAGAAGGCATTGCATAGTTAGTATATATGTATTATTGTTCGTTGTTGTTGGCAGGGGCCCAACGATATCGAGAGCAATTTTGTCAAATGCCTCGCCTGGCGTGTCGGTTAAGATCATGGTTTGATTAACCTTACGTCTTACCAGTTTCTTTAATTGGCAAGTTTCACAACGGCTTATGAACGTCTGGACGTCCTGCTTAACAGAAGGCCAGTAGTAATCTTGTCTAATACGCAAGTACGTCTTTGTGACCCCTTTGTGACCATTGACGGGCGAAGAATAAATCGTATGTATAATATCAGTTGACTTGTACGCGAACGCGATTGTTCTTTTTTACACAAAAAGCAAGAAGAACTTTTCGACTGACTGTCCGAGTGACTGCTGAGCCAAGCTCCACTCTGTCATGATGTACATAACGGTTTGCGTCATGCGGGGCTTGCGCCCCACTACAGACCGGTTTGTTCTTGCTTGTGATAAAGTAAGCAAGATTATCTTTGTATATGAGAAACGAGTCACGTATTTCAATTACGTTATTCTTTGCTCGTCTCATGATATCGTACGCAATAGCAGGCGGTTCAAATATCTCAGACGATTGATCGCTCGAGTTCTTTATTGAACTGACAGCCGTCTCGGATAACTCCGGAGGGTTATCGTCGATAGCGTGTGCTGTGATATCATTTTCATCATTGTTTTCATTTGTATCGTCATGACCGGATTCGACAAGCGTAACCACGCTCTCGGTAGAATCGGATTGGATCACGTTTCGTTTGCGCGTATGTTTAATTATCGGTACCTTGGAATTTGGCGTGAAAAGAGAGACACGGCGCGACGTGCTAGGCATGTCTGCTGGAGTGAATATTTCATCTGACTCGGACGAGGCCAGAGTTTTAACAAAGATTTTGCCTTCCGGCTGGAGTGTCGGTGGATTTCTCGATAATGCGTCTGCGACGTAATTTGTCTTTCCTTCTTTATATACAATGTTATAATCAAATTCGCTGAGTTTAAAATAGAATCGTTTCAAACGCGTAGTCGGATCTTTCAAATTGTGAAGCCATACTAAAGGCTTATGATCTGTCATGAATGTGAATCGGCGACCGTACAACGCGGGCCTAAACTGCGCTGCTGAGTCGACCATGGCCAAAAGTTCTTTCTCAATAGTTGAGTAATTAGTTTCTGCATTTTTCAAAATTCGAGAGTACGCGATCGGCTTATCGTCCTTTCCATAAATCTGGCTCAGCACGCTGCTAATAGCAAACTGACTGGCATCAGTCGTTACATAGAAGTGTTTTGTATAATCGGGGTATACGAGTACAGGTTCTTTTGTTAAACATTGATGTAAATAGTCGAAACCTTTTTGGCATGCATCCGTCCATTCGAATTTCGTACCTTTACGTAAGAGTGAAGTCAACGGTTTAGCTTCTTTTGCAAAATTAGGAATAAACTTACGATAATACCCGACTGCCCCGATAAATTGTTTAATATTTTTCTGGGTTTTTGGAATAGGGAAAAATTCCATTGCGTTGACTTTACTCTTATGAGGTCGGATTCCGTCAATTCCAATTTCAAGTCCCAAACAAACTACTTTTTGGCAATAGAATATTATAAAGATAGCATATTATAAAGAGATGACGTGCGCCATCAAAAACCAAAAGTTAAGTATTTTGAGATTTCTAAATATATTTTCGGCATTTCAAATAAAACTTAGCTTCTCACGCGGAGACGTAACAGTGACTGCTCGGTTCGAGCTCCGGTGGTGGAATGGCGTTCTGGGCTTCGTCTGAGAACTTCCTCGAAGATTTTGGAGGTGGAGCCTCATGTGTGGAGGCGGACTGATGTCTACTCTCTCTGCTCTCATTGGTGTTATCATGGGATGAGAATGATGGCTTCCTCGTTGCCATGGTTACGATGTTCTTATTGGCTGCCGTTCTACGACTTCGCTGGTGAGAGAGCTGTGCAGTGACGTAGGTGGATGATGCAAGTGTGAGTCAGTTCTTTGGTCTTCGGTCGCATGAGAAAGTTTACAGTTCGAGTAAGCAAGGCATCGAAATATAGTAAGTGTTTATAAGAGGTTAAATATGCAAAGCTTGTGGAGTATAAAGTGTCGGCGGATGTATAGTATAGATATCTCTTGACAGAAGAGTCTCGAGTATACGTGTGAGAAAAAAGGCGAAGAGAGCTGTGCATATCGACGAGTTACTCATCGGTTAAAGGCGTGTGACAAATATATATGGTCGGGCTAGCTTATACGTACCAATGCGTAATACATATGATTTTGCTTAACAATACTTTAACTCTAGTGACCAACGGGGTCAGTGTCTACATACATATGAATATCTCTTATTGTAATAATTATTTAGCGCTAAAGGAAGACGAGAAAAGGTCTAAAGGTATCAGGGAAGCATGAAGACGTAAGAGCATGCTGAAGTTTATGTGAATATATATATATATATATATATATATATATATATATATATATATATATATCCGCATCCTCCCGCTCGGCAGTCCATGCTTCTCTTCTCTGTAGATCTCAATCGATTCCAATAGACTCCTATATATTCACATAAACTTCAGCATGCTCTATATATATATATATATATATATATATATATATATATATATATATGTATATATGTAGACCTTGGGTGGTGAGTGGATAGGATGCTTACATACTGTGTACTCGTATGTAGACGTATACATACAGGGTGTTTCATTTTAATCCGACCACGACAAAAAACCATGGAAAAACTAATTTTAACGAAAAATGACCTTAACAAAAGTTGAAGGGGGTAAAGGGGGCCATCGAATGACACAAACACCTATGACCTTGAACTCGATTTTCAAGGTCATTTGAGGGTAATTGTGATTTTTTTTAAATAGGAACCTCTATTTTAGACCTTGGAATCGGATAGAGCGGAAAAAATTACGTCGCAAAGGATATTTTAAGTTTGCTTTGGTGACCTTGAGCAGGTCAATTCAAGGTCAAATAAGAAGTATCAGCCTAAGATTGTTTTCCTTTCAATTTTTTCGTAAAATTATCATTTTGTTATTGTAATAAACATTAAGAGAATAATTGACTTAAAATGTGATTATGCTTTGCTGACTTTAAAGCCATTTTGTAAGGTCAAAAGTGCAAAAATGCAATATCAAATGTTATGTGGAGTCCATATTTATATCCTAACTTTAGTGTTGCCCAGGAACAACGACGTGGACGTAATAGGATTGTGTTCCCTTTGGGGTGCTTGATTAGAGTGAGTCTCCTTGCCTCTCACTTTTATTATGTACAGATTTGTAGGTGCCCAAAGACACCACCATTTTTTTGGTTTCTATTCAGTTCTTGGGATGTTTTCGTAAGCGAATTTTTATCCTATCTTTAGCGTTACTCAGGAACGACGTGGACACAATCGGCTACTAATTTTCCTCATCGAATTTTGCCTGAATTTATTGTTGAAATAAATAATTTATTTTGTAAAGATGATTTTTCATGTTGAATTTTCCCGCGACTCATTGTTGAAATAGACAATTTTTCTAATAAGAGATCTCTTTTCATATGAATTTATCCTCTACTCATTGTTACTTAACTTAGTATTCAATAGTTTACTAGTTATTGAATAGTTATGATTAGCCAAACTAATCAAATATCATTTGTTTAACATTTTCTCTTTTTCATTCATTGACCTTTATTTTTTCTATTAAAATTTATTACTCATCGAAAGCTATCTAATTTGTTCAGTTTGGTAAAAACAAAATTTTTTATTGAACTTGTTATAAATTTTTAACAATGGCTGATTATCCAGCCGCTGAAAGGGTTGATATTTTATTGATTCTTGGTGAATCTAGACGTAATTATCGACAAGCTGCAGCCTTGTATCGAATTCGATATCCCGATAGAAGACATCCAAGTCATACAACCATTCGTGAGATTTACCGTAGAGCTCAACAAGGGCAACTAGCACGGGTTAGAGAACGTCGTAATTACAACGAAGATGATCATCGTGTAATGGTCGTTTTAGCAATGGTTCATTTGAATCCCCACGTTAGTACCCGTGAAATTCAAAGGCAAAGTGGTATACCTATGGCTACTGCTTGGAGAATACTGAGAAGTCAACGTTATCATCCATATCATATTACTTTGACTCAGGATCTCACACCTGCTGATATGAGGTTAAGGCTACAGTTTTGCCAATGGGCACGACAAATGATTGCTAATGATCGTCTTCTAGTACTTCTTGAAGAAGTAGATTTATACACAAGAGCAAGAATGTGGATTCAATTAGATGGAGCTCCTGCGCACTATGCTCGAATAGTTAGACAATATCTTAATCAAAATTACCGTGACAGGTGGATTGGACGAACTGGACCTGGAGATTTGGGTATTCGATGGCCACCGAGATCTCCAGATATGACATCACCCGATTTCTATTTGTGGGGGTATTTGAAAGATGTTGTTTATGAACATGAAACTACAACAAGGGAAGATATGATCCACAGAATTCAAACCGTTTGTGAAAACATCCCAAGAGCTGTATTACTCAGAACAGTAGAACATTTTCAGCAGCGAATTGAATTGTGTATCCAACAAAATGTTGGTGTCTTTGAGCACCTGCGTTGAATTTTGAGCAAAAGTGAGAGGCAAGGGGACTCACTCTAATTAAGCACCCCGAAAAGTGAGAGGCAAGGGGACTCACTCTAATCAAGCACCCCGAAAAGTGAGAGGCAAGGGGACTCACTCTAATCAAGCACCCCAAAGGGAACACAATCCTATTACGTCCACGTCGTTGTTCCTGGGAAACGCTAAAGTTAGGATATAAATATGGACTTCACATAACATTTGATATTGCATTTTTGCACTTTTGACCTTACAAAATGGCTTTAAAGTCAGCAAAGCATAATCACATTTTAGGTCAATTATTCTCTTAATGTTTATTACAATAACAAAATGAGAATTCTATGAAAAAATTGAAAGGAAAACAATCTTAGGCTGATACTTCTTATTTGACCTTGAATTGACCTTCTCAAGGTCACCAAAGCAAACTTAAAATATCCTTTGCGACGTAATTTTTTCCGCTCTATCCGATTCCAAGGTCTAAAATAGAGGTTCCTATTTTAAAAAATCACAATTACCCTCAAATGACCTTGAAAATCGAGTTCAAGGTCATAGGTGTTTGTGTCATTCGATGGCCCCCTTTACCCCCTTCAACTTTTGTTAAGGTCATTTTTCGTTAAAATTAGTTTTTCCATGGTTTTTTGTCGTGGTCGGATTAAAATGAAACACCCTGTATAATGAGAAATATCGATAAATGTTGCTACAGGCGGCTTATAACTAAAGAAATCTTGCTTTCGTATACTAGGATCGCATGACTTGATAGTAAGTGGCACAAGATGCAAGTACAGACTTAAGTAGATACAGATCTAACAGAATAGGTATTACTAATTTAGCCAATAGCGTGAAGGAAGGCGGAGCAAGATCCACCCACCTTCAAGCTTATACATTGCCCATATAGGGAATGGGCGTGGTCTTTAGCCACACACTATGTGTTCGAACCAAAAGTCAATCTCTTATACGCTGCTAGCAAGGAAGTAGGCGTGATCTATACACGCCCGCTTTCTTGAAGCCAAACCGAAAGTCAGAGTCAAACTACTACTTGCATCTTATGTGATCCTAATCGGTCTCGCGCTTAAATGCTACGTAAATGTTGTACAGTGTATTGTAAATAATATAATATATGTTAATAAGATATATACTAGTGCATATATGGCTAATCTGAGTTTTATATTTACATTTTACATGTGAATTTGCATAAACTTTTAAGGCATATTCGCTGTGAGCACGACTGGGTCCGACATCTGGCGAGATAAAATGGCAACCGCGAGAGTACATTTCAGTGCAATCACCTATAGAGATTCCGTTAAAAATAGATAATTTCGAATCTAAAATACTTATTTTGTGAAAATAAGTGATCCAAACGAAGCATAAACATTCTTATATATTTTCCAACATATTTCGGTAAGTACACTGAATGTAAATATTCGATTTCCAAGACAATGTTTTGTAAGCGGTCAGAGGTTATATTTACATATCATACATATAGATGTATATATATATATATATATATATATATATATATATATATATATATATATATATATATATATATATATATATATGTGTGTGTGTATGTGTGAATTTATTTGAAAATATACAATTTCAATAGATTTAAATTAATAGTATCAAATTTTAAAATAACGTGATAAAGGACATTTAGTTATTTAATATTTTTAATTATTTTGCAGAGTAAATATGAATATCATCTTCAAAACTGGTTTTGAAAAAATAAAACATGTTGTTCAATTTCAACCTGAAATGATGTCAAAGGGTAAAAAACTGGTTGAAGCTAATCATGTTTTTGATGTTGAGGAAATACGAGAAAATGGAAACAGTCTTTTTATTCGAGCTCAAGTTATCAGACAAACATCTGTTACCTCTACGCCTTATAAAGTGCAATTAAATGTAAGTAAGCTTTACATGTTCTAAACTATTTATAAAATTTTTTGCATAAAATTAAAATAACAAATCTTTTTAGATAAATGCTAGTCGAGTAGTGACAACTGTGACTTGTAACTGTGTTTACAATCAAAGTGGTAAATGTAATCATGTTGCTGCTGTTATATATTTACATAAATAACGAAGACAGCTTATCAAAAACAGACTTTGAGCAACAGTGGGGTAAACCTACAAGCCACCAGCTGGTTAAAGAGAAGTATGCTAAGGGCAAATTTTTGTAAGAAATGTTTGGATGCACACCAAAGACGCAAAAGAGTGAATGCTGTCCTGTGAAAGTTTCTGACTTAAAAGACGTGTCTGCATTAAAGCTCATTGGTTACACGACATTTTACCTAAAGACATTTCATCAAAAGACGTTTCACCTAAAGACATTTCACCTAAAGACACTTATCCAATGCGACACTTCTCCAATGCGAACATTTCGCCAAACGACATTTCACCAAGCGACATTTCGCCAATAGCGACATTTCGCCAAAATAAACAGTATTCAATAAAAAATAAAATACAAAATAACTTTTATAAGAAGACTGTAGCCGATCTTAGTTTGTATTCCAGGGTCACGACGGGGACGTGTCGGTGGTCGACCCCATTTTATTTTTTTTTAATTTATATACTTTTTTTTATTTTTTTTTATTTATTTTTTTGTAGTTTTAATAGTACACGGGTTTTAAAAAACTAAAAGAAGTTTGCTTTCTATCTTTGATTATTAAATTTGTTATATCAACAATAATATATATATATATATATATATATATATATATATATATATATATATGTATATATATATATATATATATATATATATATATATACAGGGTGACCCAATTTAAACGGGCACCGCTCATAACTCGTCAGGGACAGCCACAATCGAAAAAATGGTAGAGACCAAAGTTGTAGGATATCGAAGGTGCAACCCGATGGTGACCTTGGATTTGACCTTGAACGCGTTTTTCAAGGTCATTTGAAGGTCAACTTTGGATTTTTAAATAGGAACCCCATTCTTTTATTGCGGGAATGGAAAGAGCGGTAAATTTTACGTTCAGAATGGTATGTTCGGTTGCGGTACTGAAGGTCATCGCAAGGTCATGCAGCCAGAATGAAACTCCGCCTACGTAATTCCTCTAGCAATATATATATATATATATATATCAACAATATCTTATATTGTTTGTCATCGTATTATAAAATAAAAATATAAATTAAATAAATATTATATTTTGAAATAGTTAATAAACTATTTTGATTTTTTTATGACCCTAGTAGAGCTGCAATATCTGATAGATATAAGATTTTATCGTCGGAATAAATATTTGTATCATACTTTGAAACTATACTTTGAATTCTTTCATTGTATGACATATATCTCTTCCTAGGTGGTTCTGGCGCATTGCCAGTACGTATTTGTGTTAATTTAACAGCGGTCAATGCTTGGTCGGCTTTGAAAGCTTTGAATACATCAAAAATGTTGGCACCCCTTTTGTGTATAGTAAAGTCGAATCCTCGATGCCATCCCTCAACGCTATTATTTGTCCTAGATAGGTTGTCAATTACTGAGTTGTAATGATTTCATCGATCTATACTAAAAAGTGGTGCTACAACACGCCTACCTACAGTATTACCTATGTAGGTATTCTGAAAATATCCTAAATAATTGTCAACGTTTGCTTCTGCAGTTGCAAACTCCTCTTCGACTAAGTTTTCAAAAAGTTCCTTAACTTCGTCTGGTGGCACAAAACTTAAAGCTGCGAGCATTTTCATTTTTCTATTAAATTCTTCATTATCATCATATAAGGTTTTCAAAGAATGTTCTCCTATTTTCCTATACAATGATTGCCTCATATGAAAAAAACAGAATTTAATATTAATAGTTGGAAATTCAGAGGTTAATGCATTCGCAACAGCTAACTCAAAATCGATCATCCCTAATTCTGGGTTCAAATTAGGTTGAAGACGTTTTAAAACCTGAAATAATTCAATGTAGGTTTCAGTAGTTTTGTTTGGCAGTAAACTAATGGAACTGTTACTGTATCATACAATCCGTGAATTGTGTATAATTGATAAAAAAATTCTGGACAATTATCAAAAGTTCCGTCAGAAAACCAATTCTTTCTTTTTGATAATAGTTTGAGATTATTGGCTGTTGAAAAAATAAGTATCCTTCTCTGATTATCGCTACCTGAATCATATAAAAGGAAACATTCACCACTTTCGGTTACTTGTAAATCTTCTGGAACTATTAAATCTTCCAAAGATGTAGGTAGGTTAGGACGATCTGCTAGTCGTGCTCGCACTCTATTTACAGTCCTTTTCATACTTTTAAATTTTGGCAGAATTAGTTTTGTCGACTCAGAAGCTTGAGAAACGTTTCTGCTGACAATTGCACTAGTTGATGCCTCAGAAAATGTTGCTGTATCCTTAATATTATTTAATAATATTTTTTTATTTACATCTGAAGCCCAAGCCTCATGGGTATGACCGATTTCTTTAACAACAACTTCATTTGCAACGATGATTCTGCCGTTACAAAACAGATTGTCATACTCCGTACATCTCCAATAAACTTTATTAGCTGTTTCTATCTGCTTATGATAAACGAAGCCTTTGTAATGTAACATCGGATTTCCCTTTGTACTAGATATGTAGTCTAACTTAAACTCCATTTTTAATAAATAAAAAACAAGTGATTGTGCAATAAAAATTAAAAAAATTTTTGATGAAAGAATTTTAAGATGGGGAGGAACTTTAAAATTTTAAAGGGTGAGGGGGACTTAGAACATTTTTAAGGATGATGGGACTATACTGTGTGTGATCGTGTGTGTGGTCGATACATGACGCCGTGTGACCGTCACATGGCCGTTTTGTGACCAGATTGTGATCGTTTTGTGACCATTTTGTGACCGTTTTGTTACGATTTTGTGATATTGTTTGTCTCTCAATAATATAAAAATAACCTAAGACCCCAACAGCACCGACTCGGGTTGGTACAGCAGTGACTCTGTTACCGCAATGGTTCTAGTACCGAGTTGGTTGACCCTTCTGGGTTATGAGTGTGTTGGGCGCGTCGCGCCCTTCCACACTCAAAACCCAGCTGGTCAACTCGGGCTGACCATGGTTTTTATATTGATCTAGAGCAATATCAGAATAATCTGAAATCCCAACATCACCGGCTCGGGGTGTTACAGCATTGGCTTTGTTGCAGCAGAAATTCGTTGAACCGTGGTTAAGCGCTCCGCGAAGCGTTTATCATGTTATAATTAACTGATTTCTTAGTAATTACACCGCATACGATTTTTGGCGAAATGTCGCTATTGGCAAAATGTCGCTTTGGCGAAATGTCGCTATTGGCGAAATGTCGTTATTGGCGAAATGTCGTTATTGGCGAAATGTCGCATTGGCGAAATGTCGCTTTGGTCAATTGTCGCATTGGCGAAATGTCGATTTGGTCAAATGTCGCATTGGCGAAATGTCGCTTTTGTAAAATGTCGCATTGGCGAAATGTTGCATTGGCGAAAAGTCGCTTTGGCGAAGTGTCGCTTGGCGAAATGTCGCATTGGAGAAATGTCGCATTGGAGAAGTGTCTTTAGGTGAAATGTTTTTAGGTTAAATGTCTTTTGGTGAAATGTCTTTAGGTGAAATGTCCGGTTACGAAGCTCATTACAGCTGAGTCAACCAAAGATGAAAATGAATACGCAGTTAAAGCTGTGATGTCCTCACTTCTAACAGATATTGAAGGTCTTTTAAAGAGGGAAAACTGTGAAGTTTGTGCAGACAATCTTCTTTTATATGTTGAAGACAATGAAATATACACACAGAAGTTTCAATTTGAAAATGAGTTAATAAAACAATTATATACTAAAGAAATAGTGTTGACAAGAGATGAAATAATAAAAGTTTGCTGTAATACAGTGGATAAGTCAAAGTGCAAGGATTGGTTTTCTGCTAGACAGTGTAGAATATCTGCAAGTACAAATTGTCACAGCATCAAAATCCGTGTTAAGAAATCCATTGCTTCTGTAGTTACTGACATGATATCTCCTAAGACTATCAGTACTCTGTCACTTCGCTATGGAATCGAAAATGAATCTCGCGCAAGACAGCATTATAAACAATTATTTCACTGTGAAGTTATAGATGTTGGAATTGTTATTAGCAAAGTACAACCTTGGCTATGCGCAAGTCTTGATGGAATAGTTATCGTGGATGGTTGCATAAGCAAAGTCCTGGAATTAAAATGTCCTATCAGTTGTTCCAATAAAGTAATTGTAGACTTTGAAAAACAGGAGTGCAATGTAAAATACTTACACAGTTTGAAAGCAATGAAGTCGTATTAATAAAAACAGTACCTTACTACACTCAAGTGCAAGTCCAAATGTATTTAAGTGGCTTAAGTGTTTGTGATTTATTTATATATTCTAGTGTACTACATGATTCTTGCTGTGTACAAGTTCATCGTGATGAAAACTTCTTAAAACATGTTATCACTAGTTTTGAAAAATTCTATTTCGAACATTATTTATCAGCATTGTATGCAGCAAGTCTAAAAACAATATCCTAAACGAAAAAGTTGTACTACATGTTACAAAAATCATACAATAAGTCTGAGTCGTCTCCAAAAATTATTTATATTTATATAAAGTAGATTAAGATTTAAAGTTATGTATAATGCATGCTCAACCTTATGAAGGTTCAATGGTTTTTTATGTTATAGTAAGGTATTTTTGTTAAAAACAATGACTTTAATACATAGACGCATTAACATTATTTATTGATAAAAATGTACAAACTTGTCAAAATACAAATATGCTGAGTTCACACTGAGTCAAACAATAAAAATATATTGTTAATAAAAGTATGCAATGTATGTATTGACTATTATCCTCATTCCTTTTGGTTTTCTTGATTATCTGAGAAAATTGGTGGTTGTAAATTCACTAGTACACAGCATACATGCAATATATCATCAATGTGTTGAAATAAATATTCAGGAATATTGTCCAATATTTTATAAATTCTTAAACGTTGCATTATACGCTCTACGCGGATTCTCACTTTTGCCACATTGTAAGTCTGATCAGTTTCCTCATGGGTAAATTCTTTTTTTTTCCAAAAATGGAGGCATAACGACCAACACTGTCTTACCCTTTTGATCAATTATTTATTGTAGAAATGTTGGGAAAACCTTTATCAGCCAACACACAATCTCCATCTTCTAATAAGTCTACAAGACCAGATTCAATGGTAATTGGTGAATCACTCTTCCTTCCTCCGGCAACTTTTGATTTCAAGCAAATAAATCCTGATGGAGTAATTCCTATTAATACCTTAGCTGTAAAACTTTTTTATAGTGTGAGTAGCAATATACACGATTATCCACTGATGACGGAACTTCAATTCTAAACTCAGTACAGTCTATGATTACAAGTGTATTGCATACTCTGGATAAAAACACTGTGGCATCGTTCGCTGGACAACATCTTTGGTTGGCCAAAATACCAAATTTGAGGTAGCACTACTAAGCTGCTCCAAAACATGATGAAAAATTCTTGATATGGTGGTTTGATGCACAGAAAATAAAACAGACATTGCTGAAAATGATAATCCCGTCTTGATTCTTACTAGGAAAATAAAGAGATTATCTTTTTTTGACAGCTTCCACCTCTCAGGTATACTAATTCTTTGTAATAAAAAATCGAAATTATTCAATGACACGCCAGCAAGATCAGACATCTGTTCATTATTTTTCACTGAATTAAAATCAGTAAAGGAATCACTTTTCACTTCCACTTCACTATCACCTCCAACAGCTTTATCAACGTATGATTTTACTTCAGTTCCGCATCTTTTATTCTTGAACTTCGACTTAATCTCAAGAGTTACAATTTCATTAGCATCCAAAATTTCTGTTTGAACTTCAGCTTCACAGAAGTCAGATTTTTCATAGATGTATCTATTACACGTAAATGTATTTTCATGATAGCTACACTTGTTGAATATATTTACTTGAGACTCTTGATCAATGCATACTTTTTCAGGCTAATGTACATCTATGTCAGTAGAGTCTTCAACAACACTTTCATAAGGTGTATTCTCCTGAGGCGTCGTTACCTGGCACTCTTGTTCAATGCACACTATTTCATACTGATATACATTCATGTCCTCAGTAGAATTTTGAAAAAGACTCTCATCAGGAGTTTGGATGATATTTCCACTCATGACTGTTGCTGCAGTGTTCGTTAATGCTTTTTGGAGTCTCCTTTTCATGAAACGATGGTGCCTGTAACAATAACAAATAAATAGTGTCACAAAATCAGTGATCGTGACAGAGTTATTTCACAAAAAACAATTTTGTTTACCTGTTCATAGCAGCTAATTCATTTACATGCTTTCTCTTGTAGACACCAGGAAAAATTGTTGGGTGATAAGAGGGACTGAATTGATTTTCTGACTTTTCATTGCCAATAAAATGACTGCTACATATCTTGTCATCAATCCGAAGAGTCCATAGTGATCCATCAGAATTATCCAATTGATTAACAAACAAAAAATAAGTTGTTTACATTACTCCTTTGAGCAGCAGCTCAGCTGTAGCGTCTGCTTGTATACACTTTGATAAGTATGGTTATGTTACTCACTTCTTTCGACTTACAGCAGCAATCCTTTTTTGTCTCTGGGTTAATTTCCAGTCATGTGTTGGGAATTTGTAAAATTTGTACTTACTATTTTCACTTGTGTTTTTGCAATCAACAACACAACAATAAGTACGGCCCATTTTATTTAATATTTACACACGGTTATGCACAGACATTTACTCTCGCTGTTTCTCTATTTCTCCGCTGTTAAGCGCTGACAGTCACTGCGAAATCCCCTCCATCCGGCTGCTCAAGGCGAATATGTTGAGCACATGCTCTGTATAATATGCGAAGATTGTAGTGATGACACAAATATAATACAATGCAAAATTATAATAAAAATATAATTTAAACAAATGAATTTACGTAGATTGTCAAAAGTATAATTTGTGCATATGTTCTATTGAAAAATATAAAATTGCGTAAATGCAGTGTAGTATATAATTGTAATATAATGTAAAAATAGTGTATAATTAATATTATTAATATTATTAATGTTAGTAGCTTAAATAATTAAATGTGAGTGCGTTTTTACGCAGCATGACTGTCGATGATTCAGTTTTTCGATCAACTGAAAATATCATTGGTCATACGATAATCAGTTACCGTACGATAGTCGACGGTACGCGATCGATCGCGAGCAGCTAAATCTTCCCGCGAGTAGGGACTAGCTGTTGTCGGTATGTTATCGACATCAGTCAGTGTGCTCGATTCACGTATGGTATAAAGTCCTTTGCGTTCTACCGGTATAACGGGGATTTAATCGTTTGCCGTGCTTCGCGCTGAAGATTTACCTTTTTGGTTTCGAAAAAATTAGACTGAGAATTGGCCGACGTTACAACATGGATATTTCCGCAGATATTCTACATGAAAAATATTCATTTTTTTACAATACGTTCCCTCTTGAAATTATCTGTGGAAATCTATGTGGAATCCATGTGGAATCAATGTCAATTCGTGTAAATATCCACGTACATAATCCACATGGATATCTAGTCAAATATTTTTATTAGGGTTTGCAAATTTACTTTTTATTTTATTAATTAATCTTAATACAGAGATATTTTCATAAAATATAAATTTCTGAATGAAGCTTGTAATACAACGTCAAGTCTGTAGCTCTAATGGTTTTAAAATAAAAAATTGCTTTATGAAAATTATACGTTTATTAGACTTTTAATTTTTGTTAAAGTTTGGAAATTTAAAATGGATAAGGAGGCATGGTTTTTGACACTCCCTCAAAGTCCAATACTTTATATTGCATATTTATTTGATAACCAAGTTTCCATAATAATAATAATAAATTAACTAGTTTGAGGGGATTTTATAAAATGCACTTAATAACAAATTCTGATGAAGTAAACATTTATTTGTAGTTTTTGATATTTCACATTATGTTTTGCAGATTTGCATGAAAATAGACAACATAACGAAATTGTCGTGGGCACGCTTTTGTTAAGACATTTACTTTTATTACAATTTAATGCTTATGAGATATATGACACTATCTCTGAGAATATCCCAAATGTGTATGATACGTACAATCTAAGATATATTGGTGTTGGGATATATCCTACAGCGGCTAGATTCAATCATGAATGTTATTCTGCAACTTTCAGGTAAGCATTGTCATATGTCTGTTTTGAAAACTGTATGTTATAAATCGGAAACTCTGTCGCTGATTATCTAATTTTACAAATAAATTCATCGTTACAGCCCTGTTAAAAATGTAAACAGTAAATAAAAAATATGTAATATAAATGTAAACAGTAAATAAAAAATGTAAATCTCCTTCTGAGTGTTGTACTTGTTCTTCTTTTAGTTTGGAATACTTCCTTACTTTTTATGGCCAATAGGTAAATCGGCGGCATACCAGCAATTGTCCGATACTGTACGGTAAGCGGACGCCACTCTTAGTGCACATCGTCTGTACACAGTGGTTAGTAATCGGGCATACGATTTCACCCGCATCGCATCTGCCCATATTGGGGCTCCATATAGCATAATCGATGTAGTTACACTGGCTTCTTAGCATAGTAACCTTTGCTTCTGAGTTGGACCTCCTACATTTGGCATCAATCGTGATAGAGCAGCGCTGACTTTTACTGCTTTATCGCTGACTATTTCCAGATGTTGTTTGAAAGTTTTGTAGGAGTAAGCAAACGAAAAAATAGCGTAATAATTCTAAGTTTTAATACTCGAAAATGAAACTCAAGGATTAAAAAGGTTAAAGTATACTGTGAAATTTATTCAAGCGAAAATTATAAACTGACTGCTCAGTTCGAGCTCTAGTTGAGGACTGCCGTACTGTCTGATTCAGTGCGACCGGCAGTGAGTAGGTGGAGGTGGGTGTAGGCGGTGCTGGTTCGGCATTGGTGTTGCCATGGATACTGCAATGGCTGCTTGTGACGTAGACTTGTTCTGGTTGATCGTCGTTATTCTAGTGGCGGGACTATGAGTCGGATGAAATCATCTTCCGTTGCATCATGCTTGATTTCAGCCGTAGTATATATGAAGTATAAACGTTATTAAATCGTGATATAAAATATACAAACAGTTTTTTGATCCGCCGCCGCCGCTTGATGACATTTTAAGGCTTGGACGTGAGAGCGAGTTCGTAGCTATACGCAGATAGCATATTACAAAGAGATGGCGTGCGCTTCGGGACATCGTATTACAAAGGAGTATACGGTCACTGCTGGATGTATAGTCTTGGACTTATCGGTTTCAGAATACAAAAGCGGTGTTACCGGCGTTGACTATCATCGCCTTCTACTCTGTACGCCTCTTTTTTATACGCATGAAGAATAATGTTGCTTTGTTTTTTAATATAAAATAATTATTATGAATTTCGTTGCGGTTTCGATGCTAAAATGTAGGTAAGAGCTTTTACATGATTTTAGTATTTTACATTATTTTTCTAACTCCAAAATTAAGGAAGATGTGGGGTCCGAAAGGCGAGGAAGGTATCAGGAGAGCAGGAGATCTAAGGAGGTAAGTTTATCGGTATTGGGAGGAGGCTGATCATGGTTTCTATTACTGAGAGGCAGTTGTCATGGTTTCTATTAGTATTGGATTTCAGGAGGTAGTTGATAATGGTTTCTGTTACTAAGAGTATATGTATGAATAATATGATTGTCTGAATTTCTAAATTTACTCGTAGCAGAGATTATATAAGGCACTTATGTAATGACTTAATCTAACGGGTATAATAGTAATAAATGTTAGTAAATTAATAATATATGTGTATATTGTAAGTGCGATGTTACGCAGCATAACTTGTTGATTATTCGATTTATTTATCCTCTTTGGATAATTTCTCATTTACCACACGGTAGTCGGTACCGCGGGGTAACATCTCTACGGTCAAACGGATTAGCAGCTGTCGGTAAGTTATCGACACTAGTCATGGTAATGGGTCCAAATGCAGTGTATGGTTTTCTACGTTCTGCGTTCTGATTTGAATTTAAAGTATTATTTGTCTTTTTAGAATCGAAAAAGTTTGTGCGGCGAATTGGCCGACGTCACACAAAACACGGTGGATCGCAGCGCACTTACGTGTTGTTGTGACTCGAGGTTAGCACGTTGTCTGCTACGCAAAGGTTATGCCTGTGCGGATTGCTTGGTCAGCGCAGAGGCTTCGACGTCTTGACCTGCTCGAGGAGGTGATCTACGAAAATCAGAAGGACTGCAGCACGCTTGCAACATCGCCCAGCTGTCTTACCGACAAGGCCGGTGCGATGAGTCGCTCCGCATCTCGGTCGTAAGTATGCGACCTTGCTCCTCATGCAGATATTTTGGAGCGTAGGCGGGTCCCGTTCGAGGCACGCTGGCACTCAGGCTGCAACGACTCGTAAGTCGTTGCAGCCTGAGTGCCAGCGTGCCTCGAACCTCCAAGTCCTCATGTGCGTCATGCAGTATTTGCAATAGGAAAATGCGCTGCATATATGAACGTGAGTGCCGCGATAAGACTGCCGCTGCATCTGGACCACAAGAACTCCAAAATTGTTGTAGTGATGCAAGTGGTGGTAAAGTGTGTATACAATGTTAGGATTTCAGTGCTGAAAATGTGTGACGTAAATCAGGGTATAGCATAGGTGTACTAGCGAGTTCAAGCTCTAAAACACGTCAATTTTTCCCGCAGAACCTACTAAGCCGACAACAGCAAGTGCAAGGCCTGCTACGAAGAGTCCAACAACACCTGCACCAGCCTGAACCCCGAGGACTGCAGCAGCTGTTGGAACGTCTTTGACGGCTCGTACTGCGTGGAGAAGTGCCCTACGTATAAGTTCGACGACAAAGGCCAGTGTCACCACTGACACAAGAACTGCGTGGGCGGCTGTGCATGCATAGCGAGATGCCTGAGAGATGCCTGCAGAAGGAGCTCTGCCCCGACAGTTTTTTTCTAAATTCGGTGATTGCGCTTCCACAGGAGGGCGGTGATCCAAACGACAACACGACGAATTCCAACTGCACAGAGGCTTGTCCGCCTGAGTACCTGCGCAAGGTCTTACCCAACGACAGCTCGCAGAAACCGGTAGACTTTGGCCTCCAGTACGACGGGAGCTGCAGCTAGCCATTCTGGGATCTTCATCGTCAGTGTTCTTGTCAACATCTTTATCTCCTTCGCCGGTCTCTCATGTACCAGTAGAGCCTGAGGGTCAAGGCCAATGAGAACATCGTAAAGATGACGATGGCGTTCACTAAGCTAGACGTCATGGAGCCGCTAAAGCCGACCGGCGTCAAGCATACGGCGAGGACAAGAACTCACACTTCTGGGCTGGCGGACGTAGCGCTGCAGAACTAGGACAAAAAGGAAAGCGTCTAAGATTCGGATTCCGACGAAAATCAAGACAGAGCTCACTCAACGCTCAGAAATTTGTTAATTAAAACGCCTCACAAGCCCAATCGCAGTAACTCGGGATCCAACTCGCCCGACACTGACAGCAACACTGCGCATCTGGCGACGCAACAGCTTCTGGTGCACAAGGCAATTTTGAAAAAGTTGCCAAGGCTGGAAAGAAGTCCAAGATGGATACACTGAACGAGGCCATCAACAGTATCATTTAACACAGCAAAGTACGTTTTTTTATGCATAAGTACATTTTTAAATACTTCTATCGTTAATTATTATGATGATTTCTTAAAATTATACTTGATCAATTGTGATTGTTTATTTGATCTTTTTAACCCTGAATTACTTTAACTGAATCTCTATTTCTGTATAATTTATAATTCTTTAATGAGAATATTTATGTTTTTGGACAGAAGGAAGATGACTCTGGAATAGAGGACGTAAAATCGCGTGAGCTGAAGCACTTTGTACTGGTTAAAATAGGGTCAAGAACATTCGTAAACACCCTGAATGCGATCGAACCATTGATCTGCAATATACGCATCTGTCTCTGCATCGTCCCTAACGACAATTTCAGAATGCGTCTTCCTAGTCTCCACCCAAATCTGCTTAACAGCATCAAGTCGCGCCTGGACCATGCTTTTATTAAGCGAGTCACGCTGCTTAGCAAGCAGGCGTGTACGAATGCTCTCAATTTCGACTTCTCGAGCCGTCTGTAACGCAGTCAGCATCTTCAGCGCAATAGGAGCCATGATGCTCGCAAAGTCTCCCTATACGTAACGCAAACTTAAAGAAAATAAGTGTCGTGCACGCACGCCGCTAATACGCGGACACAACCGCAGTGTGTCTAAGAAGTCGCCGCTCCCTAATCCGCAAACGTCAACACACGCGCGCGGCGCAAGGCCTCGCTTCCGAGAACGCTCGACCGGCCGAGTATGTAAACAAGAGCGAGCGGCGCTATACAAAACGTTCACACTGAGGCTGAGAAAAACAATACTTGGAACTTCAACAGAAATATAATATGCTACTGGAAAAAGTCGTTACAGTGTGAACGCGTTTGTGTACAGATTTTATACACTACGTTTATCGCACGATTATGCCCGATAGAACAAAGAAAAACGCACGAAAAAACCAATCACTCACTCCTCACCCGGGGCACCATGAATAATAATCTTAGAACGAATGAAAGAACTCAGAGTGAGTTCCAACAAAAGGAAAGGGTTGAGTGAGTGAAGGGTTCTTTTTAATTAACACACACGATTTCGCGGTACACAAAAAGCACTTGCTTTGGCGTAAAAACCCCCACGGTTTAGAGGGAAAAGCCTCAGCAAGTGTAAGCTTTATTGAAAATAAGGAAAGGGAAACTATACAAATAAAAGAAAGAGAACAGTGACTCTAAAAGAGAAAAAACTCAAGTGAAAGAACGCACGCAAACGCAAAGACGCGAGGTACCTTTTCCGCACGCAGAGAGAGCTCTCTTACCGCAAAGACGAACGCAAAAACCGCCGCTGAAGAGGGCGTTGAGCAGGCCTCGTCGTAGTCCGGCGCTGCTTCCGTCCTGGTCCTGGATGTCTGGAAGCTAGGCCTGGGGAGCGAAAGGATGGTCCGCAACCGTGCACTAAGCGCGCCCCGACGTCTCGGGGAGCCAGACGCTTGGCACGAGGGCAACAAGGGGTGTTGCCGCTGTTCGCTCGCCCCGAAGGAGTCACGTACAACACGTGGACACCTTCGCCAACAAACCTTAAGACTATCGCCTCGAGGCACACTCACACACTCGCACAAATACTCACACGCGAACGACGCGATCGCGAATTTTCCGCTAAACACTACCAACACGGCGCAGAACGAGGTGAACAGTGATAGCTCTGAGAAGAACACGTCACTGGCTCACCGTCAGAAGAAAAAAAAATCGAAAAGCGTAAGGAAGCCAAACGTGCGAAGCGCTAGGCAGTCCGAACAGGAATCCGCGCGCGCGGGCCCTTCGCGCGCTCGCAAGCGGGGCCGGCGGCGCGCAACTCGAGGCATGCGCGCGCGCTCTCAACGTCGCAACGGAAAGCGAGCAGCGGCGCGAAATTCATAAAGCCTAAATTTACACCTACACTACTTGAACGAATAAAACGAACTGAACACTTATATTCCGACGCTATTACCGACGCTAAAATGAAATATGAAACAAATCTTATTCAAAATAATTCCAATAACCCAAAAAACTTTGGGAAATAATAAATATAAAAATCGGGAAAGCTAAAAAATGCAATGCCATAATTATATAAAATTAAATAATCAAAAAATTACTGATAAATTCCAGATAGCGCAAAATATGAATACTTTCTTTTATGATATAGGTAGAAATCTAAGTGCTAATATCGTTAAACCAGTAAATACTGGACTTAAGCTGCCTGCCATGAATCCTATCTCTATTTTTTTAAAGCCAACAAGTACAGCAGAAATAATAAGTATAATCAATGCACTGAAATTGAAAAATGGAGGAGTTGATAAAATAAATGCGAAGATCTTGAAACTAGTATGTAAACACATTGCAGGTCCTGTAACCCATATATTTAATAAGTGTATTGAGAAAGCGATATGGGCAGATTCTTTAAAAAGGGCCGAATTAGTGCCAGTCTATAAATCAGAAGAGAAACATACAATCACGAATTATAGACCCATCTCTCTCATATCCAATGTTCCAAAGATTTTTTAGCGAAATATATATATATATATATATATAATAGAATTCGTGATTTTGTAGAACAGAGCAATATAATCTCGAAGCAACAATTGGGTTTTATGAGGAAGATTGGTACGAAAGATGCTCTAAAGTACATAACTAATGCACTATATAATAATGTTAATAAGAGTAAGCCTATGATTATAACATTCCTGGACCTGGCGAAATACTGTTGACTATAGCATACTACTGGCAAAACTTTATTTCATTGGAATTACGGACCAAGCGTTGGATCTCTTTTTCAGCTATTTGAGTGACAGATACCAAGTAGTAAAAATAGACGGTATTCAAACCGATAGCTCTGTGGTTAACACAGGCGTTCCACAAGCAACGATCTTGGGACCACTACTTTTTATCCTGTACATAAATGATGTCTTGAAGGAGATCTCCCCCCCCCCCTCCGAGGCTATAATTTCGTATGCAGATGATACTGCTATTATAGCCACTGGTAAAAATTGGATAGAAGCCTAAGATACCATGAACGATTTTCTAAGTGTGATATCGAAGTGGCTGGCATTAAATAAGTTGTCATTAAATGTAGAAAAGACTGTTTGTATGACTTTTGAGAGCAGTATCAGCCGGTATCGAAGTGTACCAGCTCAAGTAAACATCAAAATCCTCGACAAAAATTTAACTAGAGTAGAAGATTTTAAATATCTAGGAATTGTTTTTGATAGTAACCTAAGGTGGGAAAATGACATGAAACATATAATCGGGAAGACAAAATACCTAGTATATATTTTTTTCAAAATTTCAAAAACTAAGCTTACAGAAACTCTCAGAATAATCTATTATGCTTTTTTTCATAGTATCATTAGCTATGGTATCATTGCTTGGAGTGGAGCATATAGTGGAGACCAAGTTCAAAAGCTAGAAAATAAAATTTTAAAAATCATAAATAAACGTAAGTATCCATCACACGACAATCCTCTAAATATAGTACAACTTTTTACTCTTGAATCTTTGAAGCTGCATTATTAAGATCTAAAAGAAAAATACCTAGCATCAGATAGTATTACTAGAAATAGAAGTACCATTATACCTAAGACTAAGAGAATTAGCAATAAAAACAGCTATATGAAAGCAATAAATATTTATAATGAGCTTCGTAACCAACTGAAAGTATAAAATATAGAAAAATTCTCTCAAAAGAGAAAAATTATAAAATGGATTAACTCCAATTGTTGAAAAAATATTTTTACATGATAATAATAATAAGAATAGTAATAAATAAGAGAATAAAAAAAAATGGTTACTTTTTGTTAAAAACAACAAGTAAAATTGTTCAGCGACAGTTACAATTATGTACAATAAATAGTTTTAAATAGGTTAAGTTCTAATTTTAAGTTTCATATATATTTTTGTTGTAACCAGGTCTGCTAACAGGTAACTTTGTTTACCTCTGCAGGATTTCCAGGCATGATTCACATGCCTTGTAAACAATTTTCTGATGAATAAATAAGTAAATAAATGAATTCACCCATTAAGAATAATGAGCGGCTTTTTCTGATATGACATGTTTTGGCAGAATTATAGTAGTCGGATACTAAGTTATTGTAATCTACATCAAATTAAAAATTCGAGTAAAAAGTATTTTTATACTTTTCTAATAAAATTGGAGTGTTTTGGAGTAATAGATAAAACAAACTTGGTTTTGAATGATCATTTCTGTTTTACCGACCCAGGGAGCTTTGAAAAAGTTTATTTCTCTGTAACTTAACAGTCGAAGAATTTTATCAAAAAATTGTAAAATTACTTTTATTTTTAAATTTGATGTAGATTATAGCAACATCAGTCTCATTGAATAACTTGGCATAAAACTCTTACAAGCCTGCAAAAATATGAAATTTTGGAAAGAAACGCCAATTATTTATGGGCGAACGGATGCATAGAGAGACTTTAGAGTCTCATGTAATAGCAAAAATCATTTTATACCATTCCAATTAAAGCATTTAAAATTCTTTATACACCCACATACTTTAAAATTATTGTACACTCATAATTCAATACGAAATATCTTGAGCTATGGATAATAACGATTATTTGAAAGTAAATTTGAAAATATGAAATGCACCATTGTATTCTACATACATTTACAGAATAGAAGATCGTATCACTCGTTAGTATTCATCATGAATTGAAATAATATTCTACAGTTTTCAATGAAAAATAATATTTTATATATTTTGCGAAATATTCTTCAAAATCTTAGAATGTGAAAATAAATAATAACAACTGATACTGTTACTATAGCTGCTGGTGTGTAACACCCCGTACAAGCTCCACAAAAAATTTATAAATATTAAATACTAAATTATATGAAACAACATTTTAGATCCTACAAGAGCATCTTATCACCTCAAAATATTGAGGAACTCTTACAACAATGTTTCAGGGTGGAAGTCATGTCGAGTCTCGATTTAACATCAAGCTTCTGGCAAATACCTCTTTGTGAAGAAAGTAAAAAATACACTAAATTTATGTTCGAAGGAAGATCACCTGGGGCATTTAGTAGAGTTATTTCAAAGTTTAATAAAATGGAATTTCACTTTGAGTTTCAAAAAATCTGAATTTTTCAAAAATAAAACTAGGTTCTTAGGATTTATTCTATCAACAAAGGGGATAAAACCTCAAGAGAATAAAATTGAAGCGATAAAAAACTATCCAATTCCTAAGAATCTAAAACAGTTACAGGCCTTTTTAGGCACAATACATTTTTACGCGAAATTCGTAAAATATCATGCGCATGAGTTAGTTACCGTTATTAGAGCTACTAAGAAAAGAAAAACAAAAATCCTGGGAGTGGGGGGACAGTCATCAAGAAGCTTTCGAACGAGTCAAAGAGCTCTTCGAAAAAGACGTTTGCCTTGCATATCCCGATCCTTCCAAACCTTATATCCTCCATTGTGACGCGTCGAACTTCGCAATCGCTGGTGCATTATCGCAAATTGACGATAACGGGGATGAACGGGTTATTATATATATAACGTTTTTAACGAAAAATGACCTTAACAAAAGTTGAAGGGGGTAAAGGGGGCCATCGAATGACACAAACACCTATTACCTTGAACTCGATTTTCAAGGTCATTTGAGGGTAATTGTGATTTTTTTAAATAGGAACCTCTATTTTAGATCTTGGAATCGGATAGAGCGGAAAAATTACGTCGCAAAGGATATTTTAAGTTTGCTTTGGTGACCTTGAGAAGGTCAATTCTAGGTCAAATAACAAAAAATCTGCTAAACAGCTGTTTGTCTGGTTTTATTTTACTGATGTCGAAAGATGACCTTGACAAAAGTTGAAGGGAGCAAAAGGGGCCATCTAATGACTTTAACACCTTTGACTTTGAACTCGATTTTCAAGGTCATTTGAAGGTCATTGTATTTTTTTAACGGGAACCCCTATTTTTGACCTCGGAATACGGAGCAGCGGAAAAAATTACGTCGGAAATGACCTTTCAAGTTTGCCTTAGTGACCTTGAGAAGGTCAATTCAAGGTCAAATAAGAAGTATCAGCCTAAGATTGTTTTCCTTTCAATTTTTTCGTAGAATTATCATTTTGTTATTGTAATAAACATTAAGGAGAATAATTGACTTAAAATGTGATTATGCTTTGCTGACTTTAAAGCCATTTTGTAAGGTCAAAAGTGCAAAAATGCAATATCAAATGTTATGTGAAGTCCATATTTATATCCTAACTTTAGCGTTACCCAGGAACAACGACGTGGACGTAATATGATTGTGTTCCCTTTGGGGTGCTTGATTAGAGTGAGTCCCCTTGCCTCTCACTTTTCGGGGTGCTTGATTAGAGTGAGTCCCCTTGCCTCTCACTTTTCGGGGTGCTTAATTAGAGTGAGTCCCCTTGCCTCTCACTTTTGCTCAAAATTCAACGCAGGTGCTCAAAGACACCACCATTTTGTTGGATACACAATTCAATTCGCTGCTGAAAATGTTCTACTGTTCTGAGTAATACAGCTCTTGGGATGTTTTCACAAGCGGTTTGAATTCTGTGGATCACATCTTCCTTTGTTGTAGTTTCAAGTCAGCAAAGCATAATCACATTTTAAGTCAATTATTCTCTTAATGTTTATTAGAATAACAAAATGATAATTCTACGAAAAAATTGAAAGGAAAACAATCTTAGGCTGATACTTCTTATTTGACCTTGAATTGACCTGCTCAAGGTCACCAAAGCAAACTTAAAATATCCTTTGCGACGTAATTTTTTCCGCTCTATCCGATTCCAAGGTCTAAAATAGAGGGTCCTATTTAAAAAAATCACAATTACCCTCAAATTACCTTGAAAATCGAGTTCAAGGTCATAGGTGTTTGTGTCATTCGATGGCCCCCTTTACCCCCTTCAACTTTTGTTAAGGTCATTTTTCGTTAAAATTAGTTTTTCCATGGTATTTTGTCGTGGTCGGATTAATATGAAACACCCTGTATATCAGTAGAACGCTCAAAGCAGCAGAAAGAACATACTTCACAACAAAGAAAGAACTCCTCGCGGTTGTATGGAGTTTAGAAAAGTTAAGTACCTATTTACGAGCCGCAAAAGTTTATATAAAAACGGATCACAAAGCTTTAATATTCTTATTTAAATGCAAATTTGTTAGCAACTGAATCCGTCGGTGAATTTTGGGTCGACATCCTCACTTTAATTCAGAAAAACTACAGAAACCGGGAGAGATGATTATTGCAATCTTTTAAAGATATAAATTCACAAAAGATGTAATGTTTAAATTTAAATATTTGTCAAAGTTACAACACGATGCCGAATATTTAAATCAATTATTTATAAAAAATTCAGATAAAAAGAATCAGAGCAATAATGCTACTTATTTAATAGAAAATGATATAATTTATAAAAAGAATCAAGCAAACCAATACAAAATTATGGTTCCAAAAAAAATGATTAAAATACTTATTTTTGAAACACACGAGACTTATGGCCATGTAGGCGCGAAATAAGTCATTCTTATGTTACAAGAAGATTTCTATATTGAAGATTTAAGACGTAAAGCTCAAAAGCTTATTTCATTTTGTGACCCACGTCAAAGAAATGAAATTTCCACACGACCATGTACAGCGCCAATGGAGTCGATAATTCCGAAAGCGCTACATGATTTGTTATCCATTGATTTCTATGGGCCGTTACCGACAGAGCGCGGCGGTATGAAATATATACTTGTAAATATAGACACGTTTTCAAAATTCGTTCTTTTATGTCCGATTCGTAAACCTGTAATACAGCGATAAAGAAAATTTTTAATGATTATGTTTTGTTATACGGAAAACCGAAGCTTATTTAATGTGATCACGGCTCACAATTCACTGCAAATGCGTGGAACAAGAAATTAAGAGAAGAAAATATTGGGTTAGTTTTTTCATCTATCTGACATCCACAAAGTAAAATCGTTGAGCGAGTTAATAAGGAGCTCGGTAGATTTTTTCGTACATTTACTAATGAGAAACACACCGGTTGGGTCGGATATATTAATATCATCCAAACCAAATGAAACGTATCACGAAACAACGAGTTTTACTCCGATAGAATGACACATGGGTATCAAACCTAAACGTGCGTGGAAAAATTGGATATATCCAATTAATTCAGAGGTCGAGCCTCCGCTTGAACAAAAAATTCATTTCGCTCGGGAACGTATAATTTCAAAAGCGCAAAAACGTGCAGAAAAATATAATTTACAAAAGAAAACATTTTTTGTTGAATTTAAAGAGGGAGACGAAGTTCTATTAAAATCAAATAACATTTCAGATTTAGACAATAACTAAATTGCAAAATTCGTTTCAATTTGCGAAGGCTCATATGAAATATTAAAACAAAATGGTAATACAACTTATTTATTATTTTTGATCGCGATAAACAAAAAGAAAAAGGAAGATTTTATATAAATGATCTAAAAGAATACAAAAGAGAACCTAAATAAATATAATGTTATTTGATTACATAATAGAAAAGTTCATTACTTTTGCTCATCAAACATTGTAAAGAAAAAATGATCACGCTCAAAAATAATCACGTTTCTATTTCATACGATATTTTCGAACACTCAGAGCTGTATATACAAATGTAAACAAGCCGGCACGGCTAATCCCGACTCAAGAAAACAGAGGTGGGACATAGTCCGTCTTTCTCTCTTTCCCCATTCTCCCGCGACAACACAACTCGTATCCGCGAGGCCGCGAATTCCCCCTCTCTTACTACACACACAGCGTTGCCACGTCACTTTGTCGGCGAACCTAAGATTGTAGGTATACTTGAGACGCGGGATAATTCAAAAATATGACAACATGGTCATTTCTCCTTTTTCGGAGCAGCTCTAGCTTTCTCCATAAAAGAGCTCGCGCTGGGCTGACGCAGTCAGTTTTTCGACGGTCGCAACTTAAGCGCCTTAGAAGAAATCTAGCCATGGTTTACCCACGCTAGCTATCTCCTGGTTGGACGTTTTGGTTCAGACTATTCCGTTAGGACAGGAGACGAGATCGCGTTATCACGCCAAGGTCGTCGCAGGAGCGAGCGAGCCTAGCGCACACGTGGAAGTCGTGCGGTGTGCGCATGCCATTCGTCCGCGCCGTGCAGTGCGACTCCGCACATCCGTCGCCTCCTCGCACAGGTGAAACACCTGCAACGCACGCAATAAGCGTATCACCGGCTTCTGCGCTTACACTTTCGCAGGAAAGCCTCACGCCTCCTCCCACGCCATCATCTACATCAGCTCCAACAAAACCCTGCATCACCAGCATCCAAGCAGTCAAGATTGAAACGAAAATACGTGGTTTGTTCGACATGCCAGCTCTCGTTACCTCTAACACCGAAAAAACAACCTTTGTGAGCGAAAAGAGCGAGGTCCTGGAAGCTCTTCTACGCAAGCCAAAGCAAAAGCTAAACCCATACGCCACCTACGGGTACGGCAACAGCGTCTGGCAGCGGCAGGTCAGGCTTGACTTTGAGGACACCTGGAAGTCAGTAGGTAAGGAGGAGGCGAGGATAAAAAGGAGAGTAAGTGCCAAGGTCACCGCAATAGGTATACAGCTCTGAGTGCATGCATTTTAAGCAGCACTTTTTATTCCTTTTGTTAAAACTCATGAATTTATTTTTAATCATTTTTTCTCCGGGAGTATAGTGAAAGTTCTTCGTTTTTCGAAAAATTTTCACTAGGGGACTATGTAATACCCCGTACAAGCTCGTACAAGCTCCGCAAAAAAATGTATAAATATTAAATATTAAATTATATGAAACAACATTTTAGATTATACAAGAGCATCTTATGCTCCCCCACTCCCAATACGAAGCTACGCGTGTCACGTCCCGGCGTGAAAGAGTAAGTTTTTGAAAATAATTTTGATACTTAGCTTTGTAGAAAATCGGGACTTGACGTTCGAAGCGGTCAAGGCGGTTTTACAAGTCCTGTAAAGGGCTGGAGCGGATTTGTGCTGTAGAACAGGTAAGCAGTAAACGGCTGCTGGGCGTGCTGTCACCAGTCCTGATATGTTTTCGGCCGAGTCAGGAGTCCCGGGTGGAAAAAGGGCTGCTCTGCGTCCAGGTCACGATGTCCAAAACGCCAAGAAAAGACTGTTTCCCAGGCGCTGTCTCCAAGCAGCAGAGATGTTTGTTGAGCTAGGGAGTTTCGTGAAAATCTGTCGCTCGTTTTATGTATTTTAGAGCGAAATTTCAAGTGAATAAATAATATATTTGACTGTTTGAAACGAGAGCAATATTCTGCTTCTAGAGTAAAAATACTTGTGTAAAATAATAGAATTTTAACTTAAAATTCGTAAGAAAAAAACTCAAAATATAAGCGTAAAACGAATTGTAACTTTTATTATACAAGGTATAAGTCAAGAAAACAAGGCAGAATTATAAGTCAAGAAATTATAAGTGACTGGTGGGAGAGCTGTGCAGTGACGTAGGTGGATGATGCAAGTGTGAGTCAGTTCTTTGGTCTTCGGTCGCATGAGAAAGTTTACAGTTCGAGTAAGTAAGGCATCGAAATACAGTAAGTGTTTATAAGAGGTTAGATATGCAAAGCTTGTGGAGTATAAAGTGTCGGCGGATGTATAGTCTATAGATATCTCTTGACAGAAGAGTCTCGAGTATACGTGTGAGAAAAAAGGCGAAGAGAGCTGTGCATATCGACGAGTTACTCATCGGTTAAAGGCGTGTGACAAATATATATGGTCAAGCTAGCTTATACGTACCAATGCGTAATACATATGATTTTGCTTAACAATACTTTAATAATTATTTAGCGCTAAACGAAGACGCGAAAAGGTCTAAAGGTATCAGGGAAGCATGAAGACGTAAGAGTATGCTGAAGTTTGTGTGAATATATAGGAGTCTATTGGAATCGATTGAGATCTACAGAGAAGAGAAGCATGTACTGTGGAGCGGGAGGATGCGGGTATATATATATATATATATATATATATATATATATATATATATATATATATATATATATGTGTACATATGTATACAGTGGGTGGTGAGTGGATAGGAGGCTTACATACGGTGTACTCATACGTAGACATATTGTGAGAAATATCGATAAATGTTGCTACAGGCGGCTTATAACTAAAGAAATCTTGCTTTCGTATACTAGGATCGCATGACTTGATAGCAAGTGGCACAAGATGCAAGTAACAGTATAGGTATTACTAATTTAGCCAATAGCGTGAAAGAAGGCGGAGCAAGATCCACCGACCTTCAAGCTTATACATTGCCCATATAGGAAATGGGCGTGGCCTTTAGCCACACACTATGTGTTCGAACCAAAAGTCAATCTCTTATACGCTGCTAGCAAGGAAGTAGGCGTGATCTATACACGCCTGTTTTCTTGAAGCCAAACCGAAAGTCAGAGTCAAACTACTCCTTGCATCTTATGCGATCCTAATCGGTCTCGCGCTTAAATGCTACGTAAATGTTGTACAATGTATTGTAAATAATATAGTATGTGTTAATAAGATATATACTAGTGCATATATGGCTAATCTGAGTTTTACATTTAAATTTTACATATGAATTTGCATAAACTTTTAAGGCACATATGTTGAGCACATGCTCTGTATAAGAAGCGAAGATTCTAGTGATGACGAAAATATAATAATGCAAAATTATAATAAAAATATAATAAAAATATAATAAAAATACAATGCAAAATTATAATAAAATTATAATAAAAATAATTTAAACAAATGAATTTACGTAGATTGTCAAAAGTATAATTTGTGCATATGTTCTATTGAAAAATATAAAATTGCGTAAATGCAGTGTAGTATATAATTGTAATATAATGAAAAATAGTGTATAATTATTATTAATATTATTAATGTTAGTAGCTTAAATAATCAAATGTGAGTGCGTTTTTACGCAGCATGACTGTCGATGATTCAGTTTTTCGATCAACTGGAAATATCATTGGTCATACGATAATCAGGTACCGTACGATAGTTGTCGGTACGCGATCGATCGCGAGCAGCTAAATCTTCCCGCGAGTAGGGACTAGCTGTTGTCGGTAGGTTATCGACATCATTCAGTGTGCTCGATTCACGTATGGTATAAAGTCCTTTGCGTTCTGCCGGTATAACGGGGATTTGATCGTTTGCCGTGCTTCGCGCTGAAGTTTGATTTGAAAGATTTACCTTTTTGGTTTCGAAAAAATTAGACTGAGAATTGGCCGACGTTACACGCGCCACAGTTGAGCTCAAAGCAGCAGTACAACAGTAGCGCCACGAGCCAGCCAGCAGCAACAGCGACAAGCAGCAAGAAAGCTGGGAGAGCGCGCAACACGCGCCTATATCTATATGGACTGAGCGGCGAGCGCAGCGGTGCAATTATAATGAGAGTAGGAGTAGAGAGTGAGCGGCGGCGCGGCGTACGTATTATATTATAAGTGAATAAATGATTTTTACATATAGGTGTGAATGAGTGTGTGCAAGTATGAATGTGAAGTTTTTCCGACGGCTCGATTCCCGCTCTCTCCGTAGCCTATAAAAGGACCCGCACAACCCGTATTAGCTCACTAGCTCCAGTGCAACTTAAGCGCCTAGTCTCTCCTTAAGAGCAGCTCACGCCTTGAGAAGATGCACGACATAGAATTATTTCCAATCGTTTCTATACTTATAAAATTTCGAGTCAGGCACGATATCTTATCTTAAAGCGTATCAGTCCTACATTTGTCATAAATTTAAAGACTTGTCAAACACTTATAAAAATTTCGAACTAAAGTAGATAACGCAAATTTAAGCGTATCTACTTAAAATCTCATTTGTAAAAATCAAAGCGGATTTATTCATATATTGTGACACAGAATATATGCAACAATTGATGCAATATTCCTATCCTCAAATATAATTTGAGTATATTTATTTTGTTATAAAAACTTTTATTATTGAAATAAATTTCCACTACCTGGTATTCCGGACCTGACTTATATGATAATAATACACTACTATCTATAATTACTTTCTTATTTATGATCTGTTGTCAAAATTCGGACGTAGATCAGTAAATGATAACTGCTCTTCTCTAAAATTTAAAATCTCATACGCGCTGCGAACCGAGAAGAGTAGTGACCGTTTCAGGCGCCACCGGTGCAGATTTCAAATTTTGCTACGTTACAATTTCAGGGATTGTTTCAGCAACAATCTAAAGTTTAAAATAAGTGTAGATTGAATATATCAAGTTACAACACAAATAATAATAATGTATCATCAATTTCGTTATTCAAATAAATAAATTTGAATAAAGAAATTGATGATACCTTAGCCAAGCTTTTATCCTGATCCTTATGTATCGATTCATTGCTCGTAATCGCAATTGCAGTTTTCGTGGCCGATTTTTTTTCCTCTTCCTATAAATATGAATGAATAACGTACTTTGTATACATTTTTTTAGGTACAAGAAAATCAATAATTATTCGACAGAGAGTTGAAAAAATTATTGTTTATCTTACCCTAAAGTTATATTGCTTTTGCCAAAGTTTCTTGTTGTATTGTTCGTTCTTCTTGATATATATATACACATACACATACACACACACGTATGTGTATAATTGTGTATGAATTATTTTTTTACTAACTTTGATCGTAAATTTCATATTTACCGGAAAAACATTAATTTTGCAATAAATAATTTCCCTAAATTTTCTAAACATAATAATTTTATGCAAATCTGATAGTGAAAACGTGATCAGCGACCCCAAAAACAGTAGACAACCGATCTGTTATCAATTTTTTATTTTATTTTCAAAAGTCGGTTTAATGTCGTTAGGTCCCTTAAAATCACTACACTTCACACTTTTTTAAATAACTTCACTGCTCTGCTTTTACACTAACACTTCACTTTTTAGTTCTTTTTAGGGTTACAAGCTATAAGCTATAACCCCGAAAACAATACAAACACTACTTAGATTAATTTAAAAACACTTTTAAGAAATATCAGCTTCTTTTATATATTAAGACAATAGCTGTGTTTACTCGGTGTGAAACCCATCCCAGGACTATATCAGCTGTGTTTTAAAATATATGCTGTCTGCTAGCAGAATAGCAGAACGGTCGCTATGTCCTTCTCAGACACATTGATTCTAACCTGCCCACAGGTGGCGCGCGGGCGAGTGTTATTTGAATTTAAATCAATGTCCCTACGTATCCATCGGAGCCTTATATAAGAAGCGAAACTAGAAATTTATCTCGAAAATAACGCTAAAAATCTTATCAATACGCACTAATTTATTTATTAAAATTTGTATGCGGAGCATAATATACGTATATACTACTGTAAAAAAATAGTATTTTTAACATTTACAATACAAATTTTATTCAGATTGAATTTATAAAACTCAAAATTAAAATTATTAAATAATGAAAAATGTGCAGTTTTACGAAAAAACAATAAAAATTTTGTTTTAGTATTTTGCTTGTAGCTTTGCGGGAAATCTTTTTTTTAATAAACGTGTTTCAGGAGCATGTTTTACGGAATATTTTCTGTCAAAATAAGCAATAAAAAAAGAAAACGATTTTTTCGAAGTTTAAAGATGATGTGTCCTTAAGATCGTCACGGACCACAGTAGCTTGCGGTGGCTATGCAACTTGCATAATCCCACCGGACGCCTAGCAAGATGGGCGCTCAAAATGCAGGGCCGTGTCTACACTGTCGAGCATAGAAAAGACCTGCTAAACGCCGTACCAGACGCATTATCACGTATGTACAAAAAAGACGCAGTAGCAGTCGAGGCAGTTGGATGGGCAAGCGAAACCCCAGGACGAATAATACTGTGAAAAGGTCTGTGAAATACAGCTGCATCCAAGATCCACTGTATAAAATGTACGGCGGGCAGCTACATTACTTCTACCTAGATGCGGATCTTCGGACGGCGTGATACCAAGAAGAAGAGTTAGCGATGAGACGAAATCACATGTTGTCTTCTGGAGCAAAGCAACGCTCCGCAAAGCTAGCACCACCAAATATTAGGCCGTAGAAAGTAGTGGAGATACGTGGCACCAATGCATATCGACTTGTCGATGAGATGGGAGAGTAAGTCGATCTTGCACCAGCTGCGCAGCTGAAGCCTTTTTATTCGGCAGCGGCGAACGAAGAGTCGCAGAAGAGTGAAGAAGATGGCTACGCTCAAACACCGAAGGATGCGAGCGTAGACGCGGATGTTAGCAAAGCACCGTCGCGAAGCGAGCGAGACTCTGTCTACGAACAGAGCGATATAGCGTCCGAACGAACAAAGTCGCCAATCGTCTGAAGCGATCGAAAAAGACACGAGTGATCGTAACAAATCCTGCGACCAAGAAGATAGGCTGTCCAAGGAATAAGGTGTACACGGTTAAGCGTGCAAGGCCAACGCCAGAGACCCCAAGAGCTGAGGTCGACACCGAGAGGAGGAGCCTTCAAGCGAAGAGGCAGCCGGAGCGGCGTGGCGCCAGCATCGCACTAAGCTGGTGGAGGCTCTAAAGGCGTCTGTACACACCCGCCAGCTGGAAAGCAAAGCGTACCGGCTATACACTCAGTCGGTGCGTAAATACGGCGATGCCTTCCGCCTGTGTGCCAGAAAGTGGGCGCTCCTGCTGGAAGAAAAAAGAGCGACGTTTTACGCTGAGCGCGACAAAAAGACGTGCGAATTCAGCCAGCGATATAAAGAGACAGAGAAAGCGCGCAAACAAATCCCTCAGGTGCGCGCTCAGATAGCTCTCGGCTCCCGAACTATAAACACGCCACGCGACTTCGTCGATATGATATACCAGTGTGCTGTGCCTAGCATAGTGAAGTGTGTGTGTGTGCCGCGAAACCTGGTTGATCCTGATCTCCCTGACAAGCAGTATGGTGCAGCGTGCAAGTGCAGTGATTGTCCAGGGTCAGGAACGTCAACGCTGAGAAAGGTTTAAGAGCGCGTAGTGCATGTGATTATATGTATGTGTGTGTGCATCACCTACGCAAGGGTGCGCGGGACCTTCTTGGGTTACCGACACTTCACCTAAGGACATTTCACCACATACGACACTTTGCCACAGTGACATTTCGCCACATGCGACATTTCGCCACAAGACATTTCGCCACATGCGACATTTTGCCACAAGACATTTCACCACAGTGACATTTCGCCACATGCGCCACAAATGATAAATTTATGCTTGTGAATCTTTTTATAGATGTTTTTTTTTATTTAATTCTGCCGAACTCGGTTGAGATCCAGAACCACGACGTGGACGTGTCGGCAATGGTTCCATTTTTATTTTTTTTATTTTTATCACTTTTTATGTGTTATTGTTCATTTTATAATAGTAGTTTTTTTAATTTGTTTCTGGAAGTGAAAATAAGAAAATTATAAAATAACTAAAATTAAACGGGGTGGTACCGCTGTGGCTCTGTTGCCGCGTTGGTTCTACCTACCGGGTCAACTCGGGCTGACCTTGGTTTTTATTGAACTCTCAATATATATAAAAATAACCTAAAACCCCAACAGCACCGACTCGGTGTGGTACCGCAGTGGCTCTGTTGCCGCGTTGGTTCTAGTACCGTGATGGTTGACCCTCCTGGGTTATGGGTGTGTCGGGCGCTTCGCGCCCTTCCACACCCAAAACCCACCGGGTCAACTCGGGCTGACCTTGGATTTATAATTGAACTCTCAAGGTATATAAAAATAACCTAAAACCCCAACAGCAGCACTGACATACACTAAATGGCCTAAAAAACATAAATCTGAAATTTGTGGCAAAGTGTCGCATGTAGCGAAATGTCACTGTGGCGAAATGTCGCTGTGGCGAAATGTCGCTGTGGTGAAATGTCACTGTGGCGAAATGTCGCATGTGGTGAAATGTCTTTAGGTGAAATGTCTTTAGGTGAAATGTCTGTAGGTGAAATGTCGCGTGGTGAAATGTCCGGATACGACCTTCTCTGCGTTAGACGCAAACGACAGCGCATATTTCGGCATCGCGGCGAGTCCCAATTTTGTGACGACTCGCATGTTTATTTTGCTTTTGTAAAATCACGATCATTTCGCGTTTGTTAGAGATAATTGTAGTCTTATTATTTTAAGCAAATATTTGTTTATTTCTGGACCTTTTCCGCTCGATTTCGATCCCGGCTCCATCCCGCGAATACCGTCGCCTCCGCGGGCGTTATCCAGATTCGATCAACGATGTTGAGCAAGCGAGCACGCGCTAGGCGGTGCGTAGACCACTGATGAATTAATATAAAAAAAATAAGAAAAAACAAGCCTAGGTGGGTTAAAGTGTATTATATGAAAGCCGAGATAGAAATGATGCAGTTTTTAGTTAAACAGAGTATACAGGGTAAAAACTAAATATTTAAACCTTAATACCTTTTGAAACTAACTGGTTTTATGAACAGCCTAAAAAAAGGGATCATGTATAACGCTCAAGAAATCCAAACTACTTAGCATTTAAGAGGGCATTGCGGCAGCATTTATTTGATGTTGATCGCTAGTTATAAGCATTTTATGTATGCAACAGATGGCTAATAATGGCCAGACCAAAAATTTTATTTGATTGTGTCGGATGTGTTATCACGTGAATTATTTATAGGGCTAGTCATAACCAAAAGTATTTTTTTCTATAAGTGATCAAACCACAATCTGCGATATATGAGTATCTGTGACATACCAATTTTAACAAAATTACTTTTTAAATGTTTTTAACTGTATTTGCAAATAAGTAATCGCCTAAAATTAGTATTATTTTACTGTATTTAAATGTTATATGCATACTCTGTATTTATTGTTTTGCCATAATGCACTTAAATCTCTCTCTCGATATATACGTTCGTATACGTTTATTGTATCATAAACAATTTTTATACTATTTCCAGATATTTTATAGGAAAAATGATGATATTAAGATCAAGTCGGTTACTTGAAATAAACAATGTTATTGCTGAAAATTATGGACCGATATTTACTAAAAAACTCCGTTCTGACAGACAAAGGCACTTATATGGAAGATATTGGTTCAACTGTAAATGTCAAGCATGCGAAAATGATTGGCCATTATTAAACAACATCGAATACAGTGCTGTTAAGATAAGGTAACAAATATCTCTACATTATATTACAATTTTATATTTAGTCAATTTTGTAAAAACCCTCCAAAACTCGTAAAAAGAAAAAAATTATATCTATTTTACGGTAGAAATGTTCTTTGAACTAAAATCATTCAAGTTACTAAAAAAAATCTAATGTCTCAAATTTCAATTAGTTTCTAGCAGTGAAAGAACTTAAAAAATGTCCGTCTGTCCGTCTGGATTTTTATTTGCGTTTATTCCACAAAATTTGATGTATTTCATAAACAAAAAACTATTGATTAGTATAGACAGGTACATATGATAAAAATATAGATTTCTACCAAAAGACATTTTCAAGTTTGGTGTAGGTAGATTGGAAGCTGTGAAAACAATAAAGAAACAAAAATAGACGCAATCAATTCATTTTTTTAATATTTTTGACACATATTATGACACACAAATACACATACACACACAGGCATATATATATATATATATATATATATATATATATATATATATATACATACATATATATTTACTATATTTGTTGTCGGGAGAATTTTGACGCACTCTCGTTAGGATAGAGTAGCATAACTATTTTTTCGTGACGTCTTGTGTTAAAGCAGAGCGTATATGTGAAATTGTAAGTTGTTAAATTATTAACAATTAAACAGCAAAAGACAGCAAAGCGGCAACACAAACGCGTGTAGCAGCAAAGTATAATCCACGCACGCTATAGTGGAGCGAAGCGCGCAGTGGCGCGAGTGTGTGAGAGAGAGAGTGCGAGCGTTTGCGGCGCTACATGATGCAATTCTACGAGAGGCAATCTACGAGAACGTGACGGGCGCGAGGTATATAGTCACATCCACGGGAAGACGCGGAACAGTATACGCCCAGTTTTCAGCCAAGAAGACTTCAAGATTTGTCAAGAAAAGAACACACTCGACTCGCTGATCGAAATCTACGCGTAATTCCGCGAAAAATATTTTCGTCTTTTTTCGGATTTTTTTTCGGGTGCATGATTGCGTATATGCTTGTAGCACAAACTGTGCGTTGCAAGTGAGAGCACAGCGGTGCTACGAGTGCGCGCGCCAAAAGCAATTCGTGTTTATCTGGCGTAATTAAAATGTTTTTTTTTTTACGGATTTGGCTCCGATTGTACGAATTCGATTTTTCGTTTTATTCAATTTCGCGTATTAATCAACTTCACAGCGACGCGCTTAGGTGTGCAAGTTTGTGAGTAGATAGGTTGTAGTTTTGCAGCTTACGTTGTAGTAACGAGAATACAATCTAGGGGCAATCTGGAGTAAGTGCGTAGGATAGGGAGCTGCTACGTCTCGTTGTTGCGCCACTACGAAACGTCGTTTAGACGCAAAAGATACACCAACATGGCGAAGAAAGTAGAGAAGGTCGTCGAGAATTGGTGCTTGGGCATCGACGAAGAAGAGATGGACAATGCCCTCAAAAGTTGCAGTTGAACCCAGACGGCAATTATTAGATAACGTTGCTAGGCTGAATAGATGGCTATACAAGGGTTGAGCTACCAGCAAGCGGGAGTAATGTACAGAATTCACGCAAAGCCGGTCATGTGAATTTTCAAGATACATACAGCATAAATCACATGAATCACAGCAGCTTCCGCGAAGACGCGGGAGCGGTGGCTAGTGTCGAGGCTCAAAGAGAGCAGAAGTAGCCAATAGAGTGCTTCAAATGCCGTGGAAAAGGTCACATTGCTTGAGAATATCCCTTGGGTAAGGGACACGTCAAAAAGGAGGAGTAGGCAAGGTTACTGCTCCTCTTGAACCGTCGCGCGAGGAGTCTCCCCGAGAGGAGAGGCACGTGACGGAGGGCGTAGCCGATACCTCGCGCGAAACCTCAGACGATTTTGATCGCATGGTCGCACTGTTGTCCAGCGAATCTCGCCAGCCGACGATATCGCCAAATAAAGACGAATCGCGCTGGTGGGTACAAGTGGGCATCGAAGGGTTCGAAGAAAGGGCTCTCTACTACCCAGGCGCCGCTATGACAGTGATGGGGTCGTTAGGACTTCAGATCGCTAGCGCCTGCGGTCGCACTTTGCGACAACGCGATAGCCGTATAGCCCGGGCTTTTCATAATAGTGAATGCAAATTCGTCCGGATTTACCGACGATTGTGATAAAGAATTTTTGATAACTTGCTGTTCAAGTAAACATCTTTGCGTGATAATGTCTTGGTATAAAGATTTTAGTTCGCTCTTGAAATGATGAGCAATAAATAATATTTTGGCGTTCAAGTACGCGTCAATTCTTATATCTTTTGGATTAATTCTCACGTTTTTTGTTGGAAAAGAATTACCGATTGTAGTTTCGATATATCTTCCTATATTATATAGTCATTTTGGCAAGACTCCCCCCCACCACCCCTCCACCACCCCCCCCCCCACCACCACCCCTCCACCACCCCCCCACCTTGGCCCCCCCACCAAAACACGTAAAATTCTTTCATTTTTCTGTTATTTTCGAAAATCTCAAAAACCCTCATTTTTCAAGGAATCCGGAAGAAGATCATGTCTTCTACGAAATTTTAAAATACATTGAATAGTTAATGTAGTTTTAGTTGGAATTTGGGCTAAACTTATAAATTTTGATGTTATTTGAACTTCGTCAAATATTTCGAAAAATTGAATTCGTGAATGTAATCTTTTTAATTGATCTTCATCATATTCTCTGATCAAATCATTTAAATAAAGTTCATAATTTACTTGCTCTAATTCATGTTCTTCAATTTGATTATTTAATGCTCGCAAAAAGTTTTCATGTGCTTCGTTTTCTATTGGAACTAAAGAATTTTGAGTTGGATCCCACTCCATTTTTAAATATTTGTGGATACAGCTATAATATCATTAAAACAAAAATATTTTTTTTATTAAATTAAAAAAAAATATATATGTATATTCGTGCAAATTAAGTATAAACTTCTAATCGAAAATTTTATTCCAAACTATATTTTCTATTTCTGAATTGTTTTCACTTTCGTTTTGAATAAACAATCGATTAGGATCTTTGCATCTAGATAAAGATACATACAATTGTCCATGAGAAAATAAAGGTTTTTTTAAGTATATTCCTACATTATCGAAACTTTGTCCTTGAGATTTATTAATAGTCATAGCAAATGCTAAGACTAGAGGAAATTGTTTTCTGTATAAAATAATTGGTAATGAAGATAAATTTCCGGTATTTAAAGTAATTCTAGGTATAAAAACTTTATTTCCAATTTTTTCCCCAGTTATAATTTCGGCTTCAATGTTGTACTTAAATAATTTGGTAACTTTTAATCGCGTGCCATTACACAAACCGTCTGTTATACTCAAGTTTCTTATTAACATAATGATAGCCCCAATTTTTAAATTAAGTTCATGAGGTGGCAATCCTTCTCGAATGCTATTCAATATTTCGATCGGAAAATTTATGTAAATGTTATCGTCAGATTTATCAACACCTTGATATGTTGCAGTATCAACACTGTAATAAGTTTTTGTCTCTCCTTCCATTTGATTTAAGATCTTATTATTCAAAAAATAAGTATATTCATTGTGAGAAGTGAGTATTACGCTATTTAGTGATAAATCTATGCTGTGACTAAAGATTTTTGAACATATATCATTTGTTTTCCATTTTTCGGGAATTCTAAACTTTTTTATCTTTCCTTCTCCTACTTCTAATAATAATTTTGCAAATTTTCTATCGAGTGAACGCATATTTATGTTTAATTTCAAAATATGAAAGTGTAACCAAAGGTATGATGTTTTTATAGTTTCTGCTATTATAATAGTTCTACTACTATTTTTTACAACAGGTAGAATTTGCCGAAAGTCTCCTCCTAAAACTATTAATTTATTCCCGAAAGGAATGTTAGTATCACATAGATCACGTAAAGTTAAATCAACTATTTCTAGAGCTTTTTTAGGAATCATAGAAGCTTCATCCCAAATAATCAAATCTGCTTCTCGTAACTTTTCTTTATCAGATTCAAACTTTAAAAATGCAATTTTTAAATTTGTCAAATCTAAAGGTAAGCGAAACGTTCTATGACTCGTCATTCCCTTTGGGAGTAATATTGAAGCTATACCAGTCCATGCCATTGATAATATTTTTTTATTCTGAGAAATAAAATAATAAATCAAAGTTTTGTATAGAAATGTTTTTCCAGAACCTCCAGGACCGTCGATAAAATACATTTTGTGATTTTGTGAACATTTTGTTTCAAAAATCTTTTTTTGGTCATTATACATTAATTCAAACAAACGTTTGCACTGTTTAAGTTCATTACTATCATAAATGTTCTTTAGAACAGTTTTGTTTGGCATAGGTAAATTGAATGAGTCACAAGATTTATCCTCTAATTCAAATATTTGGTTAATATGTAAAAGAGCACAATTTTCTTTGTTATCAATAAAATCCTCTGTGAAAATGTTTTTGTATTCTTTCCATATGCGATCACCTTGAATATTTTCAGAAAGTAAGAACCACGCAAAAAATTGTCGCAACTGATTCGGTAACATAACAGTACAAGCTTCTTCAAAAATTTTATCAATTTGATCATCATGTTCAATTAAACCATGGCAATAGCAGTGTCTTTATATGTACTATAATTTATATCGTTGTAAGTTTTCAAATCTTTAAACGACGTGGCACCTTTTACTTTATTTAATATCAATTTTAAATAAAACCGTTCGTGATCTTTGGGAAAAACCACGTTTAATCTACCAATAGTATTATTTTTCATTTTATTTTTTCTTTTTTGCCACTTTTTACTTTGTCTATTAAAAATATAATATTCTGGAATATTTACGTATTTTATAGATTTTGCGAAATCATCGACTTTATTTAATTCCAACCATGCTGTTAGTCGTGTTTGATAGTTGTCTATTGCAATTTTAATTTTATTTAGTTCAAATATTTTATATTGTTTGTTTTCATCATGTACAGACATATTTTCTACTGAATGACTTCTATAACAAATTGGATAATTTTGTAATCGCCAAGCTGCTTCCATTGGACTTAAATATCTACCATCAACATAAGTTTTATGTTAAACAATACTTTTACTTCCAGTAACAGGTTTTCTTATACAATAAGATCGATCATTTTCAACCATCCAGAACATAATTATCAGTTCATGAAAATAAAATTTTGAAGATAAAATCACACAGAAACTACAATAGGGGGTTGGCGAGCGAAGCGAGCAGGGGGGCGGAGCCCCACTAGTATATATATATATATATATATATATATATATATCGAAACTACAATCGGTAATTCTTTTCTTATATACATATATATATATATATATATATATATATGTATATATATTACTTTGTTCCGTTAGCTTCAAAGTATGACCGCATACAAATTCGTTTCACGAGTCCGTATACGCGAATTTTGTACCTGTGTTGTTGTTAAAGAATAAGGTGGGTGCATTAACTGCTTTACTAAATGTTTTAACTACATTACCCTCGAATAATATAACAAAATTATTAAAACCACAGGGTGATGCCTCTGTTTTTTCCCAAAATGCGTAAGTATCGTCCTGCTCTATACATTGTTCGTTCGAATAAACACAAGAGGTTCCCGAATTTAGAATGACTGAATTTTCTTCCCAGCGTATTATGGCTAAGGAAGTGGATAATGTGATTTCCAAGGTAAGTAGGACAGTAAGATCGCTTTGACCTTCAAAGAGTTTGTAACGGTCACTTATGGGTCGGGGGAAGTTTTAAATTTCGCGCTGCGACACGGGCGACATTTTATAGGGTAGATTTGGCAAGCATCGATTTGTATGTGTGTGTGTGTGCGGGAGAGAATACGAAGCGCCGGATCGCCGGGCAAAGCAGAACGCTGCGAGAGGTCCAAGCGATCGGTTGGACTCTGCAAATTTATAATACAGTCGACTCGAGAGAAATTGCAGAAACCCGAGAAGGGGTAAGCCGAGTGAATACCGTGATAAGAATTTAAAAGTAGATTTAATTCTAATTGGTTCCGATTAGTTTTTGTATCAAATCAAAAGTTCGCTGCTCTGAGGAGGCGATCAGGGAGTCGTAGCCCTGGAAAGGACATCGTCAACGTGGCCGTCGAGACGTGGCTCCGATTTCGACGTACCCGCAATACAGATCCTAAAGCCATCCAACGCGCCAACGCCACTACTCCGAGCGCAGAGCATCAGTGATCGACGCATTGTAAGCGAACGAATTTGAATCGAAGTTATAGATATCGAGCCGGCCATTCAAATAGTAGCGGAGACAAGCTTGTCTTTTAGAGCAAAGCCACATTTAATTTGTTGACGACGATAGCGCGCTGCGCAAGTCAAAGCATGTATGTGAGTGTGTGTGATTTGATAAATGTGCATGCGCGCATATAATTTCTTTTTAAGATTAGTTCGACGAACGACGGTATCCCAGTTGTGCCTCGCAGAATTTTGTACTCAAAATAACAACGTACCTTATTTTATTTGAAATATACATATATCTATTCTCCCCATACATCCATTTTTTACAAGTTCTCCTTTGTATCTCGAGTCACCATCGACGGAGCCTTTGACTCTAACAGTTCGGTAATTTGTACGATTTGTAATAATTTGATCATAGACTTTATATTGCCCGAATTTGTGCATTTCATGACAAGCTTCGCGAGAAATGCGTTTCGCGTATTTTCTTTATTAGTTTCGGCTGTATGAGAACCCATACCACAATATTTAACGTTTTGTGTAATAATGACTCGACATGATTCTATCATAGTACTTTCAAATTCGGCTTTCTGTAATAAATTTACGTACTGCATTTCTGTCTCGGTTGTCATGCTGTTAAAATCGCACTTACCGACGTGGCGCAGTGATATAGTAGTGATGTTCGGTGCAGATTTCCTTCCGCAGTCGTATCCAATAAGGGCGTCTGTTGCGCCAGAAAAGAGTGTTGTGAAGACCATGCTAGCCATCAGGTGGATCAGGATCGTCGAGGCCATCTTGGTTCCGATCCTCGTCTGTAATAGATGTTTCAGTTTCTACTTATCTCGCTTGGGTCTGTCTCTTAATCTAGTTAAAAGTAGTTTGTTAGTGTGAACGGTTCTAATTTTATTATTAACAACAATATCGACATTATTGTTGTCTCGGTTTACTCGTACGACCTTGTACGGACCAAAGAATTCGTTCCCGAACGCGCCCTTCTTTGGTTCCGCCACAAGTCGTACGTAATCTCCGACTTGGAATGTGCAGGGGTTAATTTTTTTATCATAATATTTCTTTGACCTTTTCTTAGCCGACTTCAAGTTCTCTTGAGCGATCTCCTGAAGTTTGCTAATTCGCTTTTTTAATTCTAGAAGGTATGAAAAATATGACTCATTGTTGTGCTTTTCGTCAACGCGCACGCGGTCTGAAGGTACGCGAGCTATTTTTCCAAAAACGCATTCATACGGTGTTAACTGTGTGCCTTCGTGGACACTCGTATTATAGCAAAATGCGGCGCTGTGAATCCATTCATCCCATGTCGTTTCGCTTTTTACATAACATTTGATATACTCTTTCATAACGTGGTGCATACGTTCGATGCTGCCATTACTCTGAGGCCGATAAACCGTCGTTGTGCATTGACGAATTTTACAGATTTTTGCAATGTTTTTCATAAGTGAGGAAGTAAAATTTGAGCCTTGGTCGGTCAGGATTAATTTAGGTGAACCGTATATGTATACGCAATAGTTCAAAAATGCAGTCGCGATGTGTATAGAGTTCGCTACCGAAAGAGGACATAAAATTACATATTTCGTCAGAAGGCATTGCATAGTTAGTATATATGTATAATTGTTCGTTGTTGTTGGCAGAGGCCCAACGATATGGTTAAGATCATGGGATGATTAACCTTACGTCTTACCAGTTTCTTTAATTGGCAAGTTTCACAACGGCTTATGTACGTCTGGACGTCCTGCTTAAGAGAAAGCCAGTAGTAATCTTGTCTAATACGCAAGTACGTCTTTGTGACCCCTTTGTGACCATTGACGGGCGAAGAATAAATCGTATGTATAATATCAATTCTCTCTTCAAACTGTCCGGTACACGTACTAAGTTTTTACACAAGAGAAACTTGGTATCAGGCACAAATTGCGATAAATGTTATAATTTTTCTCGAATAGTGATCCACGGCACGTCGTCTATTGATTGCGAAACCGAGAATCGAATAGTTTTAAGTTTTTTCTCAAGCAAATAATCTTGACAAATGACTGAAAGCTAAGTCAAGTGTGTCGACTTCTACGCGAACGCGATTGTTCTTTTTTACACAAAAAGCAAGAAGAACTTTTCGACTGACTGTCCGAGTGACTACTGAGCCAAGCTCCACTCTGTCATGATGTACATAACGGTTTGCGTCATGCAGGGCTTGCGCCCCACTACAGACCGGTTCGTTCTTGCTTGTGATAAAGTAAGCAAGATTATCTTTGTATATGAGAAACGAGTCACGTATTTCGATTACGTTATTCTTTGCTCGTCTCATGATATCGTACGCAACAGCAGGCGGTTCAAATATCTCAGACGATTGATCGCTTGACAGGCGTAACCACGCTCTCGGTAGAATCGGATTGGATCACGTTTCGTTTGCGCGTATGTTTAATTATCGGTACCTTGGAATTTGGCGTGAAAAGGGAGACACGGCGCGACGTGCTAGGCATGTCTGCTGGAGTGAATATTTCATCTGACTCGGACGAGGCCAGAGTTAAAACAAAGATTTTGCCTTCCGGCTGGAGTGTCGGTGGATTTCTCGATAACGCGTCTGCGACGTAATTTGTCTTTCCTTCTTTATATATAATGTTATAATCAAATTCGCTGAGTTTAAAATAGAATCGTTTCAAACGCGTAGTCGGATCTTTCAAATTGTGAAGCCATACTAAAGGCTTATGATCTGTCATGAATGTGAATCGGCGACCGTACAATGCGGGCCTAAACTGCGCTGCTGAGTCGACCATGGCCAAAAGTTCTTTCTCAATAATTGAGTAATTAGTTTCTGCATTTTTCAAAATTCGAGAATACGCGATCGGTTTATCGTCGTTTCCATAAATCTGGCTCAGCACGCTGCCAATAGCAAACTGACTGGCATCAGTCGTTACATAGAAGTGTTTTGTATAATCGGGGTATACGAGTACAGGTTCTTTTTTTAAACATTGACGTAAATAGTCGAAACCTTTTTGGCATGCATCCGTCCATTCGAATATCGTACCTTTACGTAAGAGTGAAGTCAACGGTTTAGCTTCTTTTGCAAAATTAGGAATAAACTTACGATAATACTTGACTGCACCGAGAAATTGTTTAATATTTTTCTGGGTTTTTGGAATAGGGAAAAATTCCATTGCGTTGACTTTACTCTTATTAGGTCGGATTCCGTCAATTCCAATTTCAAATCCCAAATAAACTACTTTTTGGCAATAGAATTCGCATTTTTCTGGTTCAAGTTTCATACCAGATTCTCTCAGTCGTTCTACTACGAGAGACATCTTCCTATCGTGATCATCCATTGTTTTCGCGAAAATTATTAGATCGTCTATGTATAAGAAAATCTCTTTATTCTGTAACCCAACAAATATATCGTTCATAGCCCTCATGAAGGTACTAGGACTGTTTCTTAATCCAAAGGGCATTCTTTTGAATTGATAATGGCCGTAAGAGATAGAAAATGCAGTGTATGGTTTGTCGCACTCACGCATTGGGATTTGGTGAAACCCAGATGCTAAGTCGAGAACCGAAAAGAATAAATTTCCGCCCAATTTTTCAATAATATCGGATATATTCGGACTAGGATAAGCGTCCTGTTCCGTTATTTCATTTAACTTTCGGTAATCTATAACTAATCGTTTTTGGGGTTTGCCCTTTGAATCAAGTCTTTTTTTAGGAACCATCCAAATCGGACTATTGTACGCGGAGGTAGATGGTTCTATAATCCCTTTCTTAAATAATATATCAACTTCCTTTTCCATTTCTTGTTGCATAATTACAGGAGGACGATGTGGTTTAACATTGATAGGAACATCGGATTTTAAAATAATTCTATGTTCAGTTAATAATGTAGCAGGTAAGTCCTCATCGGGTAATTGAAAAACGTCTGCATACATTTCGCACATCTTTGATACTTTTCGTCGGTGTATGTATTAAGTTTTATCAGATTTTTTACAATGGAGATTCGTTCGGCTCCTTGCACATTCAAAGTGGGAGATTCAAAACTCGATGAATTCATATGATAAGGTTCTCGTCGCAAATTACTACGACCTCGTTGTCAAGATCAAATTTAAATTCAATATCTTTTATGCAATTATACACAGAATGCGAGCCTGCGCTATCAAATTTTTCGGAATTTTTGTGATCTTTTATAAAGTTCGTTACGTATGGTGTCATCTCGAGCGAGTTCTCGAATAGCAATGTGTCTAAGTCATCTGTACGTGAGTCACTATCGTGGTCAGTTAGCTTTTGTTCATATCTCTGACATCCCGGTCTGCGCCATGGATACCAATCTTTATCAGTAAATAAATTCTCCCAATCAATGTTTCAAATTAAATCTGTATGTGCGAGAGGAGTTTCAACTATCATCGGTAAATCTGAGAAGTCTCTTTGATTACGTTTTCTGTCGGCGCGCTCCGGTTTATTCGCGACGTCATATTTACAAAGCATGTTTATTTTATCATAATTCTGATTACATTGCCCGTCTTTCTCGGGTGGTGAAATAACACCCGATCGTTTCTTGTCATCGGTAAATATAGTTTCATCTTTATCAACGAGTATAGGTTTACTCTTAACAGAATCTTCAATAATATCAAAATCAAAAGTATCAAGTTTTTCAGCTTTAACGACTGGCTCAAGTTTACAATCACGGGCCGCGCTCGAATAATGGTTTATATCGGAAACACTGCCGTTCGGACCGGGCGGTTCCTTACGTTTACTTTCGTCATCGAAATCAAGATCAAAATATAAGTTATTGCGTATAGCGTCAATAATTGCTTCATTATCAGCCGCATTCGGCGGAGAGACACACGAGGATGCAACGGATGTATCAAGTGAAGGGAAAACAATATTAGCTTCGACCGGTGCCGAGGCATGACTCAATGATGCAGCACGCGGCGAAGAAATAATAAAAGGTGAGCATGGGTCGGCTTTGACTGGCGACTGGGCACAACGCGATGGTGCGGCACACAGCAAAGGCCTAGGCTCTAAAGACGTGGAAGTGTTTATACTTGACGCACGTGTAATGTAATTCAAACATGAAGCTTCGTTGAGACTATCGTTATTAATAATGGTCGATTGAGGAGCCTTAGATAAACAATTCGATGAATTTAATATCGCGTGCTTACGTGGCGGTTTGTGAATTTCCGCTTGAATAGTACGCATATTTGTAAAATATTCCGACGAACTAGATTCGGCATATCTATCGTTAACTCGATGATTAATTCTATCTTTGTTATTATCTGTATTTTGCGGAATCAAAGAAACAAGCGGTATTCTAATATCTACCGGAAAAGAATTTTCGTTTTTAATAGGAACGACGACGTTACCCTCGAGATTTTTCGCGAAATTTCCTCCGTCTGAAACTCCGGGGAATACCTCGATTTTGGGGACGTCTCCCTCTTTGGTTCCTGGCTGAGTTTTGGCAACAGCCCAGGTGGTCGTATGTGGATAAATTAGACGCGTTTCTTCCTGTATAAAATGGAGTTCAACGTCCAGAAATTGTAATGTTTCCGAGCAATAATCAATGTACATATCTCCTCCGCTTAAAAATTCCGACCCGATTATTGCAGGTACTGAAATAGGGAAGTCGTCGGCTACAACGAGAAAATTGGCGTGCGCGAAATGAAACTGCATCAACGCGACAGTAATTAGCCCAATCGTAGGAATAGCGTTGTCTCCGATCCCCTTAACTAAAGCAAGAGTTGATCTATCGACTCTCGAATGAAACCCGAGAGCGGAAATTTTTACAATATTTGGCATCGCGCCCGTATCAATCATAGTCTCTACTTCTCCACATAAAAAATCGGGACTCTCCAGTCTAATATCCGGGATTTTTCCTAATCGCGTTGTCCCATAATTTTGAAATTGGTAGACTGGGAGCTGCTCAAATGATTCATTGGGCGGACTTGCTCTTTCCTTGCGCTCGGAGATCGGTCCGCGTCGTTCCGAGCCTCGTCTTTTCCCGACTTTTGTTCGAAAGCTAAACGTTGTCTCTTTAGACAATAATCGTATTCATGACCTCTGTGGTTGCAATAAGTGCAAATTTTATTATCATCTCGCGGTGCGCGTTTAAAATTGTCAGGCGGATACGTACGATCCTGACGATTCAGTACAGCTTTGTTATAATTTGAGTCGCGCCTTACATCTCCGCTATTGTTATTATTAGTAGGAGCATTACGGGGCTCACTATTGTTAACAGGATTATTATTCCCGGAATAATTTGGATTATTACGACCCTGATTCGGGCTCTGTTGCGGAGCACCTTGAACTGCATTTATTCTATGTTTTATGCGGTCAATTTCGACACGTTTTTCCGTACGAATTCCCTCTGCATACAGTTGTGTTAACGTTAATGTATTCGCCATTTTTACTTGTAATCTAAAGTCTGGCGGTAATGCGCTTAAAAACTCCTTAATGCAATCTCTCTCTAAGTTTAACATTTCTCGCGGAGATAAGAAATCATGGTTACTTTCAAGACACGTACAGTCAATAATTGCGGCATAAATTTCTGCGAATCTGTCAATAAATGCGAGCATAGTTTCGTTATTTCTTTTAAGGAGGTTCGCGAGCTGACCTCTATAATAGCTTTACGATTGGTGCGAAGCAAAAATAGTTTTCAATGTTTGAATTAATTCATTTATCGTGTTAATTTGCACGTCGTCAATAAGCGTGCTCGTGTTATCAGATAACCGGAATTTTAGTAGGTTAACAAGCTCTTGCTGTGCGGCAGCAGGAAATTGATCGCGAATTTTTTTAATAGCTTTTAAAAATTTTAAATATTTTTACCGTCAAAAACCGGAATTGCTTTGATAGCTTCCTTAATAAACGTATTAGACAGTAGGTAATTTACAGGCGGGAGAGGCCGTATAATATCTCTATTAGGTGGATCAATTACGTTTCGTGGCAGCGGATTTGGTTCGACATTTTGAGCATTGTTCTCTTCGTTAAATGCAACCCGGCGCGCTCGTGCATTGTTAGGCTCGCCGCTACACACTCCGATAATAACAGGCCGTGGAGGAAATTCAAACGCTCTATCGAAATTACGGTTATGCTGATTTATTCTATCTTCACTTTTCGGCGTAGAATTTGCAATACTTCGTGTTATAAAATTTTTTTGAGGTAGAGCAGCTTGTTGAGTCGAGCCTGCTCTTGAATATCGGCAATTGCGCCTTCTAAATTTTCTATTTGCGCGTGTAATCGGCGTTCACTTTCGATTCTTTCTTGTAATTCTGCTTCGCGTTCATTTAATTGTGCTTCGAGTGTCGCGACGTTATCTAAATCAATATCCTCAACTTGACGTGCGCGTATTTCGATTTCTCGCGCCTGTCGTTCAATTTCCGCTTCCCGTGTATTTAATCTTCTCTCTCTATTCATAAGTTCTTGAATGCGATACTCTATTTCTGCCGCATTCAGATTCGCGTAATCATCGGCCATTTTGTATCAAAATTTATTAAAGTCAATCACAGAGAATACATGTACACGAAAATAATAATATCGTAATATATAAAAATGTCGCAATAAAGTAAGTTTAGATTTGTATAAGTCGGCAAATTCAAAAATAATAAAAAGGTGCTAATAAAAAAATTATAGAAAATCACTTGATATTGTCACAAGTCAGTACTATAAAATTGTAAAATTGTAAAATTGATTGTCACAAGTCAATACTATAAAATAAGTACTATACAGATTATGTAGTTGAATAAAAATATAAAATAATAATTAATTGAGTCCTCAATAAATTTAAAATTATTTGAGATAATAATCGAGATTTAAAATATTGTCACTTGTATAAATTCGAATTGACAGTATAAATAAAATTAATTAAAATCAGCGTGCCTAGAACGATATAATTTAATTATAAGAGCTATGTTCTTTGCTTCTTTCTTATTGCAGATAGCCGTACTGTCAGCTTCGTTCACGATTTTTTCGAAGAATTTAAGTTTGAGTAATTTCAATCTGAGTGTATCGCGCCTATGTATTTTATTGTGTTACAAACATTACGTATCATTTATGTGTGATAAAATTCAAAAATCGAAAAATTCAAATTTAATAAAAGTAAAGCATCAAAATTAAAATTTATGTTTCAATTTTAAGCACAAGTTCGAAAAAATATCCCACCGCTGTCACCAAAATTATGTTACGTCTCCGCGTGAGAAGCTAAGTTTTTTTTGAAATGCCGAAAATATATTTAGAAATCTCAAAATAGTTAACTTTTGGTGGTAAGAAATGAGACCTAACTGTTCCCCGGTCAAAACAGTTTTACAAGTCCTGCAAAGGGCTGGCGCTGTTGCAAGGAAAATATATTAAGCTTGGCTGCTTAGGGCTGCTGTCACCACTCCTGAGGATGTTTGAAAGTGCCGGGTCAGGAGTCCTGGGTAAGAAAGCCGTAGAATGGACTTCTTCAAGCCGGTATATCCGCTCTTCGATTTTATAAGTATAATCCTGTATTATACTTATTTTGCCAATTGGATGGAATCGTATTAAATAGTCGTAAGGCTATTTATTTTGTAGGAGTAAGCAAACGAAAAAATAGCGTAATAATTCTAAGTTTTAATACTCGAAAATGAAACTCATGGATTAAAAAGGTTAAAGTATACTGTGAAATTTATTCAAGCGAAAATTATAAAGTGACTGCTCAGTTCGAGCTCTAATTGAGGACTGCCGCACTGTCTGATTCAGTGCGACCGGCAGTGAGTAGGTGGTGGTGGGTGTAGGCGGAGCTGGTTCGGCATTGATGTTGCCATGGATACTGCAATGGCTGCTTGTGACGTAGGCTTCTTCTGGTTGGTCGTCGTTATTCTAGTGGCGGGACTATGAGTCGGATGAGCTCATCATGCTTGATTCTTGATTTCAGCCGAAGTATATATGAAGTATAAACGTTATTGAATCGTGATATAAAATATACAAACAGTCTTTTGAGCCGCCGCCGCCGCTTGATGACATTTTAAGGTTTGGGCGTGAGAGCGAGTTCGTTGCTATACGCAGATAGCATATTATAAAGAGATGACGTGCGCTTCGGGACATCGTATTACAAAGGAGTATACGGTCACTGCCGGATGTATAGACTAGTCTTGGACTTATCGGTTTCAGAATACAAAAGCGGTGTTACCGGAGTTGACCATCATCGCCTTCTACTCTGTACGCCTCTTTCTTACACGCATGAAGAATAATATAGCTTTGGTTTTTAATATAAAATAATTATTATAAAGGCTATAGCCGGGTTACTATGGTGAAATGGCCCCCTTGGAAAATGTATATATGTTATATACCATTCGATGGGGGATAAAAAAAAACTCCCATAGCCAAATTTTTAGCTCTCTGCCTAGTGCGCATGCGCAGTAACGTCGATAAACGTGTTTTTTTGATTTTATTTTTTTCTGAAGTCCCTATAGGATAAAAATTTTTTTAAAAATTCACATTGGTGTATTCTTATGTCATGAATAACTGCAATTTTTTTGGGATTACATAACCTCAAATATCGGATCTAAAAAAATTATTAAAGTTTTCAATCGATATTTTGACCCCCTTGTTTTTGAGGTGCAACTTTTTAAGTAGACTTTTTTTGTGTACTTTTTCCCGTTCTTTACGATGGCACTAACGTTTTTTCCTTAAAAATGGTGGCACAACTCGATTTGAGCCAAAAACTGATTTTTTTGCCATTTTTTCACGTTTTTAGCTGGTTATGTTACAATTTAGTTACTAAAGTGACTCCTTTTGAGTAGTTTTGCATATCTTCCCATGAAAACATAATCAAATGAAATATTTTGTTCGCTCCAAGCCGTATTTTTTATATTATCTTACGTTTTCAATGATGGTCTTATCAGAATTGTGATATCACCTTATTATAAAACTGATGGCTAATGTTATGTTCTTTTTAAACGTTCTGTGATTGGTGGAAAGTATTGTCTCTGTCGCACTTTTTTGTTTATTGTTTATTTTTATTTATAATAAAAGGTTATGCTTGGCCGCGCGGTTGACGCGGCGGCTGCAATGCAGACGATCTGCGTAGTGAATGGTCAATCATAAAATTAAGAATTATCAGGAGCATAAACAAATAAAGTATTTTGATTTCTTAATTAATTAAACGATGCGCAAACCAATGGCCAACATTGTTTTTTTCAAAACTAATTTTTTTTTTTCTTACAATTGTCTATATAAGGGAGAAAGTACAATACGTCCCGTCCCGTCCCGTACCGACCCCGGGACATACCGTCTGAAATAAGTCACTTTTATATTATTGGCTAATTCTGTTCGATAACCCAATCGACGGTACAGAATTAGCCAATCCCGTAAAAACAGCTTATTTCAGACGGTATGTCCCGAGGTCGGTACGGGACGACGGACTCAATTGTACTTTCTCCATAATATACTAATACAAGTGAATGGTGAAAACGCTGTTAGTATAAGTTTATAACTTTTAAAGTAAATTAAAATCTAGCAAATAAAAATTGTTTCGATTTTTCTTTTTACTATTTCGGCTTTTGACTGATAATTGATAGCAATACTAGAAAAAATAATAAAGTAGTTAAGTATTTATTTTCAAATACATTGGAGTTAGTTGGAACCGAAGGCTGACGCGGCTACTTTAAATCTTTCTGCTGTTTACTTCAAAACTAACAATCTTGTATATTTAAAGTGAGTACTATATATTTTACATATCTTTTAAAAAAATGAAGATTTAACAAAGTTTTTCAAAAGTTTTGACATCACAGATTATATGCTTTGATATTAGGGTTATATGTATTTCTAATACATATTACACAATAAATTAATATTTTGTTAAATAACTTCTTTAAAATCAAAACCTATTATTAATATCTAAAATGTTATTTTTATGCCGACACTTAGAGTTTTGAAAAAAATACTGTAACCAACCTACTGATAAATAAAAAATCTCCCATGTATTTATAATAAATACACTTGTATTTTACCGGTATATGCAGAGTAAGACTTATTAATGGGTAGAAAAATAAAATTTTTATTATAAATTCTGTAGTATTAAGAGTAATTGTATCAAAAATAATGACAGATAATATAGTAATATAATAATATGATATAATAATATAATAATATGATATAATAATATAATAATATGATATAATAATATAATAATATAATATAATAATATAATAATGTAATAATAATAACAGATAATTATTAGACCTTTTTATACGCTAAATAAGAAAAACATGTTGTGTACGTTATTAAATTCTTGCATAAAATCAAAAGTTTAAACCAACATTAAATTATAAACTGTTTTAGTACTCGCATAAAGATCCGATCTTATCCTAAAATAAAAATAGCAATCAGATTTTAAATCAATAAGCTAACAAAAAAGTAATTAATAAAAATGAATTTTCAATCCTATAGATATAGATATACGTACAATGCATGTAAGGGGAACGAGTCTTTATCTATTTAACTTAACCAATTTAGGCTAATCACATAAAGTAAAATGAGAAATTAGTTAAACATAAAGTTGTTGAAACTATTAACTAAATAAAATTAAGAAGGAAAAACATTTGAATAAAATATGACAATAAACTTTTGCTAGAAACGGATTTGACGATTGATGAGTTGCATGTTTTGATGTAATGCGGTATATTAATTATACAAGTATGATTAAATTGATAAAATATAGAAAGTCTTGAACAATAATTAATTTGTTTATGTATAAAATACTGTCAAATTAATAAAAAATGCACATAAATATCTGCATATGACTATATATGATGTGATTTTTACTATAGTTAATTATTATGAGATGAGAAAAAATATTTGGTTTTACATAAAAACAATACATGAGAAATAATAAAAATGAAAAATAGAACTAATAGGATGCGAACTTATTAATTGTCAATTAACTTTTAAGTTAAAAAAATGTAAAATGAATAAAGTAAACACAAGCTAACCTATGCTTTAAACACATACGTATATGAAACATCATTAAAAACAACATTATTTATTTATTTTAAAATACACTATTATTCATGTCTAGATACAAGAACATATTTTTACAAAAAAACAAATTGAATATAATAATTTCATAGGTTTGTTGATTTTATAAAGTCACTAGGTGCAAGCACTTCAATACAGTTTTTATGACAAAAAAAAATTATTTGCTTAAAAAACTTATAAATGAAATACAACTTATTTCACTTTTACTAGGCAATATTATTTTTTTACTTTTCATGTAAAGCTACTGAGAAAACTGGATTATACAAGAACTTAGATTATAATATTTTTGTAATATTTATTATTCATTCTAGTTTTTAATTTAAAAAAAGGCAAACAATTTTTTTAGATTTTTAAAAACTAACTAACAGCATTTTTAAATGTATTGTAAAATATTTATATTTTATTATTTCAGAAGTGATCTTCTTGTCTAATGGTTAAATAAATATGGCATCTAATAGTAATGAAGAGTCAGATAACATCAGGAAACGCGATGATCGAAGATGTGCCATGTGTAATATTTATATTAGAAAATCAATTGGTCGAGAAAAGGAAATCGAATCTGAAGTTGAAATCGAATATGCTAAACAATTATCAAATAAAGATATTTACATCCATGATGTAATTTGTGATTCATGTAGAAAGCGATTAGCCAAATACATATCAAGCTCTAAACCTAAAAAGGTTAATGTTCCAGCAACTGCTTCGTCTCAAGATTCAAATGTTTCTGAATCATTTTCTCAGCTAACTGTCACTTCATCATCTCAGGAAAGTACACAATCATCTGTATACACAATAAAGGAACAAAAAGTACGAGCAACCACGGAATTACTTATTCAAAGGACGATTGCGGCACATAAATATTGCTTTGTTTGTGGGTACCAAAAACAGACTAATAATATATTAGTTCCTTTAGAGGCCCGAATTCAAGTTTATAGTAAAATGAATGTTTTTATTCCACATGGCAATAGATGCTGTTGCACACATTTAATTAAAAAAAGATTTTATGAAGATGAACTAAATAAAATTAATATTTTTTCCACTACAAGTACGGTATATATTGATGAATTACTACAATTTTGGAGTCAATTATCAATGAAAGCAGACGAAACTTTATTAGATACAGTAGCTGAATTTTCCATGCCTGAAAAAAAATTGAAAGTTTTTACGGGATTAACGTGGGAAAATATTAATTATCTTAAAGATCAACTCACTTCTCTGAAGAATTCCTGTGTAAGGACAGCGACACAAGCCATTGTCGTATTTTTATTCAAAATGCGCTCTGGGAATTCTAACTCGCTCATCTCTACAATATTTGACATTGAAAGCGAACAACAAGTATCTCGTTTTTGTCAATCAGTATTATTATCTTTCGAAAAAGATTTACTACCAAAACACTTTGGATTAGAAAATGTAGACAGAAATGAATTGATTGAAAATCTAACTTCTAATATGGCAAAGAAATTACATCCTGGTAAACAACTTATTTTGATTGCTGATGGTACTTATATAAGACATGAAAAAAGCTCTAATAACGAGTACCAAAGAAAATCTTATTCAGGCCAAAAAAAAGTTCCTCTGACTAAACCATTTACTATATGTACTACTAATGGTTATGTTGTTGACCAGTTAGGTCCATATCTTGCAAATAAAAATGATGCTATAATACTGATTGAAATATTGGAAGAGAAGCAGAATATTTTACAGAAACTTCTTCGCCAAGGGGACATTTTTATACTGGATAGAGGTTTCAGGGACATTAAACAAAAATTAGAAAATATGGGTTATATTGTTTTGATGCCTGCACTCAAAGGTTCAAAATCTCAACTTTCTACGCAAGAATCAAACGAAACAAGATTCACGACAAAACTGCGATGGGTTGTTGAAGCAGTGCACGGAGTTCAAAAGAAAAAATATAGGTTATTAGATCACAAACTTGATAATAAAATGGTGAAAAATACTGGATCTTATTGTAAAATTTCTTGCTACTTAAATAACTTGTTTGGCAAACGCCTAGATTCTGATGAAGACATGCAAGATGAAATATTTAGTGCTATGCAATCTAGAAAAAATGTTGAAAATACATTAGCAGTTTTAGTAGCAGACAAAAGATGGAGTCGTCGGAAACTACCATTTAAAATAATAACTTCGGATGATTTACCAGACTTTCCTGAATTAACAATAAAAGATTTGAAAATTCTGTTTACAGGAACATATCAGCTTAAACAGACAATATCTTACTTAGCGGAAATGCTTGACGCAGATAATAATTTGAAGATTGGATATTCAAAAGAGACTAACAATATTCTCAAACTTGAAGTTCAATCCAGGCATATTAACAGAAAACAATACAAATGTTTCGTTGAGTATAAACCAAATGGTATTGGTTATTCTAGCATCTTAAGACACTGTTGTGATTGTGCTAACGGTAACCGTACTATAGGATGTTGTGCGCATATTGCTGCCATAATCTATTATCTTTCACATGGAAGATATTTATCAAAAATCATACGACCATCTGAAATTATGTCTAAAATGTTTCTTAATGATCAAATTGAAGTGTGTATTGATTAAGATAGTGACAATGATGAGTGAATCATTTTTTCTATTGTGAACATTCGTTATTTTTAAAAAGCTACTTGTATACGTTCCATAATTTATTTTAAATAGCCTATGAAGATAATAAATTATACTTTGTACGAATTGAACATACTTAACTTCAATTCCTTTTTACCTGATAATTATTACTGTCAATAGATTTTGAATAATCAATTAAGTAGAGGCAGATAAGCCAAATATGGCCTTTTTAAGACCACAAGACGCCAAAAGTACCCTCAAACGATCGATTTCAAGGCTATGTTTAGCTAAAAACAGGCTTTTTTGCGTGAAAACCCTTGCATTATGACATTTTTAGGTTAGTTTTGGGTTACATGGTACCAAAAATGGCCTTTTTCGGCGTTAAATCACTCAAATGAGGGCATTTTTAGGTTAAAGAGAAAAGCAGACACTGACAGAGGCGATATTCTTTTTATATATAGAGAGAAACCCTTTATTACCTCAAATTCTGATAAGACCATCATTGAAAACGTAAGATAATATAAAAAATACGGCTTGGAGCGAACAAAATATTTCATTTGATTATGTTTTCATGGGAAGATATGCAAAACTACTCAAAAGGAGTCACTTTAGTAACTAAATTGTAACATAACCAGCTAAAAACGTGAAAAAATGGCAAAAAAATCAGTTTTTGGCTCAAATCGAGTTGTGCCACCATTTTTAAGGAAAAAACGTTAGTGCCATCGTAAAGAACGGGAAAAAGTACACAAAAAAAGTCTACTTAAAAAGTTGCACCTCAAAAACAAGGGGGTCAAAATATCGATTGAAAACTTTAATAATTTTTTTAGATCCGATATTTGAGGTTATGTAATCCCAAAAAATTGCAGTTATTCATGACATAAAAATACACCAATGTGAATTTTTAAAAAAATTTTTATCCTATAGGGACTTCAGAAAAAAATAAAATCAAAAAAACACGTTTATCGACGTTACTGCGCATGCGCACTAGGCAGAGAGCTAAAAATTTGGCTATGGGAGTTTTTTTTTATCCCCCATCGAATGGTATATAACATATATACATTTTCCAAGGGGGCCATTTCACCATAGTAACCCGGCTATAGCCTTTCGTTGCGGTTTCGATGCTAAAATGTAGGTGAGAGCTTTTACATGATTTTAGTATTTTACATTATTTTTCTAACTGCAAAATTAAGGAAGATGTGGGGTCCGAAAGGCGAGGAAGGTATCAGGAGAGCAGGAGATCTAAGGAGGTAAGTGTATCGGTATTGGGAGGAGGCTGATCATGGTTTCTATTACTGAGAGGCAGTTGTCATGGTTTCTATTAGTATTGGATTTCAGGAGGTAGTTGATAATGGTTTCTGTTAGTAAGAGGCAGTTGCCATGGTTTCTATTAATATTTATTTTCTGTAGAAAGAGTGCGTTTTTCTAATACTAAAATAAAATGTGTTTTATATGTATGAATAATATGATTGTCTAAATTTCAGAATTTACTCGTAGCAGAGAGCTTACATAAGGCACTTATGTAATGACTTTATCTAACGGGTATAATAGTAATAAATGTTAGTAAATTAATAATATATGTGTATATTGTATGTGCGATGTTACGCAGCATGACTTGTTGATTATTCGATTTATTTATCCTCTTTGGATAATTTCTCATTTACCACACGGTAGTCGGTTACCATACGATAGTTGGTACCGCGGGGTAACAACTCTCTACGGTCAAACGGATTAGCAGCTGTCGGTAAGTTATCGACACTAGTCATGGTAATGGGTCCAAATGCAGTGTATGGTTTTCTACGTTCTGCGTTCTGATTTAAATTTAAAGTATTATTTGTCTTTTTAGAATCGAAAAAGTTTGGCTGCGAATTGGCCGACGTCACAAGCCCAAAAAGGTTTATGGTGCCCGGACCCATCAACTTCATGAATATAGGGGTTTATGGTGCCCAAGCTTACAAAATATAGGAGTTTAAGGAGCCCGAACTTATATATAGGTTATTATGGCCACATATAAAAAGTACTCAGAGCCCGGATAAAGACGACATATGTCGCTTTCATGAAATTGGCCATTACTAAGTTGACAACAACGACAACGCTTGAAAATAAAGAGGTCTCATCTTTTGGAGATAATGTTCTAAAATATATTTATATAAGGTGCAAAGCAAATGACCGGATAATGACGACATCTGTCGCTTTATTTATTTTAACAATAAGGAAATTTTGCTATATTTAAACTGATAACAACGATAGTGTGAGACTTACGAACTACGATAATCATGATTTTTATCTAAAGACTCCGGCGTAATAGTATCGTTTACTATATACCGGATATAAACGACGCTTTGAGAATAACGATTACGGTTAAGTGACTGGATCACAACAGCATTATGAGAACTGTAAACAGAAATATGTTAACATGATTTAAAATGATATGCTTAAATGGTCTAAATAATAGAGAGGCCTGATATTTTAAAAAATTTACTACTCAGACCGTATAATGACGACATTTTACACGTCCACGAATTTAGTACCAACTGACCGGTATTCTATGAGAAATAATGTTCTAAATTATATTGATATAAGGTTAAAAGCAAATGACCGGATAATGACGATTCTGTCGCTTTAAGGGATTTTGCTATATTTAACCTGATAACCAACGACAGTATGGGACTTATTAACCTATGCTCAAGAATCATAAATTTGATTATTGAACGGATAACGACGACATGTAAAGCTTTAACCATAGAGACTGAAATCAAATGACCAGATGATAAGTACCTTTATTCCCATTTGAACGAATTTTGCTACAAGTCAACTGATAACATCTACAGTATGAGGCTTACGAACCTGGATAATAGTGTCGTAGTAATCCAGACACTTAACGATACTCGTTATTTTGAAAGTTTTATGTGTTATATTATCCGGTTAATAATAAACAATAATATTACACCGGCGATTTTCAATAAAAATTATTATTAAATGGTGGAGATTAGTAAGTCTCATAATATTGTTCTTATCAGGTTAGTGGTAGCGAAACACGTTAAAATGACAAATCTCATTACCCGGTCATATGGTTTAGTAGCGTATAAACAGAATTTAGAATATTTATTCTGATAGTATATTAATTCTCATAGTGTCGTTGTGATCCAGATACTTAATGATACTCGTTATTCCCGAAGCCGTATCCCTGCTATAAGCTATAGACAGCAATTAAAAACAATTAAAATTCAATTGATTTGAGTTGACTTAATTGACTATTCTAAAAACTATCAATTAAAAATTAATTGATATTAATTGACTTTTATTACAATTTAGTTCAATTGCTATATTTCTCATTCATTTTAATATATTTAAATTGATTTCTATCACGGAGTATTTTAATTTTTTTTCCTATTGAATTTAATTACAATTTTGACAAAACAATCCTATCTACTTCTATATATTTTAATAACTTGTAAGTCAATTGATTTTAATGTATTAAATAAGTACAAAATTTATATTGACAGTAATTGATTTCTGGTGATTCTAAGAATTTATTGATTTGAATTTAGCCATCAAGTGTAAGTCTAGAATTGACTTTAATTAACTTTAATAGAACATTTTTTCAGTTGAATTATATAGAAGACTAATATTCAGAATTTTAATTGACTTTAGTCAATTTCTATAAATGCAGAACATAAATAGATCTTAATATTATTTATCTTCATAGGCCAAAAATATTTTTTTATTCATTGTAATTCAAAAACTTTAATTGAAATGTGTGCGCTATTAATATCTTGAATTTGAATTGTATCTAGTCAATTTGGACATACATATCCAAAATAAATTAAAAAACTTAACTTCAATAAACAATATTTTAATTCAATTCTATCGATTTCCAACATTGATATTATTTATTGAATTTAGTTGATTTGTAATTAATAATGTTATCAACAGACCTTAAGGCTACTTATCTTATAAGTATAATTTCAATTGACTTTTGAAGAGAAATTAATTTTTATGTACATACATAAAAACTAAATAGTTTCAATCCAAATATCTCATGGAAGCTATACATAAATTTTATTCAATTTTAATTAATAAACGTTTAATTAAATGTAGCATATAAAATAAACAGTCATTTTAATTTTCTAAAAACATTTTAATTTTATTAAATGTGTATTAAATTTTATTAAATTTCGTATTGATTTTAGTTGTAATATTTATTATAAAAGCTAAGAATTGTTTTGACGTTTTGAATTTCTATTTGATAACTTTTTTTATTATTTTTTTATTGCATATCAAAGTCAAGTAAAGTTTGTCATTTCGACTCATACCATAAACTGAATGGCTAATCATCTTCTAGTTACCTTAAATAATGTTAAGTTGGTAGTGTAAAAATAATACAATGATCTAAATCGCTTTTCAAATGGTTGACAACTGAAGGATAGATCCATTAATATTATAAAGCGTGCCTCATATACTGTTCTGCTGAATTTCTTATTTTTTTTTTTGTTAAAATTTTTCGTAACCAGTAGTTATTTTAAGCAACAAAATTTAATAAGATTGCTAATAATTTTCTTAACCATCAACTTACAAAGCAATAATTTTTAACGATGT